>NC_135794.1:3612500-3912500 GCF_051106095.1 Pogona vitticeps | reverse complement strand
ATGACGATGTAGGGTGGATGATGTTTGCACCCATATGGTGAAAACCAAAATGATATCCCATAAACTTCCTTTGATGGTTCTTCCCCTGCGGCCGCTCCTGGCAAAAGGGAAATGACACACTCTTCCGATCAATGTCTCCACTCCGCTCTAATTGACTGATGGGATGTAGCTTAATTAATGAATCACAGAGACAAAATTCGGGCTCTTGATCCCGGCGGTCATCACCCTTGAATGGGGACATGTGAGGATAGTGGCGTAAACAGTCTATTTCCTCCTGGCAGTTCCCAGAAAAGGCAGAAACCACCATTTCCTGTATTTAAATGCCTTTTCTCTATTTTTCGTTCTGTCTTTCTCTCAAACACACAAGGATTTGGAGCGCTATAAATACACCCACCCCATTGAAAAACAAAATCCCTTAATTGTCCTTGACCAGCAAGGGCCTGTTTTTTCAAAGCTGGAGCCCAGGTCAATAGATCACCCTCCTCATCTTTTCTGTGATGGTATTAGACAAATCGAGAGGGGGACTAAGAGGCAGTGTGGCCCCATGGATGGAGTGTCTGGCCAGGGCTAAGGGGGACCCAAATTCGAATCCCCGCTCAGCCACAGAAACTTGCAGATGGGGCGGCAAAGCATGACAAACCACCTTTTCAGCTCCGATTTCAGTGTCCCCGTTCGGGTTTGTCGAAATGTAGTGCTAAATTGTTTTGTTTCAATTGGCTGGTGCAGAGCTTCAAAAAAAATCTGATTTTGCTCTCTTGGCAAAGGCTTCCATCTCCCTCTGTTGGTCGCAGGAAAGGAAAGCAGGAACAGCAGAGAGTGGGTGCCTTGGCTGTAATTGAATTTTTTTAAAAAAAAAAACAACGTTGTGTTTAATTAATAATCATTGTGTGCCCTCCAGTCAATTCTGACTTTACGGCGACCCCTTTCAGGGTTTCCCAGAAGACTCAGAACTGGTTTCTCGTTCCTGTCTTCCCTGGGACAGTGCAGCTTGCCCAAGGCTACCTAGGCTGGCTCTTCTCCCAGGAAGCCATAGTCAGGAATCAAACTCCCAACCTCTCAGTTTTGTCCCTCCTGGAGGCGTCCCAGGCCAGCCCCTCTGTTTTCCAGCTTATATAGGGTTTTGTTTTGTTTTTTTTGTCTCTTTCTAAAGTTTCCAAAAACTTTAGAAACTATCAACAATCACGTGGCATTTATAATAATCTTAGGACTGCAGATCTGGAAGGGGCCTTATGGATCACTGGGTCCAGCCCCTCTCAAGGAGGCGCCGTGGGGATTCGAACTCCCAACCTCTGGCTCCACAACCAGAGACCTAAACCACTGAGCTCTCCGGCAAGGTCTTCATTTTACTTTGTTCTTCTTGCTGCCGAGGGATGCCTTTTTGATGCCAAATTCCAGCCACAGCCGTTGAATTCTGGACCTCCCGAGCAGTAATTGGCCTTTTTAAAAAACTGTCACCCACTGAGAATGCCCGAGAAGGTTATATTCCTGTTTTCACCAAATTTCTCCCTCCCTCTCCCACCTGCCATGTCTCGTTTTTCCAAGGGTGCCTTCCCAGCCCGCCTGAAGAAGGTCTTCATTGTGGGCGCCCCTATGTGGTTCCGGGTTCCTTATTCCATCATCAGCCTCCTGTTGAAAGAGAAGCTCCGAGAAAGGGTGAGTTGGAAGGCATCTGATTTGATGAGAAATTGGCATTGATTGGGGTGGCAGGGTCATGAGTCATTTTATATATACAGTGGTGCCTCGCTTAACGAGCACACCATTTAACGATGAATTCGCATAGCGACGCGTTTTTTGCGATCGCATTGCAATGTTTTAATAGGAAAAACATCGCATTGCGATGATCAGTAAGCGTTTCGCTTACCGATCTTCGCATTGCGATGTTTTTTAAACAGCTGATCGGCGGTTCCAAAATGGCCGCTGCATCCGCAAAATGGCCGCCCGCAGTGTTTTCGCGCCCTGCCCTTGCATACCGGGCAGCGAAAATGGCAGCCGTATCAAGGATTCCTCGCATAGCGGTGAGTTTTCGCCCCAATAGAAACGCATTAAACCCATTTTAATGCATTCCTATGGGTCCCCCCCCCCCGCATAGCGACGAATCCGGATAGCGACATTAATCCTGGAACGGATTAACGTCGCTATGCGGGGCACCACTGTATATTACATTATCCTGGATTAATGTGTGTTGAGACAGAGGCCCATAGTAATGGTGGGAAAGGCGGAAGGCAACAGGAAAAGAGGAAGGCCAAACACAAGATGGACGGACTCCATAAAGGAAACCACAGTCTTGAGTCTGCATCTTTCATCGCATCACAATTTAGCAATGAGCGTGGGGGGGAAAAGAAAGAAACACTGCAAGTCAAAATCCACCATCTCCCAATGATCTTAACCACCCAAAGAAATAAGGTATAAGAACATCCTCTCTCTTTACCATACATTCAAGGCAGATAGATCACAAAAACTGCCAGCATCTCCCTGAAAATAGCTACTTATATTGATCAACAGCAGGCCAGCCGACTGTGCTAAGCAGCAGTGTATTCAAAGTTGGTGTGTCTGGGATGTGCTTAGTTTTTCTCTGCAGTTAGGAAGGGGCTTTTCAAATTTTAAAATGAATGTCCCATTATCATTTTCCCTATCTACCTCTTCCTCTTCACTTTAAATTTGGGTGTCCTATGTACGATTGCAGAATTTTGCATTTCTGTCAAAATTCTCTTTTGCTAGTCAACAGAAGTACAAAGATCCGCAGAGAAGGAAAAGCCTCAAGTTCACCCCCCCCCCAAAGTCCACCCCTTTCTCATTACCAGGCATTTAAAGTCCCAAATGCTCACTCTTAGACAACTGCAGGAGAATGACTTACAGTGGCCTGAAAATGATAGGCTTGTATTGTGTGGCTTACACATACTTAGCAGCTAACTAGCTGAAAAGATCAACAGCAAACAAACAACTGCCACCAACAGAGAGGGGGGAAAGCATTCAGCAGAGAGATGGGACTCTCTTTAAATTCAAAGCCTGGAAGAGAGGGTTGGTTAGTGCCAGATAGATAAATCACCCTGGCCAAGAAATCCCTCCCAGTCACACAAACTGCAGAGAGCAGGCAAGGCTGCAAATTAAATTCCGACCTGTCTATGTATTTGGATGTGCCTTCATTGTTTTCTTGGTCCTTTCCACCCCCTCTCCCTGTTTCAGGTTCAGATGGTGAAGATGTCCGAGCTGAAGGAACACCTTCCCCGAGAGTGTCTCCCCGAGTATTTGGGCGGATCCCTCAAACTGGATCCCCTCAACTGGAACGGCAGGTTCCTCCCGCAGCAGAACGGTCACCCGGACCCTCTCGATGAGCTGATCCTGGTGCCGCTGGCTTCCCCTCGTGACAACGGCTCGGTCCACGTCCCGGGCCCGAAGGGCATGACGGTGCAAGGGGTCTTGGAGCACGTCAGCCGCAAGCAGAAGCGAGGGATCTACGAGGAGTACGAGGCCATCCGGCGCAGGAGTCCCTCGGGCAGCTTCGCTTGCTCTTTGTAAGTGCACCGGGCAGAGAGAAAGAGGAGAAAGGATGATTAAAGGGCCTTCCTCCTCCATCTCCCCCCATTAGACCAGAAATGCTCACCCGGTGGTCCTCCAGATGTGACAGGCATCCAGCTGTCAGAATCCCTGGCCGTTGATCCCATTAGCAGGGACCCCTGGAGCCCTGATGTTCAAAACATCTGGAAAGCCAACGACTGAGAGTAACCCCTGCTCTAGAAACTTGGGCGGCTACCAACCGCTGCAGTTGGGCTCGCCGTTCTTCTGGCACCATTGCAAAGTTTCGGATTTTCGGTTAAATTCTTCCAGCTGTGCCCCAGAAGTGCCGGGATACACAAAACAGAATTAGCTCCAAGTTCCCCCAGATGAGTCCACCCCTGGCACTTATGGGATCCGTAACTCACTCTGAGACATTTGAAATACAAAGAATAAAAAAAAAAAGCATGCTTCCTTCCTTCCTTCCAGCTCTGAACAGACCAAACAGGAAAACTGAATAAAGCAGGGAATGCCCTGAGCAGTGGACCTCGACAGACTCACTGACTTCCCACAAAGTATAGAAAGGGAAAAAGGAAGCAGGGCTCCCTTTGAATCAGAGGCAGGGAAGGGACGATGGGTCTGTGCTGTTAACGATTGGCCGTCACCCCCCCCCCGCCAAGCCCAGAAAGATCCCTCCCAACCAGACCTACTAAAGGCAGCATGCGAGGCTGAAATAACTCCCAAGAGGGTAGAAACACGAGGTGTGTAGTTTTTGGTTTTTGGAACACAGCTCCTGGAATTTCCACAGCTGCCTAGGGGATTTTGGGAGTTGTAGTCCAAAAAGCACCCATCTGCACCTCTCTCAGGGACCCTCCCAAGATTCCTTGTCCTCTTTAGGTTGCATTTTCTGGTGTGATTTTTTTTTTTTTTTTTTGGAGGGTTCCATCGTAACCAACTCTCTTATTTGACTGTATGCCTGCGGTTGCCCTGCATTAAACAGCAAAGTTTAGGGAAGTTTCTTTTCTTAGACTGTCCCTCTCTCAAGACCCCCCCCCAGCCTCGGCCACCGCGGTCCACGTGCTCTAGGGCAGTGGTGGACAACCTCGGTTCCTCCCGGTGTTCTTGAACTGCAACTCCCAGAAATCCTGGCCAGCCCAGCGAGCAGGGAAGGCTTCTGGGAGTTGTAGTCCATTGGGGGGGACCCAAGACTGGGAACCACTGGTCTCAGAAGGATTCAGAGCTGTAAGTCCCTGAAAGTTACTTTTGTAAGCTCCAAAGAGCCTCCCGCCGGTCCCCAAAGGGTCATCGGCCAAAGATCCGTCTTGTTCATGACAGCGGCTCTTGTCTCTCCCACTGCAGAGCGCCTTTCAACCAAGAGAAGAATCGCTATGGAGATGTGCCCTGCCTGGACCAAACCAGGGTGAAGTTGTCCAAGCAGTTCAGCCACCACGAGGTAACCGGGTTAAAACACGAGGCTCTGGGAAGCTTGATTTCTGCTAAATTAGAACATCACACTCTTAACACTCTTTTACTCCTTTAGCAAGGAGCTTACTATTCTCCAAATGGTGGACTCTTTCCTTCCTTCCTTCCTTCCTTCCTTCCTTCCTTCCTTCCTTCCTTCCTTCCTTCCTTCCTTCCTTCCTTCCTTCCTTCCTTTTCTCTTCCTTCCTTCCTTCCTTTTCTCTTCCTTCCTTCCTTCCTTCCTTCCTTTTCTCTTCCTTCCTTCCTTCCTTTTCTCTTCCTTCCTTCCTTCCTTCCTTCCTTTCTTTCTTTCTTTCTTTCTTTCTTTCTTTCTTTCTTTCTTTCTTTCTTTCGTTTCTTTCTTTCTCTCTCTCTCTCTCTCTCTCTCTCTCTCTCTTCCTTCCTTCCTTCCTTTTCTCTTCCTTCCTTCCTTCCTTCCTTTTCTCTTCCTTCCTTCCTTCCTTTTCCCTTCCTTCCTTCCTTCCTTCCTTCCTTTTCTCTTCCTTCCTTCCTTCCTTCCTTTTCTCTTCCTTCCTTCCTTCCTTCCTTTTCTCTTCCTTCCTTCCTTCCTTCCTTCCTTCCTTCCTTCCTTCCTTCTTTCTTTCTTTCTTTCTTTCTTTCTTTCTTTCTTTCTCTCTCTCTCTCTCTCTCTCTTCCTTCCTTCCTTCCTTCCTTCCTTTCTTCCTTCCTTCCTTCCTTTTCTCTTCCTTCCTTCCTTCCTTTTCCCTTCCTTCCTTCCTTCCTTCCTTCCTTCCTTCCTTCCTTCCTTCCTTCCTTCCTTCCTTCCTTCCTTCCTTCCTTCCTTCCTTCCTTCCTTCCTTCCTTCCTTCCTTTCTTTCTTTCTTTCTTTCTTTCTTTCTTTCTTTCTTTCTTTCTTTCTCTCTCTCTCTCTCTCTCTCTCTCTCTCCCTTCCTTCCTTCCTATCTACCCACCTACCTATAGTGCATTTATTCCCTTAGCCCCTCATTCTCCCCACCCACCTCGGTGCATTTCACTTCTCCAGTGAACGTACCTGCAAGGTTAACGTCTGCCGTTGTTCCCTCTCCAGCCGACAGATTACATCAACGCCAGTTTCATGGACGGCTACAAGCAGAAAAACGCTTACATTGGCACTCAAGGTATGGAGGGCCCTTTGTAACTTAATGGTGTGACATGTGTTGGAGGCTCTTTGTGCCGTCCTTACAATGTTTCTCCTCCTGTGTAACATACATGCATTTCTTCTTCAGGTCCCCTAGAGAACACGTACCCTGACTTCTGGCGCATGGTTTGGGAGCAGAACGTGCTGGTGATTGTCATGACCACAAGGTGAGTTGCCCCCCCCCCCCCCACCTCTGCGCACAACGAACCGCAGGAGACAGGGCTTTTCAGCCAAGTTTAGAACCTGCCCCACGAACACACCGCTAGTACGTCTCTCTCTCTCTCTCTCTCCATGGGGCCCCCACAGAGCAGCTTGATGCAGGATTCAATCAGGGCATTCCCAAGCCACGTTTGAGAGAGCCCGTGCCATTGCAGAAAGAAAAAATAAAAGGATATATGAGAAGTCAAGATTCTCTGGGAAAGACAATGGTACAGAAAAAAAGTGGAAGGCTGCAGGGAAAGAGGAAGACATGAGATGGACTGGCTCCCTAAAGGAAACCACAGGCTTGAATTTGGAATAGCTAAGAAGGGCTGTTGAATGGAGCTCGCTCATTCATGGGGTCACCATGAGTTGGAGGTGACTTGATGGCCTATAACAACAACAACAACATCATCCTAACAAGGTTTTCCATTATTTTTGACACATTGGGAGGCCCATCATCTTCTGAGAACCTTCTTATTTAGCTTGTGCATAAATCTGGAGCTGCCCTGATGTCTTAAAACAACAACAAGAAGAGGAAGAAGAAAATAGAAGCAAAGTTTTTAGGGCAGATTTGAGGACTCTGAAATTTCTTGCAGTGCGAGTTTTCCCAGATCACCGCCTGCTTCTTCCCGAGACGTGGTCTCTGAAAGGATCTGAAACGTTTTCCTCTTTCTGGGTTACAGGCTTGAAGAAGGGGGCAGAAGGAAATGCGGCCAGTACTGGCCATTGGAGAAAGATTTCCAGGCCTCTTACGGAAACCTAACGGTCACCAACCTCGGAGTGGAGAACCTAAACCATTACAAGAAAACCATTCTGGAGATCTACCACTGTGAGGTAACAAGAGGCCATTGGGAGGCAGGGATCAAAGGCGTAGGAGGATGATTTAATGACAGACTGGGAGTGTCTGTTGACTACCAATAAAGCCCAGGTTCTCCACCCAGAAATAATTCTGCAGGTTTTACGAGTTGTGATTAGTGTGAGTAGCCATTCTGCATATCTACCAGATTTCATTGAGAAAATTTTCATTTTGTTACACAATTTTTGGTTTAAAAAAATGCCTTTTTGCTACACAATAGACATACAGAGATCCACAGAGGAGAAGAGTATGTGTTCCTTCCTCATTCACTGGCACTTAAGGTCTCAGTAACTTTGAGGCACTTAAAGGAGAATTTTTAAATATTACTTACAGTTGCTTGAAATTACAGACGTATGTGCCGTTTTCTTCACTGCCCATATTATTCAGCAACCAACTGAACAGATCAACAGCAAACAAAGAACGGTTGCCACAGTCTAAAGAGAGGGAAAGAGAACACTCAGCAGAGAGGTGGGGCTCTCTTTGAATTCAACGATTGGAAGGAATTATTGGTTAAAGCTAGATAGACAGTCGCCCAACCCAGAAAAGCCCCCCCCCAGTCACACAAACTACAGACAGCATGCAAGGTTGCATCTAAAACTCCAACATTTTTATCCTCCCAATACATGCACAGAGGACAGTGTTAATGGGCTGGTCACTTTGTGTAAGTTTCCATTCACATGAACTGATGTGAATATTACGCACAGTGAATGTGCAGTTTCTCCAGCTGGAGAATGCGCACAATAGCCAAGTAGCAAGAGAAGCAAGCGATATGTTTGCTGGCTGAGAAAGGATTTGAACCCAGGTCTCCTGAGTCCTAATCCAACATTCTTACCACTAAAACATCATTCATTCCTTTATTACAATTAACAGGTCAGATAAAAAGTCATAATAGAACCACACAACGGTGGAGATTATTGAATACAAATTAAATATACACTGTGTTAGATTAACTCTTAAAAATAGATACTCATAAAAATTTTATGATAACTACTAAAACACTACCTGGGTGGTTCTGGCAGTCAAAAACTTGAGTTTTCCCAATTTTGTTGTTGTTTTGTAATCTGTGCAGTTGCGCCAGGATTGCCCCTCCACTCGTAGATGTGAGCCTTCTGTAAGAGCCGATGACATAAAACTGACTGTGTCCCTGTCTTCTTCTCTGTAGAGTCGGGAGAGACGCCTTGTGACACATTTCCAGTACGTGAGCTGGCCTGACTATGGCGTGCCATCCTCTGCCACGACCCTCATCGACTTCCTGAGGGCTGTCAAGCAGCAACAGAGGGTGGCCGTCCACGCCTTGGGGCCGCGGTACAAAGGACACCCCGGGGGCCCACCCATAGTGGTGCACTGCAGTGCCGGCATTGGGCGAACAGGTGAATATAATGTAGCACAGCTTTTTGAAGCAGACTCAACCTGATGAGCAGTTTCTAAAGCCCATCGGATTGCTTGCCTGCATTCCAAGAGCAAGACGTGGAATACTTCACACACACACACCCCCAAGGTTTCCCCCAGTTGCACAGACTACGTCTGCCAATAGATGGAGTCTTTTCCTTCCTAGAAGCAAAGAACACACTTGCCATGAGCTGAAAAGTCCTGGCAGGTTGTTTAAAAAGATACAAGCACCCCATTCGGTGCTTCCCATCTCCAAAAGTCAGTGCAACAAGTTCTTGTAATCCCATGCAATTTGTGCAGAAATGGCATTCCCATTCTTGCGAAAATGCTGGTTCACAGCCCAAAGAAATATCTCGCCATCTTAAAGGGTGAGGACAAAGGTCTCAGTTCCTTATCTTTGTGTGGGGAAAATCAGGCAAACAAAGATTCACATCTGTCCTACTGTGGCTTTCCTTGACCGGATGTCCTCTAGGCTACCATCTTTCCCCACCGCCAGCCACAGAAACCATAAACCTACAGCTCTGTTCTAGAACATCGTTTCTGCGTGCAGAACGCCCTGGGTTCAGTTTCTAGCTTGGGCTGGGAACGAATCCTCCCCACGTAGTGGGGAGCTGGAATCGACCAATGGTCTAACTCTGTGGTTCCCCACTTTGGGTTCCCAGAAGTCTTCACCGCTTGCTGTGCTGGCCAGGATTTCTGAGAGATGCAGTCCAAGGACCTCTGGGTTACCCATGATTGGGAACTCTTGGTGTAACTGAATAAGAACAGTTACCTTAGATGCAGTACTTGTGGTCAGTCTCTGCAAGGTGCAAGTATATTATCTTCCCTTTAGTGTTGCAGTTAAGATGGGAAAGGAATGTGCAGAGCTTTGGAACGTTTTTTTCTGACTCCTGTTCCCAGAATCCCCCATCCAGCATGACCACTGGGAATTGTAGTCCAAAGTTTGACCATTCCACCTATCTTGTGGCCAAACGTTCAGAGAATGGTCTTCCAAGAAGCACTGAGAGCGCCACGGCTGCCCCGTCTTGACGTAGATGCTGTGGTGGATACCGTCAGGGCATGGGTGGGAAAGGTGTGGCTCTCTGGATGATGCTGGACTACAGCTCCTATCATCCCTGGCCATTTACGGCGGAAGTCCCACAAAATTTGGAAGGCCATGCATTTTTCCATCCTCTGGTTAGATCACGATAGGACAAGCTGTTTTTTTTGGGGGGGGGGTTCTAGCTCTCATGGCAGCTTGCTAAAAATTATGTTAACGAGGCCTCCGTGAAAGGCTAAAATAAGGAGACCCATTGAAGCCAGGAGGAGAAACTTTATGGATGACACCTTCAAAGATTCTCAGTCCTCCAGGTGAGGTGAACTGGAAGCTGAATCATGGACACTGGAATTCTTTTTTATTAGGTTGAAATGTTTCACTACTCATCTATTGTGGATTACAGGTCCCAGAATCCCCTAGCCGCTGAGGATTATGGGGGAAATCAACTGCCAAAGTCTGGGCAGATGGTGATTCTTGTCTTCTCTCTCCGCCCCTCTCTCTCCCTCCCCAGGGACTTTCTGCGCCTTGGATATCTGCCTGTCCCAGTTACAGGACGTGGGCACCCTGAACGTCCAGGAGACGGTGGTGCGCATGAGGACGCAACGGGCCTTCAGCATCCAGACCCCAGAGCAGTACTATTTCTGCTACATGGCCATCATTGAGCATGCGCAGAGAGAAAACCTCCTCCCTCCCTCCCACACCCGGGTCGGCCTGGAGAAAAGCTAATAGAAAGGTGACGATTCGGCAGCAGCCGGGGGCTGCTCTGCGGTAGACTTCCTTCCTCCTTCCACCTTGGACCAGTCTGGACTCGCCCGCACCCTCTCGCTCGACGTTTGCCAAGAACTCTTGACGTGACCCAAATTTCCTCGGCCGTCACGGCTGTGGGGGAAGCCTTCCTTTGGACGAGCGGGCCGGGACGAGTGGCAGCCGGTGGCCCTTTGGCGACCGAGGCTGGTCTTCTTTCATGGACCCGCGCCCTTGACTGAACTGTGCCTTATTCAACACCCCCCCCAAAAACAAACGTGCAGCCTCGCCTGCGGCTGGAGGCACGTGGGGGGGGGGACACAGTGGACTCCTTGCTGGGGGTAAGCAGTGTCCTCCTTTTGAAACTCTGGCATGGCTGGGAAGTTGGCGTTGACTTCATGACCTCTCGAGTCTCTTCCAGTTGGACCATCCTTAATGGAGAGGACACCCCCACTCCCACCCCCTGGCCGCTTAGATACTGTAGGAAGCCTTTTCAGGAGAAAAGGATTAACCCGGACACTTCAGTCTTACGCACCACTCAATCACTACTCTGTATGAATGTTACATGTGGTTCTCGTACCGGCGTGGTGTAGCCACTATTCCTGTTCAATATTCTCGATGCAGCCGCTTGTAGCCGTAGTCTCGTACCGTCTGTAAGTCCAGTGGCCTCTTTTTTTCCGTGGCAGCATCCAGTGTTATAGCGGACACGGGTTTGCCCTTCCCTCCCCCCCCCTACAGTGCGCACATCTCGAGGTGCTCGGTGGTGCTGCCGATGACACCCAACGGCTTCCAGGAGACCACCGTCGGGGAGGGCAGCCGTGCGAACGGGGGCCGTGGTCCCGAAGCCTTTCCAAACAGACGCGGATGCTCTGCGCCAGACCTAGGACACAATTATTTAAAAGTGCAAACTGTTTTTTTTTCTTTCTTCTTCGTACCTGCTTTTTTTTTTTACTTCCGTTTAAACTTGGAGGGAGCTGGAGGGGCAAGGGGGAGTTAACCCTTGAGTGAAGATCTGTGGGTCCCTTCCCCCCCACCCCAGCGCTGCCCTGTGGGAGCCCAGGAACCACTTGCTCCGCGGGGATGCTGGCCAGAAATCTGAGTCTTTGGTCCCAAGTCTCAAGTCTGAGTCCCTATTAAAAACAAGCTTTTTCCGCCCAGAAAAAAAGCAGACATGGGCGAGTTCCGAGTCATGAATCGAGAGCCAGTCATTGAAAAAAAAAATTGCCCCAAGTCGAGTCACCGGTGTGACTTAAGTCTGACTTGACAGCAAATCCCGCAACTCAAGTCCCTTAACCCTGCTACCCGGGAAAGCTAAGTGAAAGGTACGAAGTGCATCAGAGAATGTGTGTGTACTGTATCAGAGGTTGGCCACTTACAACCCTCCAGATGTGGTGAGACTTCTGGTCCCATCAGCCCCAACCATTGGCTGGTTTTGGTTAGGGCTGGTGGCGGTGGAGATACGACCACCTCTGGCCGCTCAGTGGCCCCAAAGCAGTTCTCCTGTAGAGACTCCCAACTCACCTGCGGCAGGTGAACTTGGAGATCCGAAAGAGAAACCAGAGCTATTCAGAAATGGTGTGTGTGTTGGGGGGGGGGGAGCCTTCTCTCTTCCTGGACCCCTTATACGGAGTTGGACGGCGATTCCACCAAGCTCAGTAACTTTATACTGGAATAAGCTCTTCTGAATGTGTATATTTCTTTTGTTGTGTGTGGTTGGGTTTATTTTTACAACCTTTCTCCATTTCTCTCCCTACCCCCCCCCCCACTTTATTTTTGTATTTAACATTAACTTGATCAAATCCGAATTGGAGATAACTGTACATGTTTTCTGTTCGCTGTTGTATGGCGACTCCCGTTTCGTTTTTGTATTTACAAATAAAATATACCTATAAGCCACACGCGTGGCGTTTTGGGTGGCATACGCTCCTACTTCGGTGGATGTTGGAACGTCATCGGGAAATTTAAAGCATTTCTATTGATTTTATCCCCATCTGGATTCCGCATCGATCCTGCCTTCCCAAAGACCTTGAAATTTCAAGCTGGTGCCAAGCATTCTCTCCACACAAAATGCTACCCCTTCCTCTCTGCAAGTCATTTGGGGAGGGGGTTGAGTTATTATTTTTTTTTAAGAATAAAAACGCAAATCGGAACTGCGGAGTGTGGTGCCGAATCTGCAGACTAAAACTAAGATCATCCGCACTCTTGTATTTTCAGTCGTCACGTAAGGGCGTGAAAGTTGGACAGTAAAGAAAGCTGGCAGGAAAAAAAGGGGGGTTTCGCTTGAAATGCGGGGCTGGAAGAGAGTTGGGTGGATGGCCAGAAAGACAAATTGGGGGGGGGGGGGTTCCTAGATCAAATTGAACCTGAACTCTCTCTGGAGACAAAAATGCTGAAGCTGAGGCTGTTGTACTTTGGACACCTCGTGAGAAGGCAGGAGTCTGTGGAAAAGACAATTCTGCTGGGAAAGTCGTACGGCAGCAGGAAAAGAGGAAGACCCAATACGAGACGGACTGATTCTCTAAGGGAAGCCACAGTTGTGTGTCTACAAGAGGTAAGCAAGGCTGTTGAAGATAGGACATTTTAGAGGCCTCTCATTCATAAGATCACCATAAATCAGAGATGACTCGGTACCCCATAACAGAATTATTTTATACATGCATCTCTCCCACCTCCCTGGTTCTAAAAGGTGGGGATGTCCTTCCTTATGATCCACACAGCTTCACTTCTCCTAAGAACGCCGCTGTTCTTCTGGCGGTACGAGTTCAGCTTTAAAAAAAAAACACCAAACCTGAGCAAATAATAATAATTCCAGCAGTCACTGTTGATGCGAACAAATCCACCTGGATAAGCAAGTAGCACTTTTCTGATTTCACCAATGCTGATGGATCACATCCCATGGTCAAACTTGAAAGCCTCCTTATCGCCGCATTCACTCCCTGAAACAAGAAGGGCCCCCCCGAGTAATCCTGGCCCTCCATTAGAGATCATCTCCCCTCAGATAAACACCTTTGGAGGCAGTGATGGATTTGATTTAAATCACAGTTTAATTTTTTTTTAAATTGGATTTTTGATTTAAAATTTTTAAATGATTTTTTTAAAATATTAAATTGTGATTGAAATCCACCTCTTAAAAAAAATTCATTGATTGTTATCCACCCTGCTTCAAGCGCTTCCTTTCCCTCCCCCTGAACTGAATGCTTTGAAACAGAGTGTCATTCAAGAACAAGTATTTACGTGTGTCATTGATCGTTTTAAATCCTGCTTTGAAAACTTCTCTCTGCTGCAATGCTAGTGCGGTAACTAAGGAAACGCTGGCAGAGATTGACGATAATGGATGTGGGGATTTGATCTCGCCACATTCATTACTGGGTGAGCAAAGACATCCGATCTTGTTTTGTACAATTCATAACCATTCAGAGTCCTTCCGGCAAATGGGTGTTTTATTTAGAAAAAAAAAGATGATGGCAACTTTTGCTGAAAAGCCCAGCCAAAACAAAACCACCTTAAACTTCACGGCTTGTGAATACGAAGCCCATGCTCCACTTCCAGTCTTTCCTCTGATGGCCGATCCAAATATCATTAGGGCTGGTTATTTTTATTGCTCATATTTATGATTCCTGACTTCCTTTTCTGGGGTGGTGGAAGTCCCATTAAGGCAGAGAATAAATCAGTGCAATAATAACAGGCCCAGGACAAAATCTTATATTGTCTTACGGTGGTATCTGATCCTATATAGTGGAACTGCAATGCACGACTTCTCTTACTCTCCGTGGTGCTAAGCCCCTGGTTCATCATGTCCTCATCAGGTTTTAGGGTGTACGGAGAAGGGAACAGTCCCTGATTTTCGGGAAGGCAACATGATCCTACAGAAAGGTCCCTAAAAATTAATTTCAATTTCAGATCTTTTTTTTAAAGCCAGTATTGTTCAAAAAGAAAAAGAAAACGAGGGGGTGAGGCCAAAACTTTAGGGCCTTATGAACTGAGGTGAGATGATATGCTTAGTGGTTCACGTCTCTGGCTGCAGAGCCAGAGAGGTTAGGAGTTCAATTCCCTGCTGAGCCTCCTTTGATAGGGGCTGGACTAGATGACCCATAGGGTCCCATCCAGTTCAGCATTTCTGAGAGTGTTATGAACTGCTGGAGAACTCAGTGGTGTCGGTTGGGAGTTCAATTCCTGACAGTGCCTCTTGTCAGGGGCTGGACACAATGATCTGCGGGGTCCTTTCCAGCTCTGCTGTTCTAAGATTATTATTACTGTACATTATTTAATATTGTGGGATTCATTAATTAAGGAACCTGTAGGATTTGGGGGGCCCCTCCACGGATGGCTGCCTTGTGGTGGCGAAGGGGCTTGAGTCATTCTCTTAAACGTCAGACCTTCAAACACCCACGAAGTGTGGCCTTCTAGAGCCGGGTGGCTCACAACTCCCATCACCCCTGGATCACTAACAGCTGGATGATGGGCCTTGTAGTCCAACGTCACGTTCCCAGGCTCTGCTTGAACATTTCCTGGTGCTTCTTAAGAAACGAACCCAAGTTTTGATTCTTGTTGCAAGCATATTTATAAAGTTCTTAAAAAGAGGGCTACTAATCCCGAAGCCAGTCATTCAGTCATCACGTTCCGGATCCGTCCAGGCGGAGCCCGATCCTTTACAAATGGCTGCTCGGGCCCCCCAAACTCTTTTTCTCCGACAACGCCTGGGCGCGTAGGAAAAAGGAGGAGGCGTGGCTTCAAGGGGAGTCCTTAAGCCCCGCCCACGAAGGCCACGCCTCCTCTCCCTTCCCAGCCAATCACATTTGGGGGGCGTCCCCGTCCATTCAGGATTCCTCGCCTGGGCTTTTGAGGGTATGTAACAGCTGCTTTCTATTGAGTCCCCAAAATTATTTTAGGGGGAGGGGGGTGTTGTTTTTTGGGGGGGAGTGGGGGAAGCGGAGCGGAAGTTGAGCCGATTCTGCACGCAGGAAGGGCGCCTCCGATTCGGATTAAGGCCAGGATTGTGGAAAGGTTGGCGGGGGGAGGAGAGAGAAAAAAGAGATGGAAAATATCACGGGTAATTAAGGCGGGAAAGGAAATGGGGGGTTAAAACGGGGAGGGGAAGGATCAACACCCCCCCCCCCGAAAAAGAGCGGGGGAAGGATCGTCTGCTTAAATCGCCCGGCTCCGTCGCTTAATTTGGATCGGCTTTTTGGTTTTTGCGCTCGGTTCCGATGGAAGGAGGGGGCGGGCAGGCAGGAGGAGGAGGAGGAGGAGCAGGGGGTGCAGTGAACCCCCCCTCCCGCCGCCTTCTCCCCCCCTCCTGAACCCCCCTTTCACCCCCCCAGGAGGGAAAAAAAACTCAGCTCTCCGCCGGGAGGCGAGCGATCCGCTCGAGTTGCGCCGGGGTTCAGGATGGGGCGTTGCGACCGCGCGTGGCCGGCGGTGTTTTGAGATCGCCGCTGGTCGGTTAGGCCGGATTCTTTCCCCCCTTCTCCCGTGGAGGCGGAGGCGCTTCGCCCTTCTCGGCTCCTCCTCCTCTTCCCGACGTGAAACTTGTTGGGCGTGAGCGAAGCGATCCTCCCCAAGCGGGCAGCGTTTTCCGAGCTCCGTTGGCCGACTTTCGAAACGTTACTACACTTCCCCCCCCCCCCAAAAAAAAGAAACGCTTCCTCGTTCCTTAAAGCCTGGCATGCCTGTTTGTGTGGATGGGGTTTTCCTTTGCCGGCCGTAACCGAAGGAACGAGGCCGGCGATCAACTCCGTTATCCCCGCCTGGTCGGGAAACCCTCCCCCTTCCGGGTTTCCCCTGTTCTTTTCTGCGCGTTCCATTTTCGAACGCCGAGTAACACCTCGGGCAGCGAACGTTCGATCTCCCCCCCCCGCCGCGCGCCCGAACGTTCCATTTCGAACGTTCGCCGCCCGAGATTCGATCCCACGCTTTCTGGGCCAGGCTCGGTTGGGATCTGTCGTAGAGGCTCCCCCCCCTTTTTTATTTTAAAAGGAGGGGCCAGGATCAGATCCACCAGCGATGGCCTTTCGGAGGGCGAGGGAGGCGATCCCCGGGGGGGGGCAGGGACTCTGTATATTAAAAAAAAAAAGACACTCGCTGTCTTCACAACGGGTTGTGTGTATGTGTACGTGAGAATACACGGAAGTGGGAGGGCGAGAAAGAACACGGCCTCTTGGGAGGGAGGAGAGTCGTGGGGATGTCCTCTGGCAGGTCGGGAAGTGGGCGGAGAGGAGCGATTCGGAACCTCCCCGGAGGGCGCGCCTGCCGCCTTACATCCCGAGTCGAGCCATGCTTACTCGGAAGTAAAGCCAGTTTTAACTCCTAGGCAAGCGGGAAGAGAGATCTCCACCTGAGTTGTTTACTCCCTCCCCACCGCTCCCTGCATGATGCCTGGAGGAGCCCCATCGCAGTGTGCGGGGAGCTCTAAAACGTTACTTTTTTGTGTGGAACGTGGGAATAGTAATTCCAAAAAAGGAACGTTTGCAAGCGGCGCTGCTCCAGCTCGACCTCTTCCCACCCCCTCCATTTCCAGGCGGCGGGGGGGGACACGATCCGTTCCTCCCTTCCCGATCCATAATAGGGCAGAGCGGGCCAATTGGCCCCTTCTCCTCCGGGGGGCGGTGCGAGTGGCCGTAATTCGGATTCAGTTCCCCCCCCCCTCTTCCCCACCGTTTCTTCCAGGCGTTGCTTCGAGAAGGCGACTTCTCATTCCGTGCAGCGGGAGGGGCGTCTCCCTCCTGGCAGCGCCATTGGGGGCAAAGGGGTGGGTGGGGGGTAAAGGGGGGGTCCCATCTCCTTCCCCCGTGCCGGGTAAGGGGCTCGGATGCACCTCCTGGAAGGGCGGGGAGAGGGGGGGTGCCTCCTGATCGCCCGCCCCGGAAGTGCCCCCACCTTGGCAAGGGGTGGGGAGGGGGTGGGGAGGAGGAGGAAAGAGTTTTGCGTTCATCTCCCGCCCCCGCACGTTACTCTCCGGCCGACGCAACGAGGAGGAGGAGGAGGAGTTCGGGCACGTGCCTGAGCGGAGGCGGACTACAAATCCCATCTGCCTCAGAGGCGGGCGGGCGATGGGAGTTGTAGCCTTCCCGGTAGACGGGAAGCGAGCGTGCTGTGATCCTCCCCCTCCGCCCCCCCCGGTATTCCCAAACACCGTTGCCTGGACATCGTCTGCATTCCCCCCCCCCCGGGACGGATCCTGCCCTTCCAGGCCGGCTTTAGAGGCTCTACGTAGCTAGATCGGTCCCCCTGCCCCACACCCGAAGACTTCGCGCGGAGTGGGGGGGCAGAGGGACCTGTTTGAATAGCCCGAGGATCCTCCTACCTGTGCTGTTCCAGATCAACACCAATAGTGAGCGGATGATGGGTGCTGGAGTCCAGCCACCCTTGCAAGGCTCCATGATTCATGCTTTAAAATAACCTTCACCCGGTTTCCCCCGAGAAGTCCCTTCAGCTGACATTGCATGGCTCCCTATGGCTCCCCATACTCTTAATTGGGGGGGGGGGAGAAGAAGCCTTATCTCTCACTTTGAACCCGGGTGCAGTTTGAGCAGAAAACCCCAGACAAGAACCTGAGAAGTCTGTGTGTTACAGGGGGGAAAAATCATCTTTCCTTGTAACTTTGATTTTTTAATGATGATTATAATAATAGTAATAATAATGATAATTCACACAGCATTATAAGCAGTTGCAAATTCCAGAAATAACATTATCAGAGCTACAAAGGATTAGGAATGCCATATATACTATGTCAATATTTAACACATACTTAGGGTTTAGTTAAAACTTGTATCTGTTATGATATATAATACCCCTCAGTGTTTTTATAATTTTGACTGACTGTGCCAGGTGTTTTTGAATAATAATAATAATAATAATAATAATAATAATAATAATAATAATAATAATAATAATAATAATTGTATGCCATCAAGCCAATTCTGACTTACAGTGGCCTTTTCCAGGGTTTTCTAGGTAGAAAGTACTCAGAAGTGGTTTCCCGTCTTCCCTGCTTCCGGGGTTGCCCTGGGACTGTGCAGGTGGCCCAAAGCCACCCAGGCTGGCTCTTCTCTCTGGTAGCCAAGGTGGATAAAAACCAGTGATTTTTAAAATCAAGTGAATTTAAATTGTGATTTAATTTTTTAAAAAAAAAAATAAAGTTTACATTGATTTTTTAAAAGTTTAAATTGTTTATTTAAACCTTGATTTAAATCCATTGGATTGAAATCCTAACTGCCCTGCAAGGAGGGCAAGTGAAGAATCGAACCTTCCAACTGCCGGCTCCGTGCTTTTAACTCACAAATGGTTAAAATCGGGACAACTTTAGAGCTGAAGGCTACCGGCTTTGATAGATGAAGGTAAATAAAATATGAGGGAGAGAGGAAGGTGTCCCTTGATGAATGGATTAGTAAATAATTCCCCCGGCGGCCCTGGCTTAGCAGTGTCGGTGGGTTGTGCAGCTGTTTACAACCAAATAAATAAACAAACCTGTGTTTGCATGAACTTGATTACATGAAAGTTGATCGGAAAGTTGAAAAGAAACAGACGCCGTTCACATGCCAGTAGCCACATGGCCTAGAGAAGGGAGTAGGGGATTTAAAAGCTTTGCTTTTTCTGCCTCTCATAACAGAGAATTCTATCGATTACGCTACGTACTTATATTTGTAGATATTGTTTTTATAGGTACATTTACATCCTGCCCTGCTTTCGTGCATTTAAAGTGCGGTTGGTGGCTCTCTGTTGCACGCTCAGAGAAAGTGGCAGAAGCAGAATGGACCAGCTTCATGTGGTGTGTCGTGACACGGTGGAACTCTCTGCCACAAGATGGAGCAATAGGCTCAAGCAAATTGAATAAATTTGTGGAGTTGTTGGCTCGATGGCCAATAATCAGGTACACACACACACACATACACAGTTTTGCACGGCACGCACTGAAGACAGACGCTCCTTTCTGGGAAGCTCAGCCAGTCAATCAAAGCAGAAGCTATAGAGTTACACTGCCCCTAGACATGGAGGTTCCATTTAGCTGCTGTAATACCCTTTTGTTGATAGACTTTATCCCAAATGAAACTCCCTCTCTTTTAATGGCAGCCGTTTCCCCACAAACTGAATACTGTCCTTTCCGTGCTGTGAGTCCTCGTTGTGGCGTGCCTCGTTTTGGATTCGTTCAAGCCCAGTCACGTCGTTAGATTTATGTATTTTGCATGAGTCAGACCCCCATTGTGTGCCTGGCTGCCTGTCGGGGTGCGTGACAAGGGAGACGGGAGTAATTGGTGCCCACGAGGGGATTGGGCCCTGGCGGAAACCTGTAGATCTCAAAGTACAGTGTGTGTTAGGAGATTGTGTGTGAGAACGGCTGCGTGCCTGGTCTTTTGGACCGCGATGCACAGCGTTCGGAGCTTACGAGGCAGCGTGCAGCGCTGCTGATGTTGATCACGTCCGAGGCAGTGTCGCACGCCGAGAGGATCAATGAATCAGGAAGTCGCTGGGATTGGAAATCCAGGAGAATCCTGCATGTTCCCTCTTGCTCTCTGCGTGTGTGGTTTTGTGATTGACGGTGCTGTCGTGTTATTCACAAGAGGTGAGGAGTCAGCTGAAACTGCTGTGAAACACACAGAGGGAGAGACAGTGTGACTGCAACAGAATGTTGCAGTGTAGTGTCCTCCCTTTCAGCAGGCCGGACAGCAGCTCCATTTTTCTAGATGTCGTTCCACCCCCAGGCCCACCACCATCTCACACACTTTCTGAGGGTTACAGCACCGTCCCTTAGTCAATCCACATTGCGATGTTTAAGGGGTTCCCTTACGTTAAACCCCTCCGAATCTATTTTTCACCCTATTTTGGAATATTTCAGGATTCTCTCAAACTAGGAAAAGCTGCCTTCTTGCATAATCTTTTTATTTATTTATTTATTTTGAGGTCTGGAAATTCCTCCAGAAGGCCCAGTTACTCCTTGGAAGAGCGATGACCAGGGAAGGGTTCTAGGAAGGAGTCCTGACTGAAAACTTGGCAAAGTACTGCTGCCAGTCAGAGTTGGTTATATGGGGCTGGATGGGAGCCCACGGTGTCTAATTCAGGAGAATTGTTGGCATCCTTGTCTCTTTAGGTCAGACATGAATCGCACATCTGAGATAACTCAGATGAGTTGCATGGCCTGTCGGAATAGCATTAAAAAAAAGATGCATGGAGCATTTTAAGCCAGATAAGAAGTGGATTTTTTTTTCCTCTAGGTCAGGCAAACACAGGACCCACTGCCTGCCGGACAGACTCCTTCCAGATCCAGGTTTCAAATCAGGTGAGCAAGACCTGGATGAGTTCCTTAAAAAAAAAAAATCAAGTCCCAGAATTCTCTAGCCAGTCTGAGACTTGTAATCCAAAAAGTAGCTTTTTGATGCTCTGATAGCATTTAAAAGCACATTTTTTTAGATGGAGAAAAGTTTGCATTGGACCTTGAGATATACAGATTATATAGCAGCAACATATGAAGGTTGCTCATTTTTCCTGGGGCTGCTGCTTCCGTTTGCTATTTCTTGTAACATTATCTACATTTGTTTCAAACCGATATCATGTTAACAAGGAAGAGTTAATGGATGTCTTTTTATGGACTCTGTTCCTCTCATCCTCCCCTACGTGGCACTGACTCCCCAAAAGAGGGGGTGGGAATTCCAGGAGTAGCGTAAAACTGACATTTTCATCACATACTTTTTTAAAATTGTTGCAAACAGTTCTTAAAATGTTCAAATGTGGTTTTTGGTGGGCTTTTCTTTTTGGTCTTTGCTGTTAGTGAAAATTGCATTTGCAGTAGCTTTTCATGAGAGAAGTGTGTGTGCATTCATTTTTTTTTAAATAATACATCGTGGTTTTTTTTAGTCTTGTGTATGTGTATGTGTTTTGCTAGAAGGGGGCTAAAAGATAGGTAGAGAGATTTCAGCTTGAGTGGCTTTTTCTCACTTAATCCACTGGTTAAATTATTCATATTTAATATTCCTGGTACCTCCTTGAGCAGTGGGGTTGATGAAACTTATTCTCTCCTTAGAGAAGGCAATCTTCCAACCATTCCAAACAACAAACAAGTTATCATCATCATCATCAGGTTGTATCCTATTTCCCAGGCAGGCAGTGTCTCAGAATTTCATTCACACTTTTGCTACCATATAGGCCGGGCCTTAAAGAGCCCTAACCATGTTGACTGGTATCCTATTTTGACCCAGGAACTTCTGTTATGTTCTCAACCTGGATCTTGCGATTTAAATCCATTTGTGCATTTATTTGTATTCCTTTATTGCATTTCCAAAACCTCTCATTTTAGAGATTTCTCAGCAGAATGCAATGAATTAAAACAATAGGAACAAAAGAAAAAAAAACACCCTAATGCATTAATTAAAAAACTCGTGGCTGGCTCGTATTAGCCATGAAGGGCTTGTCCAAAAAAGAGAGGTGTTTGATGGAGGCTGAAAACAAAACAATGTAGTAGCCTTTTTAAACTGCAGTTGGAAGAGTGTTCTGCAAGATGAGAGCTACCACACCAGGAATAGGTGGCGTATGTCCCTCAAATGTTGTCAGACTACAAATCCTAGCATGCTGGCTAAAGTTGATGGGAGTTTTAGTCCCCATGATAATATTTTAGCGGTGATTTTAACCTATTGAATGAAATATGCTAATTCTTATCCTTGCTTCTCATGCCACTGTCATTATTATTATTATTATTATTATTATTATTATTATTATTATTATTATTATTATTATTATATAGTAAAACTAGTGAGGAAAGAATGAGAGAAGGACTAAAATGGACGGACGAAGTAGATTGGTTTGCAAGGCAGAGGTGAAATTTTTGCATATAGTTTAAATGGCCTGTATGCAGCCAGTAATATCAAACTGGGATTTATTCCCCCACCCCTGGCAACTCCAGGTCATACCACTTTGGCATGAGAGCTAGTGGTGGTGTAATGGACAGAGTGTTGGACTGGGGCTAAAGAGATCTGGATTCAAATCCTCACTTGTCCATGGAAATCCATGTGTATGTGGCAGACCTCTCCTTGAGCATCCAACATACTTTAAAAACCCTACAAGGATCATCACCATAAGTTGGAAGTGACCCGATTAGCACAGCACAGCACAACCCCCCCCCCCGCCGCTTCTGGTGGCCGCGGGCATCCTTGCTCCCTGTGCACATTAGGATAGGCTGGTGTGCTCGTTTCCATGTGGAAGAGCATTTAAATGTGCAAATTCCTCACCCTCTGTGGCTTAATGTCAGTACAGGCCTCAAAAGGCTGGCTGATGCAGTTTAATTAATTGGGTAACCAAGCGAAGAGAGGCATTGCTTCCCCAGGGAAAGAGTCCAAGCTCTCTTTGAGCATCTGTGGTTCCTTTCTTTCAATATCCACCTCCAGATCCATTGGCTTTCAGACCCGTCTTCTGGATGGAATTTAACTTTATAGACTTGTGGCTGTTCTTGGGATTCCGAGGAAGCCTTATAGATCCGGACCATCTGATTTTTCCCGGCAAGGGTGTTGACTCTGCATATTGTGCTCTGCGTTTAAGACCTGCGGGTACCAGATCACCTCTTTTAGGAGATTTAGACCAAAGGCTGAACAAGTTGTGCTTAAAAGTGGGCTTGGGGGGGTCTTCGCTTTGCACCCTTTTCATTTAAAAAAGTGGTTGCATGGTTTTAAGTGATTTTCTGCAGAATGCTAGTGTTTGGTGTGGCCTGAATATTTAAGATTTCGGTGTGTTGTGGTGTTTCTTGTTACTGATCTTAATGGAAAGAGAGTTCAGAGGCTCCATCGCCTCAAGTTTGCGTTTCCACGACCTACTTACTGTATATACAGTAGTAGGGCTTACTCCTTAAGTGTGTATGTATGGGATCGGAGCCTAAATAAAGAAGCCACGTGGCTGGACCTTTCCACAGCGCCCACCACAGGCAGTAGTTACCTAGGAGTAAATCCTATTGCATACAGCGGGCGGCGTCAGTGGCGGTTCCGGTGATTAAAAGTACGATCCTTTTTGGCAGAGATTTCTCCCGCGGATGGAAGGATCCGTTTGCTAAGAATGCATTTTTATTTATTTATTTTTTGCACGAATTTTGGCTTGGCGACTGCACACCCTCCCTAAAAACCTGTTGCCTCTCCAGCCCCGCGCATGCATTTTCTTTATTTCCTGCACTGCAATGCCGCTTCTGGTTCACGTCCCCCCCTCCCTCTTCTGGGAACGAGGAGACGATGCGTTACTTTGCAAAAATTAAAGAACTGCAGGGTGTCTGGGAGTGAATTTGTTTTCCCCACCCCACCCACTACCTTTCCTTTGCAACAGGGGCGAGCCCCCATTCGGCTCCCCTGCAGCCTGTGGCAAGGGTCTGAGGTCCCCGCCGCCCTCCGCGATTCCCGCCCCCCCTTCCGCGGATGCTCGCCCTTCCCGCGGATCCCGGCCCGGGGCCAGCGCCGATGTAAACATTCCACAAAAGGGCTCCCCAGAGAAGGGGCGGGGCCTCTGGGCCACCGCGCGGGGCGGGGCCTGCGAAGGGTAGGCGGTGGGCGGGGCTTTCCTCTCTCCTCCCCTCTTGGGGAGACGGGCAGGTCCTTGGGCCAAAGGCGAGCCGGTTCCTTGAGCCCGCCGGCCAATAAGCGCGCCGCGAGGGCGGGGTGCCGCTTCTCATACGGACATTTTGGCTCCTCGCAGCCTTGCCCCTCCCTCTCCCTCTTTCCCCTCACAACCCTCCTTTTTTGCATCCCCTTCCTGGGAGCGGGCACCCAATCGCGGCGTCGGCGGCCAGCCAGCGCCGGCCGCTGATTGGCGCCCGAGGTGGAGCGGCGTCGGCGGCTCCCAATCGCGGCGCGGGAGGTCTCCGCGGGGCAGCGGAGGGGCGGGATTTCCCAGGGAACAGAGAAGCGGGCAGCGCTCGGCGGCGGCGGCGGCCGTCCTGAGGCGGTTGGCTCTGTAGTCCTTGGGCTTCCCTTTCCCCCTCTCCCTCCCTCCCTCCCTGACCCCCCAGCCCTCTCCAACCCTCGGGGGCCTCGCGCTCCCTCTGGCCCGGCCTGCGCGTAGGTGAGTAGGGGCCGAGTCGTCGGGCCTGGCCTTCCCCCTCCAACACCACCAACACCACCTCGCCTGCTTTCCTTGGCGCGAGGGGCTTGCCGGGCTGAGGGGGAAGAAGAGGAGGGAGGAGGAGCGGGAGGCGGGCTTCCTCAGCACCGGCCGCCAACCCTTTAGGGGAACCGTGAGAGGATTGAGAGAGAGAAAAAGGGGAGAGCGTGTGTGAGGGAAGCCGAACACCTGAGGAGGAGGAGGAGGCAGAGGCGGCACTTAGGGGGAAGAGAGGAAGGCAGGCAGGCGCGCGCGCGCGTGCTGACAGACCCGTGGCGGGAGGGAGGAGGGGGAGGAGAAAGGGGGTGCGCGCTCGCCGTGGGGAGGGGGCGGGGCCTGGGCGCGCGCGCGAGGGAGGGAGGGAGAGCGGTTGTGCTGCGCGCGCGCCTCCCCGAGCGTCGAGTTGTGAGGGAAACCCGAACGGGGGGTCTGGTTCATTTGTTTCCCTCGCTCGCTGGCTGAGGGCGCCTCCTCGGCTTCCCGCCCTCCCTGTTTCCTCCTCCTTCTCTTCCCCCCCTCCTTTTCCCCGCCCCGTATCCGATCCCGGCGTTCCCCCTTCAGAAGCTCAGGCGCCGCCCACTCCCACCCACCCCCCCTTCCTCTAACAACAACCCCCCCCTTTCTTCCGTCGCCCATTTGGTCTCTCCCACTCTCCTCCTCCTCCCCCCCTCATGGTGTCGCCTGGCTCCGCCCTTTCTGGCCTGGAGAGAAGGCGAGAGACTGAGGAAATGAGGGGGGCGGGGCCTTGTTTTGGCTCCGCCCCTCGCTGGCTAGCTCGCTCTCCTATTTTTCTTCCTCTCTTCTCCCCCCCCCCCCCCCGGTAACGTTTGTGTCGCTGCAAAACCCTCCCCTTGCTCCTCCTCCCTCTCCTCCCTCCCCTCTCCTCCCTCCCTCCGTTGTTTCCGCCTCGGTGATGCCGTAGCAGCTCCTCCTCTTGTTGCTTTTTTATGGGGGGGGGAAGAGAGGAAGGTCGGTGGAGGGGTGCTTACAAATTTACGTAATAGGCGAGAACAAAATAAAAATGCAAAAAAAAAAAAGACAAAAGACGTGGTGGCCCCTCAAAGACTGGATTTTTATAGATTTTAATGTGAACCTTCCAGGACGAGGCCACTCCATCAGACCTAAGAGGAGGAGATCTATAACGTGGCAAAATGTTTGTATATGGCATGGAGGTATCAAAATACAGAGGTCTGTGGTTATCTGGCAGTTGAGTCATGGCAACCGGACTTATTTTTTGTTGTTTCGCTACTCTTCCAAGCGGCTTCTTCAGACTGAGGAGAGTTGGTGGGAGACCCCCTGATCTGTTGGTTTCACTTCCCCCTGGGTCTGAATAAACTTGTTAGAAGGACAAAGCAGTGGGGGTGAGGGGTAATCCCATTTCTGCAGCCCTTCATGGGTCGTTGATGGTGTCCTTAATCTTTCTGGGGATGGATGAAAGGGCAGCATGAGAAATAGGAGACAGATTGTATCTAAGGGCTCCACCCCTGTTGAGTGGGGGATTTTCTACATGCACCTGTATGGCCTCGGTGACCCCTCTCTCAAACCACCTATTTTCTCGGTCTGAGGTTCCTTGGAGAGGAAGTCAGTGGCTGTTAAACCTTGTGGTGACAGTGTCATTGAGATGCAGGTCTTTCATAGAAGCTTGTATTGTGAAGGATGTGATTAACAATGGTAAAATAACAATGGTAGAGTAACAGGAATGCTAGTTAGGAGATATAACATGGCAAACACTAAGTATCAACAATGGAAACAAGTTGCGTGCGTGTGTGATTCATACACGCACCCCCCCCCTCAGTTATCCATAAGTTGTAACCCCACCAGCCCAGATCCCAGGCATGTTACTTACCCCAGAGTGGTGAAAACCAAGTTGAACTCCATGAAACGGGCATCCAAGGGCTGCCCAGGTCATTTCAGTGGAGCCGAGTTGAACTTTACCATGAATGAGAGTGACTGTAGGTGAGGATGGACACTCAGAAATCCTGTGGGATGGGATGCAGTCTCTTCCCAGCTGGGTGGGTGTGATTTGAAATCAGCCTTTGCTCTCCCCCCACCCGCCCTTTTTTTTTGAAGATACAGTTTTCACACACATTTAAAGCTTTGAAATTACGTCCCACTAAATTTAAAAAAAAAAAACCTTTTAAGGAAGCAAATGTAAGACAAACTAAAAATTCTGTCGTGATTGCAGTATGTACAGCAGAGACAAAAATCTGTAATATATTGTAAGTACTCTGTACTCACACTACCAGCAGAAAACCTCCTTCTCTGTAGCTCCTTTGTGGACAAACTTTTTCCCCCTATTTTTGATTTCTACGCCACAAGATGCTTTCCAAGGATCTCATCAGTTCCTCAGCTTCGTGTTAATCTGTTTTAGCTGCGTCTTGATCTTTTTGAGAACAGTTATACCCTGGCAATTATTTTGAACTCAAGTATTCCAGGAACAAGAGGAATCTTGGGTGGCTGAGAGAAGGTGGTTAAATGGATACCTGTGCTTTCTTCTAGCCAAAGTGGGCAGATAAGGCATTTATCTTGTGGGAAACTTAGCCAGGAGCAGGCTGGCAAAGGATGGGGGAACTTGCCCTTCTGTTTGCCCAGAAAATGACCACTGCCTGACCTGCTACTTATAGGCTAGTAGTAGTAGCAGCAGAAGTAGATGACCCAACTCCGGGAGGCAGTGGAAGACAGGAGGGCCTGGCGTGCTCTGGTCCATGGGGTCACGAAGACTCGGACACGACTTGACAACTAAACAACAACAAAGTAGCAGCCAGTTCTTCATAGAGATGCAGTCTGAGGTCATCAGGCTGAAGTTGGGTGATTAACTTTGGAGGTTGAAAAGAAACCTTGGTGCTTTCGTGCGGTGCTGCTGGCCGTCTGCACCACAGCCCGTCCTTTTGAATCCTGAAGAGTAGCATTAAGTGATGCTTGACTGGGCTCTGGGATGGGCTGAGATGGATTTTACTGCAATTAAATTTGATCTTGATTGTGTGTTAAACGGAATAATTCTGTGTGCCGCTCTTGAGAGTAGCTGTTTAAAAATGATGTCATCTGTAGTGTGAAATTTGCAGGATAGGCAGCTGGCAGGAGACATCTTCTGTTTAAGACTCCAAGGCTTGATTCATCCCTTAAACAGAAACAGACCAGGATCACGCCGTATTCTGAGCTTGGTCCTTCATGCTTGAGATGAAAAATAACCTTGATGGGAAGGTGTTTTTACAGACTTGGTTTTCTTTTTCTTTTTTTCTTCCTATGAAAAATATGTTAAGTAGTTTTATAGGTTTTTCACCACATATTCCCCTTTGCTAATTAACTGTGTGGTAAGTATTTTAAATGCCGTATAAATGTTGGCCCATTTCATTTTGGGACTTGGTTTGCTGCTATAGATCCATCTCGCCATCTATAATCAGTGGTTTCCATCCTTGGATAACCCAGGATGTTCTTGGACTGCAACTCCCAGAAACTCTGGCCAGCATATCTGGCGGTGAAGGCTTCTGGGAGTTGCAGTCCAAGAATTCCTGGGTCACCCAAGGTTGGGAAACACTGTTCTGAGAGTGTTTAATCTGAAGAGGTTATAATCACATTTACTCTTTCGAAGTTTTGTTGTGCTGCCTATATGTAAAGCCTAAAGGTCTCCTTTTTTGTGTGTATTGCACTATGCTGCAGAGGAGTCTGGGAAACATCATGAGAGTATGTCCTTAATAGATTTGCTGGTGCTTTATGGTGGTGGGGACCTTGTGCACAGGATCTGACTATTAGGTATTCAGAATGAACCTAAGGAGAGATATAAGCATTTGGTTGCTTTGTGTTCAGTTGGATTTGCTGTTTAGTAAGTGTATTTTTGGTCTGGGCCAAAACTTCCTGTGTTACACACTGAGATTTTGTACAGGCATTTTCTGCAAATGAAAACTGATAATACTAAAATCCAAATTGCTACTTTCTTATCTCATTATTATTCCATCATTTTACTATACTTGAGTGGCTTACAGCCCAATACAGTACATACAATAGCTGAGTGTTGTTATATAGACAGGGTTGTCTTGGATCCCAGTATTTGGGAGTAAAGTAGGAGAGACATCAAATTTAAAAAAAAAATCAAGTAAATAATTACATGTGGGTGGCTGTTATATTACAAGCAGTTCTTTAGCCTGCTGTGTTATAACATTCTCAAAGAACTGCTGCAATTGTTTTATAAGAAGAGATAAATTATTACTTTATGATGAGGATGCTGAATTGTTACTACTGATGAAATACAGAGTAGTTTGTTGCTTTGAGTAGCACTGGTGGTTTAAAAACGCAGGGGAAAGAAACTTAAGTGCAAGTGTATCAAAATAGAGATAAATGTCTGCTTCTGAATCAAAGTTACCATTTCCTAGTAAGCTTTCGTTCTTTG
The DNA here is from genome assembly GCF_051106095.1 of Pogona vitticeps. Taxonomy (NCBI): domain Eukaryota; kingdom Metazoa; phylum Chordata; class Lepidosauria; order Squamata; family Agamidae; genus Pogona; species Pogona vitticeps. The sequence goes on along the minus strand of NC_135794.1, from coordinate 3,883,738 downwards.
AATTTGTTCAATTACAAGAAGGACTTTTATTTTTAATCAGGAACAAAGCTAAAGCAGAAGATTGCTCACTGTTGGTAAGACAGAATTGTCTTCACAATTAAAGTATTTGTATTTCAAGTTGTTAAATCTTATTCCAGAAAAGAGGTAGAATTGTCAGTATTTTAGAATGATATGCTGGCTCTTACCCTTTAGGATTACTTTTACTTTGTCTTATAGAGAGTATAACCGGTTATTAATAGGCAGTCCCGGGTCTCCTCATGCTGCTCACTCCTGAATCAGGAAAGAATATTTGTTATGGGACTTTTCTGAGGTTGAGTTGAAAGCATATTTTTATCCGAGCTAATTTGTGATAAACCAACAAGAGCCAGTGACTCCCAGATATTCAGACGTACCAGGGACAGAATGATTATTTCCTGCTCACCCACTCACTACAAATTCTAAATTATATTGCTGCTATGGAAGAAGTTTGGGGTAATCAGGCAGGGACTTTTATGTTCAGAGAGACTGAGCTCCTTTTAGTTCTGGAACTTGGCTAATTCCTGGGCCCAGAATTTATTTATTTTTTTAAAAAAAATTCCCATTGAATCAATTTTGTACTGTTTGACTCATCTTAAAATTCTAGCATAAACTGCAAGACTAAACTCTGCCCCAGGCTGTCTGGCTAATTTCCTCCATAAAATTATAAGAAACTGTGCTTACAAGAGGCCACTCAGCATTGGAATTCCTTGTTTCTGTCCCTGTTCGCCCACTAACAGGTCTGAGGCTTGCTCTCAGGTCACAATGTGTAGGTTTGCATCTTTAATTTGAAAATTGCGGCAATTTGGACGAGGCTGCCCCTGTAGTTAGGACCGTCTGACAATAGGTGTAGTAGAAGATTCAGAATGTTCTAAGAGTGGTATCTCATCTATTAAACACACATCCAACTTTTCCTCCAGAAATTTCAGAGTAGCATTTTATCCTTCCACAAGAATCCTGTGAATTAGTCTAGATTGACAACGGGCTTCCCGAAGAATTGGTGTTGAAACAACAAGTTAAAAGAAATGTGAAACTACCACTAAAGCTATTAATACAATTTCAGGTGTTTTTTTCCTGTCCTCTCTTCTCCATCTGATGTGGTACCACTGACCATCAGTGGTTATTGCATAGCATTTTTCTCTCTCACCCCCCCCCTCAAGTTTTGGAACAATCATGTTATAACGGACTATTTTTAAAGGGTAGGCAAACCTTTCCTGAGTTCATCTGAAGAGAAGCATCAGTCTTAGAGCAATGACGTTTTTAAAGCTATTGGATCAGGGAGCATTCATTATGGGCCTCACAGAGCATGTGAAGTCTTGGAATGAGGAATGTCCTGTTGAAATTGGCACTTGAACCAGCTTGATGTCCAGGATTTATGAATAGTTTTCTGTCTTGATTACCATTCTGATTTAATCCAGCATTGGAAAGCTTTTAGAAATGCAAAAGCCAGAGCAGAAAATGCACAGTCCTCGAATATTATATGTGCTTTCTAACAGGCTTGAGTGCGTTTTGAGACTCCATTTCTTTTTAACACATATGTACACTTCTTGCAAAGTAACAATTTGAAATCTTCCAGATAAACTATCATCCTCACTTTTCCCTGTTAATTGAAACTCTGAGGGGAACATTTTTAAAAACTCATGTATATTTCTCTAACATAGTGATATTGCTAAGTGCTGACTGAAAAATACTATGGCATCAGTTTTCCATTGCAAACTTTGTGTGTTTGGTTACAAAAACTGTGTTGTCTGTACTTCTGTTTTCTTTTGTAGTTTTATATTTAGACCAAATAACTATGATATTTTGTATCATCCTCCCTTTAAAAAAAAGTAATTGATTTATTTGTTTTGTTTATGCCATCCCAGTAATTTTACAAGTCTTTGTTACAAGTTTGCAATGTGTCATTCTTGATGGGATGGGGCTGGAAGGAGGTTAACACCTTTGAGCCCAAGAGGTGTAGCTCCTGGATTATTTGTTGATCTAAGATACCTTCTTGCATGTTGCTGGACACACTTTCAGAAGATGATTGTCTTTTTGCTCATCCTGAACTACAGCCCTCTTCCACTCCTTCCTGGTAAATCTTCTGAAGCATAGGTAAGAAGGAAAATAACTCACTGGAAGAATGCAGAGGGGGTCACCCCACGTTTCAGAAGTCTCAGCATTGTTACTATCCTCATACACAGAAATCTTGCAATGGGATTAAATTTGTGTCTTAACTACAGAGATCCATAGATTACTTGCCCCCCCCAATGCCTCCTCTGTGCACGTTCAAATGCACACATTTGTTTTCTTCCATGTGACTTTTCTGAAAATGGTACGCCAGTCATTTTATAGTCAGTTATATATGTCTGGGGTTAAAAGAAGAGATTGATGTGGTGGGGAAATAAGTCTGCCAGTGAGACTAGAGGGGAGTTTGTCACCGCAGCTGGACTGAGTACAGTGTACATTTCCCTGTGCCATATGCACCGCAGTGTGATGATGGGGGGGGGGGGGAGGTCAGGCATGATTTCAGACTGATCCCACAGTTGAGAGCCATGCAAAATTCACTGTCTGAAGTCCCAAGTGTTAAGCATGCACAAGAACTATGCACAGCCTTGGAGGCTAAACATTTCATCTTGAAGCACTCTTCAGCCTTCTTCCCTCTGTCATAGTGATCTTTTTCATTGGCATCCTGATTTTTAAAAAACAAAACACACTGTTTGTACAGTGGCTCTTCAACTCAAAAGGCTGCCATTACTATACCACTTTGTTGTGTTGGCTTGTGGGGAGGAGAAATCCTGTGTGGAGATGCCTACATTTGTAGTACAAAGTACAAGTGGAAAATGCCTGCTCCTAGACGAAAGGTACTTACTTGTATGTTCATGAGTCCTACAGAACTGGGAGCTGTTTTCATTCCTGCCAGGGTGTTAGAGGACCTTTTGTCAATATTAAAATAGAAAGGAGGAAGCTGCCATTTACCTAAAAGTACTCTCATGTTGAAAAATTGAAATACATATCAAATTTTCTTTTAGAAGGCAAGGTGCATTGTACATAGTTACAAAAGATGCATTTTTTAAAATGTTGTTCTCTTCAGTAATACATCAATACCTTCATACTTCTATATAGACTGCAGGCTAGACAAGGACAATCCCCATTGAATTTACAAGGCTTAGTTATGAGTAAACATGTAGGGTAGTCTTTAAATGTAATAATATTGTATGCAACTTGCTATTAGAATAAATCACGTTTCGATACTTTGTGCTTAATACATGATTCACCCCATCCCTGTAAAATATCTTCAAAGTACTATTTTAAGAAGGCTTTAATTGGAATCAGTGCTTGAAATTCTGGATTGCTTTATATTTGGTTCATCACTTACACAATGTCTTTGCATTGCACACCCTGAGAGATTTTCAACAGTGCAGTTTGTGAGTTGGAAGGGTCTGGCATAATGCTTTAGCTTGGCCCCAAAATTAGCAAGTCTACTAGACTGGAGTTTGGAGCAAGTTGAAGTAGTATGAATCTCTCATGCCTCCTCTGTTTTGATCTGCAAACACTGTGCCAACAAAGACTTCCTTCTCACTTCATAAAAAAAGAGCAGAAGAAAGTCTTGGGCAGTGCTGATCTTCAGAGCAGCAGCAATTTCTGCCCTCTTCCAAAGCTCAGTGCGAAAATTAGAGGCCTTTGTTGGGTTCGCTGCCTTTAATTGAATGAAAGGTGATGGTGGTGGTAGAGAAGGCTCTGTGTATTCTCTGGTAATCCTGTGTTGCCAAACAGTTTGTTCCATGTCTTGCCCCTAGCAAGAAAACCTGTGGACGCCTGGTCAAGCCTCTGAAAGAACTATTTTAAAATGCTGCTTCAAACAGGGTTTCACTCATCATTCTGAAAGCAGGAGGGGAAAATATATTTGTAATCCTATTGAATGGTGTCGATTACAGGCAGCTGTCTGACCTTGCCAAACCTTTGGGCAACTAAGCAGTGTGTGTTCGGATGGATATGTAAGTGTGTGTGTGTGTGTGCAAGCATGTGTGGGCATGTACATGAAGATGTATCGGGAAGCAGTGCCTAGAATGTAGTGTGAAAGCTTTAGAACCACTGCTAACAGTCTGCTTCTGATCAGTACTACAGTTCTTTTTCAATATAGTATAGAATATTAGGTAACATTTGACCGGCTTTGTGCTTAACTTCACAGAAGTTGTTGCCTACCAAGTTGTGGCTGCCTGTAGTCAGATGCTTTAAAGACTGGTTTTTCTCCCAGCTGTTTAATTTAAAGAGCCTTTGTCTGATCACCTGGAGCCAGCTGAGATATCCTCAGTTCAAACCTCATTCTCAGCCAGGAACGCACAAGGTTAGCTGTAGGCATGCTGATGTTCCCTCTGCCCACTTCAGACCATGAACAACTAATAAAGAATCATGTGAATGACTAAACTGGCGTAGCTCTGTGGAGTAGTAATTTTTGTGGACATAATTACTTTAACTTACTTTCTTTTCACAACCACCCTGTGAGATAGATTAATATTTCAAATGCAAGTAATGAAAGAAGCATATGGAGTTCCCCTCATAGTTTACGTGGTGAAGTAAATAAGCTGAAAAAACATGACCTGTTAGTGGCCACCCAAATTAGCTTTGGTGACTAAATGGGTTTTTGAATCTGTCAGTTCTACTGTGAGACTCTGTACATGTTGTATGATTGATACTCTACAGTTTTACTTATTGAATTATCCATGTTTAATAAACTTATCATGATGTAATGTATTAGTATACCTATATGTTTTCTTCTGAGCTGTATTATATCTCCTAAACTATTTTTGCTTTAACAACTATCTCGGCTCCAATGGGCAAACAGAATCTTTACCCTGCTACCTAATCACCTTAATATCCTGAGAGAAGGCTTAACTAGTAATGCCCCAGGGTAGTGACTAGGTCCCAAATTTCTTTGTCCGTTTCTTTTTCTGGGCAGGTTTTGTAGTCTTTTCCCCGAGCATGAATTCAGAATGAAGCGGCGATTTGATGAACAGGAGTCACCCGTGTATGCCTCGCAGCAGAGACGCATCACGAGCAGCACCGAACCTTTCCAACACCAGCATCGGGTGCTGGCCCCGGCACCCCCCGTATATGAGTCGGTTTCAGAGACCATGCAGTCTGCTACTGGGATCCAGTACTCTGTGACTCCTAGCTACCAGGTACAATTGCTCAACAAACACCAAAAGCTAAACCAGATGTTAAGCTTTTAAATCAGCCCCACCCCTGTGCAACATCCTGCTGTCAGGCGTAGGTTGATGCTGGTATTGTTATGATAACAGGTGCCAACTAAAATAAGACGGCATAATTGCAGCCCTGCTTTTCTTTAGCCCAACTGTGGAGGTTTGAGATGCTGCTGCAGAACAGATTGGGCAGCTTAAATGTGTCCTTTCATTACTTGTATTGCTTACCTGAAAAAAATGCAAGAAAGGCTGCAGCTTCCTCATGAGAATGCTTGGTATTAAAATTCTGTGCTAGGTCACCAAGGGGTCCTTCATCTCATGTTGTCCTACAAGTTCAGTTTTTCTATTGGACTTCTTGCTGTGGTGGAAGGAATTTTGGGTTGTGTGGATGTTTCACTTCTTTGGAAATTTCTGAGTGGATCCCAGTGGCTTGTATTTCCTCTCCTCCCTAGGTGTCGACTGTGCCACAGAGCTCCAGCAGTCATGGGCCTACTCTGGCCCCTGTCCATAGTGGACATCACCACCCCACCCCGGTCCAGCCTCATGGAAGCCAGGTGGTACAGAGTCATGCTCACCCAGCACCCCCAGCAGCACCAGTACAGGGGCAGCAGCAGTTCCAGAGGCTTAAGGTAAGGCCAGAGGGGATCCCCTCACCTCCAGAGGGCAAGCTAGTTCTTAAGTTGCTCTTCCAGCAACAAAATGATTCTGCCATTAGTTGAACGGAATGGATGCATTCCGCTCCTGTGCCGCTTATAATAACACTAGCAGAACTGAGGGCAGGAACATCTTAATTTTATCTGAGGTGAGGCTTTGAAAACATTTTTTTGACCAGCAAAAGTTTGGAAATAACTCTTGAAGGTTTCTTTTTGCCTCTTGATGCAAAACTCTTCTTGTACTCTGAGCTAACAGGACTAGATAAGGTGTTTCGAGGAGCAGCAGTAATTAAATGTCAGCTTACTTTATTGTTTGCTTGATAAAAGGCAAGTTTTGGTTCTCCCAAGGTTTTTCAGTACATTTAATGTATATAAAAGCAAGAAAACCCACGCAAGTGCAGGCTGCTCTGTTCTTAAAACCTTGGTGGTAATGATGGTTGGTAAAAAATACCAGAATGCCCCTTGTCAATGGAGGAGTTGAGCTGTGATTGGTTGTAACATACGCAGGTAGTACTGTATATAGATGTACAACCTGTATTTCACATTATTTGGAAGGCTGTTCCGAGCTATGAAATGGGAAGCTATATGAACAAAATGTTTTGAAAGGTAAAATTCCGTGTAATTGGTTTTTAAAAGGAACAGTGTAGAGTTTCCATGGATACTGACAGCAGTAATATGTATTTACAAGACCGGGGGAATCCCAGACATCTCAGTGTTTAAGCACCTAAACATACTAAAGTGTATGTGATGTAAGAGTGTATATTTATTCTTCAGTTCTGTGGAAGTGAAAGAAGGTGAAAATGCCTCTTTCAGAAGTAGAAATCATTCGAGAAATGCTGGCTTCTGTTTAAAGTATAACGGCATCACAGCATTTCACTTTTAGTGTCGGAGCTGAAATGCCATATTTAAAAACTGGCTTTTAACCATGCTGTTCTTTGGCACAGAAAAATAAATTGAATATATTCTTTGTTTTAACCTCAGTGCTGAACCAAAGTTTCTGTCAGTGAATGCAGGAAAATTATTCTGTGCCTGGCAATACATTTGAGGAAAGATTATCTCCCCACCTCACCCCACCTGCTTCCTTTTGGCTGTTGCTAAAACAGAAACTAAGATGTCACTCTCATTTTTATTTTTTGCAAGTAGAAATACAGCTTTACTTGCGGGGGGGGGAGGAAAGAAGGGTGGTTGGGGCCTAATATATTTCTGTGGAAATCAGTTTAAAGATGTCATTTTCGAGGGCTAGCCCACCAACCTGCATGGAAGCAGTTGGGGTGAACTGCTGTTCGGTTTATGCGCAGACAGAGGCTGTTTCAGTGCCTTGTGTTGTGTACCTTTCTTGAGGATAGCAGTCATAAGCAGCAAACTGTACAACACAGAGGAGAGACCTGCGCCTCTTGGTTAAAGCAAAGCAGAAATAAATCTCCTGTGCCATGGGCTGCAGCAGCACATGTTGCCCTTCTTTCTGCCTGCAAAGGCTCTTGGGTTGCCCAACCCTGCTTCCCGAGTCAAGAGAGCGATATACGCGGGGCAGGCTTGGTGTTTTGGTGAACTGAGCTGAACAGTTTTGAGATGACTAGCTTGCTGTTGACCTACGTCTTGCATCCAGGATGAGGGCCGACGTGTATGAATGGAGAAAGTTGTGGGGAAAAGCTGCATCTTAAGCCATGTCTCTTTATTTTTACCCTAGGTAGAAGATGCCCTCTCCTACCTTGACCAAGTGAAGCTACAGTTTGGCAGCCAGCCTCAAGTCTACAATGACTTCTTGGACATAATGAAGGAGTTTAAATCTCAAAGGTATGACAAACAGGGCTGCGTTGACAATATCTGGGATTTCTGATAATATCCTGTTTCTGAATTTCCCTTCTTTTCCCCCTTGGAATTCATTCCAGTGTTTCTCTCTTTCTTGTCTGTCTGTTCTTGATCATTAATTTTGCGTATAACAGCCTCCCATCCCTGTTAACATTCTCATTTCTAGGAATCTGTCAGCTGATAGATTCCTTAAGCAGGGGGTAGGAGTTGATGGCCTTAAGCTCCTTCCAACTCAATTAGTCCATGATTCTATGATTCTGTATTTGGATTCCTGCATTGAGTAGGGGGCTGGACTCGATGGCCTTCTATGCTCCTTCCAACTCCATCATTCTATGAATCTGTGAAGGTTGATTTTACTCATGTTCTCATTTAAAAAAAAAAAATCCAAAGTCCTTTGCTTCTACATTCGATTTTTTTAATGTTCTTTTTAAAATCTGCATTATTTTGTTTCATTTCCCCCCCCACCCTTTTTATCCTCTTCCCTTTGTTTGTGTATTTTCTAGTTTTGCTAGTAGCTGTAAGGCTTGTTTGTTTATTTTTAGCAATCTGCCTTTAAAAGTCACGCCATGTTGTTTCTTGATACAAGTTTGGAACCAGTGACACACTTCTCTGTTTATCTCTATCTCTCTTTTTTTTTTTTGGTCTGTTCTTTGTACAGCATTGACACTCCCGGAGTGATCAGCCGCGTGTCCCAGCTGTTCAAAGGCCACCCTGATTTAATAATGGGCTTCAACACCTTCTTGCCCCCGGGCTACAAAATAGAAGTGCAGACGAATGACATGGTGAATGTAACAACGCCGGGACAGGTTCACCAGATCCCAGCTCATGGCCTCCAGCCTCAGCCGCAGCCGCAGCCACAGCATCCATCACAGCCCTCAGCACAGTCTGCCCCAACGCCGGCACAGCCGGCACCACAGCCACCGCCTGCCAAGATCAGTAAGGTAAATACAAGGAGAAATCAGTAGCATGTAGCTGAGTCTCCAGAATGTGTGTGGTTTCGGACTTTGAATGGAGAAGACTCTCTCAGGGAACAAGGCAAGGTTAACCTGTGATGTCATTAGGGCAGGCGGTGAGTCTGGAGTCAGTTTTCTGCCTCAACGGTAAAGGTTCCCCTTGACCTTTAGTCCAGTCATGTCTGACTCTAGGGCGTGGTGCTCATCCCTGTCTCCAAGCCGTAGAGCCAGCGTTTGTCCATAGACAGTTTCCGTGGTCACGTGGCCAGCGTTACTAGACACAGAACGCTGTTACCTTCCTACCAAGGTGGTACCTATTTATCGACTTGCATTTTTACATGCTTTCGAACTGCTAGGTTGGCAGGAGCTGGGACAAGTGACGGGAGCTCACTCCATCGCGTGGATTCGATCTTACGACGGCTGGTCTTCCGACCTTGCAGCCCAGAGGCTTCTGCGGTTTAACCCACAGTGTGGGAAGTTCCCACAGCGCCACCACGTCCCATTTTCTGCCACTGGACTGCCCCAAATACCTAAAATTACGAAAAAACAAATCCCTTCTCTAAAGGTAGAAGTGCCAGATGTCCGCTTCCAGTTTTGAAAGATTTTTTTTCTTTTGTTAAACATATCTGGGAAGCCCAGAAGGCAAATTGCTGCTCTTGAAGACTTGAGGGAAATGGTTGTTCTCTTCCTCGTCTGGAAACTAATGGAATGCTGGAGCCACGGAAAGAATTTTGGGGGCCGTACTCATCAACCCTGAGGCCAGCATCCTGGTCACTGTTTGTACGGACAGAGCTCCACTTACGGCTGTTGCCACAGCAATCTCTGAAGAAAGCGTCAGCTGAAAATCAGCTTTCAAGAGTGAGTGGCATGATCACGCTGCATCACATGGAGCTCCATTTGTATCACTATTGAGCAGGATGCTGGCTTTTATAATTAAGAATATAGTTGCCAGAATGAACCGTTGGGCAGCTGTCTTAATGTGGCTTAATCCTCCAGCAAGGTTTGTGTGAGATTTGTTGAAATAGATGGCTCCATGATACCGACTTGAGTTTTCCATCTAAGGCTCCAAAATGTCTTGGGCTCACCCTTCCATATTTGCACCCTTTTCACCCATGGCACTAAAATTTCTTCTTTGTGCTTTGTTGGGTGCCCTAATGAATGACATGTAAATAATCCAGCCTCACGGTTGGGCTAGTGAAAGGAGAGTGCTGCTTTGGGGAAGGAGCGATCCTTGATCGGGCAAAGAGGGTGAGATTAACCTGGTTGTAAAAGTACTTTGTTGAACAAACAGGCATCAGAAACAGTTTTCATTCTGATTTTTAAATGCTCAATCTGTTTTGGCACACAGCTCCTTAAAAGGCTGTGTGCTGAAATGTATTGGGCATTTTAAAACTGGATTAAAGACTATTTATATTTTTCTACATCCTGGGACTCAGTCTCTCATTCTGATTATTGAATACACCAGTTCCTTGTGTTTCTGAACAAACAGAGCCCAGATTCCTAGTTTTGGCAGCTGGCGTATTTCGTGCTAGCACTTTCCTGAGTACAGCTCCCTGAACCAGTGTCTCCTTCCTCTTTCTCAGCCTTCCCAGTTACAGACGCATACACCAGCCAGCCAGCAGACTCCCCCAATCCCCTATGCATCCCCTCGCTCACCACCAGTGCAACCCCACACGCCTGTGACAATCTCGCTTGGAACCACACCCTCTCTTCAGAATAATCAGCCTGTTGAGTTCAATCATGCCATCAACTATGTCAACAAAATCAAGAATCGTTTCCAGGGACAGCCTGACATTTACAAGGCTTTCTTGGAGATTCTCCATACCTACCAGGTGAGTGGAAAGCTGTATGTCCCCAAAGATATTTTATTCCTGTTCTGTAGTTCGTGAGATGTTGAAGGGAAGAATTACTTATGAAGCAGAAGAGATGTAATAGTGGCAGTGTGAGCACAAGTAAACAGCCAACTGGTTCAGTTTTTCAGGAAGTCAACTGAAGGGCAAAAGTGTTCTGCAGAGATACTTAAAATTGTAATTTATGGAGATGGGACATAGAAAAGGGCATAGCACCTGTAGAATAGCCAAGTGTGATTCTCAGGTGTCTTCACCTTTCACAATCAGGTACTAAGCTTCTGTGTGGTTGTTTCCTTTGACCAGTTGCTTCTGTTCCCCCAAGGAATCAAACTAGATACCTTGTTTTTTCTTTTCTTTTTTTTAAAGCACTAAGAGAACAGAAATTGATACAGAGAACTGCTAAAAGCTTTCCTTTTCTTGAACTTCCTCTTCTATCTCATCCTAGAAAGAGCAGCGAAATGCCAAGGAAGCAGGAGGGAACTACACACCAGCCTTGACTGAGCAGGAGGTCTATGCCCAGGTGGCCCGTCTCTTTAAGAACCAGGAAGACCTGCTCTCAGAATTTGGCCAGTTCCTGCCAGATGCAAATAGCTCTGTGGTGAGTTGAGTCCTCGGTGTTATTGCTTAGAGCACCAATGAAATACATTTGCATAATTCTTGTCCAGTATAGGATCCAAGGATCATTAACAGCCTTGTGTGTGATTTATTTTTTGACAATAAGCTATTAAGCAAGACAACGGCAGAGAAGGTGGAGTCTGTGAGGAATGACCATGGGGGAACGGTCAAGAAGCCACAGCTAAACAGCAAACAGCAAAGACCGAATCAGAACGGCTGTCAGATCCGGCGGCACGCCGCACCTGGAACAACCCCTCCAGTGAAGGTGAGAATCGTTCAGCGCTTCCATTCATAAGACTGGTAATGGATGCTGCCTACATGAATATTAAAATAGCAGTTTTGCAAATTGGTGGCTTATTCCAGAGGGAGTGACTGCGTTGAGTGGGTTGCAAGAAAAACCCACGATGCTCTGTGGTTTTTAAATAAGAATGGATAACATTTTGGCGCAGGCATCAGCACACTAGAACAAACTTTGTCTGGTGCATGACAGGTTATTGTTACTATCTTTAAGAACAGGTTCACTGTAACTTTTTAAAAGCTTTTGTTTTGGTCCAAGTATGGACTGCCATTAACTGGAAGGTATTTTCATGTCCGCTTTTTGCAGAAGAAACCAAAGCTCCTCAGTTTGAAAGACTCAACAATGGTGGAAGCTGGGAAACATGGAACAGAATCTCTGTTCTTTGACAAGGTGAGGCAACATTGCAAACAAGGGTTTCGGGACAACTTCTATCCGTTAATAGACAGAAAATGACTTTTTGGACTGATTTGGTCCCCACTTGGGGTAAGTCAGCCTGGAAAACTAGTTCAGTTGGCCTGGTAGATACAAGCCCTGAAGTTGGTTTTGTCCCCAGCAACTCCCACTGAGTTCTGTGTCTATCAATAAAATGGTCTGTCGGGGGAAAATAGATTTGCCCTCTGCTTTTGGGTTCCCCCTGAATGTGTCCTGTTTCTTTACTTTACTTTATTTGGATTTTTACCAAGGTCTACTCGGGGCGGCTTACAAAAAACATGATAAAATACAATAAAAATATAATTACTAAAAGCTTATTTATACAACCAACTAACTAATGAATATATACATTATCAAGATGGGAAACTAAAGAACAAGACAGTTAATTTTCTCTTTCTGTAATCATGTAAGTATCGCACTGAAAGACCTAACCCTCATCAGAGCTTGGAAAAGTGAATTTTCTTCGACTCCAGCTCTTAGAATTCTGGGAACTGTAGTTTAAAAACATACCTTTTCCAAGACGCACCTCCACCAATGAATATTGCAGGATAAGATTGTATTTTAACTTGGTGTGAGGTATTGTCCCCATTTTTAGTGGCCTCTGGGGCATATACATATTCCTTCAACCTCACCTTTGGGAAATGTTAATTTTGAAGCTTGGAATCAGACCTGGAGGATATTGCACATTTTGATCCTTCCCAAGCAGAAGATCTTTTGCTTTTTTTTTTCTCAGCTCCCCTCCAACTTCCTCTTGTTTTCTTCTGACTTGTTTGTCAAGGTCCGCAAAGCTTTACGCAGCACAGAAGCATATGAGAATTTCCTCCGTTGCCTGGTCATTTTTAATCAGGAGGTGATCTCTCGAACTGAGCTTGTTCAGCTGGTGTCTCCATTTTTGGGGTAAGTGGAATGAGTAATTAGATTTTCTCTAGTGCTCGCCTTCATGTTTCCCTGCGAGCTGTTTGCCTCCTGTGGCTCAGTGGTTAAACTGCAGTACTGTAGTCAGAACTCTGCTCACAATCTGAGTTCGATTCCAACAGGCCCAGTTAGACATTTTGACTCAGCCTTCCATTCTTCTGAGGTTGGTAAAAAATTACCCAGCTCACTGGAGGTGAGGGGCCATGTGCAGCTTTGTGTAATGAAATTGTAAACCACCCAGAGAGTGGTATGTAAGCAGCACACTTGTATTGCCCTCAGCTTAGTAGGTGACCCTGGTGGCTGGATGCAGAGGACATCATTTGGAGAACTGGAAGTTCCAGTAGTTCACACACAGCTCAGCTAGTCTCTCTTCCCATTTCCTTTTTTGTTTGAGCACCATGGGAATAAATAAAATACTTCCATGTCCGGTTATCAGTGAGGCTTCATTGCCATATGGTAGCAACACAACAGGCTGTGATTTATTAAAACCACCTTTCCCTCCCAAATTAAATCATGAAGATGCAGCTGCTTCTTGTTCAAAAACTAAAGCAGTAAACAAGTTCTGGCTCTGTTACTAGAATTTTAACAGTGCAAATCTTGTTTTGAAAAAAAAATTTTTTTCCTGAAGCCATCTTTGTACCGCTAATGGCTTTTGTGTAATATGTTACTCCCTCTTTCTCTTGTCTGTTTCGTTCAGTAAATTCCCAGAGCTGTTCACTTGGTTCAAAAACTTTCTGGGTTATAAAGAATCTACACACATGGAGTCGTTCCCGAAGGAACGAGCCACCGAGGGGATTGCGATGGAGATCGACTACGCCTCTTGTAAGAGGCTGGGCTCCAGCTACCGAGCCTTGCCAAAGAGTTACCAGCAGCCCAAGTGCACAGGTCGGACTCCGTTATGTAAGGAGGTAAGGCGCCGCTCTTTACCCTGGAAGTGGATTTTGGTGGATCTCAGGAAGCTGCCTTTTATCCATTCAGACTGTTTATCCAACTGCTGTCTGCTCCAGCCGGCAGCCGTTCTCCAGGCCCTTAGCGGTAGAGATACTTCACATTATCTGCTATCTGATTTTCCTTCCTGGAAATTGAACCTTGGATTTATTTTCTGTGCCCTTTCTGTTCTCTACCCTTCACCTGTCATTCCTTCCAGAAATGAGGTTCAGGTGAGGCTTCAGCTAGTCAAGTAGCTGGGAGCCCACGGAAAGTCCACCCTAGCCCTTCAGGAAGAGCCCTTGCTCTCAACCCGTCTGCGGGTTGGCTCGACATCGTCCTAACATGGGCAGACTTGTGCTGAATGTGTTGCCAAAACCAGCTGGACAAAATCACGTTTGCCATAAGGGGGCACTGTTGCACGGCAGATGGATCAGCCGTCTGAAATACGCTGCCTGTCTTAAGTTTAAAATGAAGTACTGTAGTGTGAAATCCCCGATGTTCCTGGCAGTTCCATCCCTACCGTTCAAACCAGTGCTGTGATAAGTGCTATATCTATGTGGTTGAACTGGACAGGCTTGTGTTTTGGAAAGAATTTCACTGCTGCTTAAACATGAAAATTAATAAAAGGCATGTTCTCAAATTTGTTTCTCTTTTGAAACATCTACACACTTTTTGATAAAACCTGAATCTGTGTGGTCCTTGCACAATATAAATGTGGAAAAATGCAACAGCTTTATTTAGACCAGATTAATTCAAGCGTCGTTAAAGGCACTCAGGTGTGTGCTTGATGAAGGGATGTTTTAATCTACAAAAGCTTGCATTAAATGTTTGTTTTTTAGTGGTCTAATAAAGGGTGTTGCATTTTCTCACTCTTAAATAAATAAAGATTCTGGGGCTTTCACATCTGAGACCACTGTGATGCAAATTGGTCAGGTTGTATTTTGAAGGCAAAATACTCAATTCTGCAGCTAATAAAAAAGAAGAAGAAAGGGGGAAAACATAAAAACAAACTAGGAAACAAAAGAAGCCATTATGCTTAGTGTTACTAATTGCTGCTTTCCACAGCATGCACACAAAAGTGTACAAAAGGATTTAGGCATGCCAGAGCCATGCCTCATATGCTCAGCCTGGGAAATCCAGTGCTAGCATGTACACAAGAACGTGTTTGCTGTGTAAACTGTAGAGCCACTCCGCGGTACTTTCAAGAGACGTAGACTCCCAGCTACAAGGCACGGTAGTCCTCCTTTGTCTAGGCACATCTCTTAAATGTTGTTGACAAAACTAGAGGGGGAAAGGGAGAAATGAGAAGGGAGAAAGAACCGGGGGAGCGGGGCGGGGGGCTTAAAAGTTATGTTAGAAGAGAAATTGCTGTTCCTTTGATGAGAAGCTTGAGCTGTCCTGTTCAGTTATGCCCAAACAAACACGATACCATCTAGCAGTTATAATCCATGAGCTGAACACACTATAACCAGTAAACCAAAAATTCCAGGAAAACCATGCGTTGCTGCCCTTTTCTGACACATTTGTGGGCATTTTCCAAGTCTTGAAGAGTAGATTTTAAGTAGCCACAAGATTATGGACCGTGCGGTTGTCTTTGAGCTGTTGCTTTCATCTTTCTAAGGTTTTGAACGACACCTGGGTCTCCTTTCCGTCCTGGTCCGAAGACTCCACGTTCGTGAGCTCTAAGAAGACTCAGTACGAAGAGCACATCTACCGGTGTGAGGATGAACGATTTGAGGTACGTAGCTGGAAGAGGATTTCACCTCCGTGGGAATATTGGGATACTGATTTGCAAACGAGACACCACAGCTCTGTGTAGCATGGAAGAAATGCAATGAGTCAGCTTGTGGGCTGTAGGAAAGAATTGTGCTTCATTTGTGGTGCCACAGATAATGGCAGGTGCTACTTCTGATTCTGTAGCAGCAGGGGATGTGGTGGAAAATGCAAAACAGGGCCATGGGTTGGACGTGGCCTGTCAGCAGATGATGCCCTCCCAGTCCCCGAAATTGAGTTTCTTATTAATGTTATTTCCCACTCACTGAGCAAGTTGAATAAACAGCACCAAAGAAAGCAGTCCCTTAATTTAAATGCAATACTTGTTTTAAAAAAAGTTCCTTGTAACTTTTATCTCCTACCCTTCAACCTGAGATATAACCCCTTACGATGCTGAAGAAGCTCTTTGTGCTACATGAGAACTCTCGATCACGTGTTTCCTTTCAGCTGGACGTTGTGTTGGAGACCAATCTAGCAACCATCAGAGTCCTAGAAACAATACAAAAGAAACTCTCCCGCTTGTCGGCTGAGGAGCAAGCCAAGTTCCGCCTGGACAATACTTTGGGGGGGTCCTCGGAAGTCATCCACCGCAAGGCTTTGCAGAGGATATACGCTGACAAGGCAGCTGACATCATTGACGGGCTCCGGAAGAACCCAGCGGTTGCTGTCCCAATTGTTTTGAAAAGGTGGGCTTTCCCCATCCCTTCTCCTTTTCCGAGTGATATTTACTGCACTTTATTTACTCATCTGCTAAGATCCTCGGCATGAATAACAATCAAATATAGTAGGACCCCCCCACACACACACACCTATATCCATGGGCGATTGGTTCCACTCCCTCATGGATGCTGTAAACCCTGGATATCAGCAAAAGCATACATACCAGAAGCCACTGGTAATGGTGCGGCTAAAAAATATTGTAAATAAATAAATAAAATAAATAACATGGTAAAAAAAAGAAATCCAGAAATAGGTGTTTTCATTAACGTGTTTGCTAGAACTGGCAGCTATGTATTCTTCAACAGCTAGCATACATAGTATGGTCTCTGACTCCTTGCAGACAGTTCTAGTAAATACGTCGTAAAAATACACATTTCTCAGTGTTTTTTTTCTTTTAGTTTTTTTTTAAATTTTCAGACCATGGATAAGTGAAACCAGAGATACTGATCCCGCATGTACTGGGTTCCTAGTGTCCATCATTGAAAATACAGCATACAGTGCATCCAAAAATGTTAGAGGAAGAAAAAAACCTAAAAATATAATTAACCTCTGATCTGTACCAAAGATAAAAGCTAAATGATAAGATTAGAAAAGGGGGGGGCACGGGCTATCTTGCAACTGCATTCTGAGCCAACTGAAGTTACTAGGCCACCTCCAAAGGCTGGTTCTGTCTGTCATGCGTTGCTTACTGCCCCAGTAGAGGAATGTAGTACTACTGATTACGGTGTGCTCTTCTGCATTCTGCTCTTCCTCCATTATGCTTAGGCTGGCAGAGGCAAATTTGGGTTCCTTTTGTAAAGTAGGTTAAGCCACGCATGCGTGAGCAGACATGGTAAATTGGTGATCTTCGTGACTGGCTGGGACCTTAAATTCCTGTCTGTCCAGAGAAAGTCAATGCAATGCAATGAACTAAGCAGGAGACCACATTAGTTATGGATTCTGCCCCAGCTGTGAATATGCAGCAGAGCTTTTTCTACTTGGAAGCTAGTGGATGTATGTGGGACGGGGGAGGGGGAGTTTGCGATTTATATTTTTTAGAAATTCCCTTATCTAACCGAAAGTTCCTGTAGGGAGGGAGAATGTGGCGAGGCGTTAATGGTATGTTTTTGACGTTACCGTGAGTGTAAGCCAAATGTGGTAAATGTACAGTCATGAATTTGTTTTATCCCTTGAGCTTTCCATGATTTTATTCAAGCAAAACCCTGAAGTGCATTTTCTCTCATCCTCTCTTTCAAACTGTTCCCTTTCTTCCTGCCAAGGTTAAAAATGAAAGAAGAGGAGTGGAGAGAAGCCCAGAGAGGATTCAACAAAGTGTGGCGGGAACAGAATGAGAAATACTACTTGAAGTCCCTTGACCACCAGGGGATCAATTTCAAGCAGAACGACACCAAGGTCTTAAGATCAAAAAGCCTTCTCAGTGAGATTGAAACGATTTATGACGAGGTAGGTTGGGAACATGGGTCTCTGAATTTGCCTGCACCACATGCGTTTTGACCTCACCTTTCTGTGCCTCTGATTTGGTTGCTGCTCTGAAGGACAGTGTGAATTGCTATAGTACCTCAAAGTGCCTAGACTAAGCAATCCCCCAGATCAGTGGGAGGCCAGTTCTGACAGGCAATGCTGCGAGCGCCTTCTTTTGAGACCATCGTGGTTCTTTGGCATTAACCGTGAGTGCTTCCAGACAGAGGATCCCTGTTGCTAATAATTAAAAGGTGTTGTGCGGATGGATGCTTCTTTTAAAAACCCGAGGTGAGGGGCGGGTGGTGGGCAAACAGAGAAGAACTACACGCTGAAGATAGCACATTTGGGAGTGAGTTTCACACTCTTTCTCTCCTTTGATTGGCAGAGGCAGGAACAGACCTCTGAAGATAACACTGGCCCTCACTTATCGCTGGCCTATGAGGATAAGCAGATCCTTGAAGATGCTGCTTCTCTCATCATCCACCACGTCAAGCGGCAGACCAGCATCCAGAAAGAGGACAAGTACAAAATCAAGCAGATCATGTATCACTTCATCCCGGACCTGCTTTTTGCCCAGCGGGGCGAGCTGTCCGATGTGGAAGAGGAGGAAGAGGAAGAGATGGATGTGGAGGAAGGCTCCGGGGCGGTGAAAAAACACAATGGCATCGGGGGCAGCCCCCCCAAGGCCAAGCTGCTGTTCAGCAATACGGCGGCCCAGAAGCTGCGCAATATGGACGAGGTCTACAACCTGTTCTACGTCAACAACAACTGGTACATCTTCCTCCGCCTCCACCAGATCCTGTGCTTGCGGCTGCTGCGAATATACGCCCAGGCGGAACGGCAGATCGAGGAGGAGAACCGAGAAAGGGAATGGGAGCGGGAGGTCCTGGGTGTGAAGCGAGAGAAGAGCGACAGCCCCGCCATCCAGCTGCGGTTGAAGGAGCCCAGTAAGTGCTTTTGTGAATTCTGGAAAACCAAAACGTTAGTGGTGATGAGACATGGGTGATTTGTCCTTCCTAGTCGGGTATCTGGCTGTGTGGTCAGAGGTTGGGGGTTCGATTCCCCCACTGTGCGCCTCCTGGGAGAAGAGCCAGCCTGGGTGGCCTTGGGCAAGCTGCACAGTCCCAGGGCAGCCCCAGAGGAAGGGAATGATACTTTATACTTAGGAAACCCTGAAAAGGATCACCATAGAACAGATTTGGCAGCCCATAATTAGTATAATTAATTCTTTGCCAGTGTAGTGTAAAAGCTCAAAAGCTGCTCAGTAATTACAGCAGTATGCCTATAAACAGTTAAAAATAAGCAACTGCATTTTTCACTATCTTGTTGTGGTGTTTTCGTATGTCATCAAAACATTTCAGTGCTTAGTCCCAATTTATTAATTCTATCCTTACGTTTTTTATAATCTCCTTAAACTGACTGGATTAGATGTTGGGATACACACCTCCCTGTGTATTAACTCTATGCCCTACACTGGTTTGAAACCAGCCTTAATCATATTTCCAGCAAATGTGTTGAAATCAATGAAGCATGAGTATTTGGCCATATTGATTTCTGTGGGTGCCCTCTGCATTGGAGTGCAGCCTAGTAATACCGGTCCAGACATTCTTGGCATCTTGCAACAGAATCTTAAATACTTCTGCTTGAATGCAAGTCCCACTGAGTTCCGTAGATTTGTTCGCTGGTGAGTGGGTAAAATTTCCATCTTCGGTGTAGGTACTTTGCTCCAGGTATCTCCTTGCAAGGGGTGTCTCTCCTTGGCCTGTATTTGTGGGGGGGGGGGGGCTCAAATACAGTTCAAAGCTCTCCAAACATTGGGTTTTGTATTTTAACATGTAGCTATGCTCCTCCTCCAGGATCATCATTTCAGAACAAGAGAAGATAGATCACAGGCGTGCTTCCTAGTTTTGTTATGGTATCCTGTTTCACAGGGTTTTTCCTTCCTTTCCCTTTTTTCAGTGGACGTCGACGTAGAAGATTATTATCCTGCTTTCCTAGACATGGTGCGGAACTTACTGGATGGCAACATGGACTCTTCCCAGTACGAAGATTCCCTTCGTGAGATGTTTACCATTCATGCCTACATCGCTTTTACCATGGACAAGCTGATCCAGAGCATTGTTAGACAGGTGATCCGACCATTGTGTTTTTGAAAGAGAAAGGGGAGGGGCAAGGTACTGGAGGAAGCCAGGTACATTTTAGGATTTAGACATTTTCTTCGCTTGTTTGTTTGCTGTTGAAAAGCCAAAGCATCTCATTTGGGTGTGAGTGAAAGCTTGAGAGTAAAGGGCATAATTGCCTCCTTCAGTCCTCATTTAAAAATGAGAGTTATTGTACGATGAAATACTTGTCTCTGCATTCAGAAGAATTGCCCCTTGTTATGCCGGGGTGGTGGTGGTGGTGTTTAAAGGCTCTTCATATTTAAAAGCTCTTCCTACCTCTAGGAAAAGGCCTAGGGGGGAGGTAGAATCCATCAGTTTGCTCCCTACTGTGGGTGGGGCTTTTTGGCTTCTTGATATAGGTAGAAGTATGATGGTGTGATGTTCCACTCTCATTCTGAAAAGGGAGCTTATTTATTTATTCAAAGCATTTCTGCAGTTTGGAGGTGGTGCAGCTACAGCCTGGTTACATTACCTTGTGTGATTTTTCTGAAGATTTAGCTTAGGATCTCCATGAGAGAATGATCAGTTTGCTTTAGCCACTTCTGTAATTCCTATGTGCCTGTTGCAGAAAAAATTCTCCTTACCTCAAGTTTGGCTAAACATGCTCAAAATCATTTTCAGTACTTGCTTTGAAGAAATCTATAGGAGAGTTTTTATGTTTGCATAGTAAACTATAGTCAATTATGTTTAGTACATTTTCAACATGGTCACCTGATGTTAAAATTGTCTTTACCTCCTTAAGATTAAATTTGTTTTAAGTGATTCCAACATTATTGCTAAATTTTTGGAAACTGTAGCTGGAGCAGCTGTCAATATAGCAGAGTTGGGAAAGGATGTGTAAAATGCATTAGGGAGGAAACTCAATGTGCCGCCGATGGTGACTCTCTACTTTACTCCTAATCTAGAAAGAAAAAAAGGGAGAGAAGCACAATGTCTGGCGTTACCTGTGTCCAGCTCTGCGGCCTGCTGGCGTCATGATGGGATGGGGTTGGCACTTGTCTCTTTTCTCTGCTTAGTTAGGCTGATCGAATTTATGGTTGGCCACTTGGGTTTTATTAAGCCTCATCTTTTGTTCTCGACTCCCCAGCTTCAGCACATTGTCAGCGATGAAATCTGCGTGCAAGTGACAGAACTTTACTTGTCTGAGAGCAACAATGGGGCCACAGGTGGCCTGCTCTCCTCGCAGTCATCCCGCTCCCTTGTGGAAACAGCCTACCAGCGCAAGGCTGAGCAGCTGATGCAGGACGAGAACTGCTTTAAGGTAAAAGGGGGGGGGGGAGGGAATTGAAGCCCTAATGAAACAAGAAACCAGGATCCTGATGTTCTGGGGCTGACTCAAAGCCCAGTCAGTTTGCAGAATGGGCCCCACTTTAACTGAGCAGTTCATTAGACATGCCCCAGGTAAGAGCCCCAAACAGGGACTGTGAGCGTAGAACCCACGTACTGCAGAAGTAAATGCTGCAAGGCGCCGTAAGCGACGCACAGAGCTTTCCTTACACCAGCTTCAAATGTAAACAGTGTAGAAGTCAATTGACATACTTAAGTAATAAGGCTGCATTCAGTAAGACTCCCCCGTATTTGTGGGGGATTGGTTCCAAGCCCCTTCCCATGCGGATGCTGAAAAATGTGGATTATAGTGAATGCTATTTTAATTGCAAAAGCTATCCATAGCACAGTTTTTTACTCGTTCTAGTGGCCAATTCTGGTAACTTCATCTTTAGAACTTTATATCTAAGATTTTTTTTCAATGTTTTCAATATTTTCATATTGTGGATAATTAAACCAGTGGATACTGATCATACTATAGACTTTGATTTGACTGGCTTTAAGGCAGTAGAGGGAGAGAATATCTGTTGCCGGTTCTTTCCCCCCCCAGCTTCTTCAAAAGTTACCTTTTCTTTCCTTAAACTTAAAATTCAGAAATGGGTGTCGCATTCTGACTAGAGAAAATGTATTTCATAGCTGTTCGGATGTTTTATAAGGAAAGAGAAGAGCCTCCTGAAGTGGAGAGTATCAGAAGGAGGATACCCATGAAATGAGTTTCAAAATAGCCCCACCACTTCCCACTCAAGTCAACTGGCAAACTGTGTGGACAGGGCAGGAGCAGCTGCTCAGTGGCAGAGGCTAGTCTGGAAGCCACCCACCTGGCAGGGAGACTTCTGACAGGGCACCTTCCCTCTCCCTCCTCCCACTTTTTTCTTCCCTAAAAGCTAATTATTATAGCTGGTTATTGTCAGAAACTGCTCCCCGGAAGTAACATCCATAGTTGGCATGGCAATCATTAGTAGCAGGCCCAAGCGGGGCTTTTCAAGCAAACTCTCTTGCTTGTCCGAAGAGGGTTTTTTTGTTTTGTTATCTAGCAAAGCAGTTTTGTATTGTTATGCTGTGTAGGGAGTGGCCGGTTTGGGTACCAAGTAAAAAATCCTGGGGGCTGTTCGGGTTGCTTCCTAAACCTCCGCCTCCTGTTATGCAGTTGATGTTCGTTCAGAGCCGTGGCCACGTTCAGTTAACCATTGAGCTGCTTGACACAGAAGAGGAGAATTCAGACGACCCCGTTGAGGCCGAGGTAAGAAAGGGCTGCCTTGCTGGGTTAGAAGCCGAGAGCCGTCGCTCGATCCAAACTGCAGCTCGAGTGGTGTTTCCTCTTCAGTAATGGGCTAGAAAACCAAATTTTAAAAGATGAGACGTGGATGCCGTCCTTGGACCTGTTAGGTGCCAGATTCCACAATGTCTGGGAACATTAATGTGCAAGTGTAAAATCTGACAGACAGAGAGCTGAACCGCAAAGTATTGCCGAGCATGAGACGGACCTGCCCAACACTTTTGCACGAAGTCAACCTCAGGCATGGCCATCGCATGGCAGTCTTGTTTTATTTATTTATTTAAAACGTGTTTACCTCGCCTTTCTCCTTAAAGGGACCTTGAAAAGTACTATTTTTTTATGAATGAATAAATCTGCCCTAGCTTTGAGAACCTAAAATTAAGGCAGCAAAACACTTCTTCATGGAAGCAACTGTTGTCTCGTGCCAAAAAAAAAATTTAAAAATATTCCAAGGTCAGCAGTGAAGCTATTTCTCATAGCTGCCCTGCTCTTCCGGTTCAGGGTGAGTAATGCGGTCTTTCCAACAACATAGATGAAAGAGCACTATATGCGAAATTTCTCTTAAGTCATTTTAATGGGAAATTTCCAGGACTGCTTCCCACGTGCCTGTTAGGGAAGGGGAGTGTGAATTCTCGGAAAACTTGATAAAACTTACGGCTTCCCAAAAGCCAAAAATTGCCACTTGTAAATATTACAAAGCTGGCAAAATTGGCTGTAGTTTTCAAAACATGTTTTAAAGTTTTGTAATGGCAAAGGTAGAGAGCATACTTCAGATTCTTAAGGGCTGGCAGCCAAGTGTTCAAGTAAATGGGTGACCAGGTATACTGGATTTTTTTCCCCGTCTCTGTTTTAAAGTCCCACGTCCAACTTGAAACACTTCTCTTTTAAGACAGACTGTGATTTTCCGAACTCTGCTCTTAAAAACAGGAGTGTGATGTTGCCGCTATAACTGGGGGACTTCTTTGGGGTGCTGAGAGAAATGGCTGTATGCTTGTGAATACAAGAAAACCTTTCCTTTAAAGGGAGCTTTTGCTAACCCCGTCTTTTTGTTTTTCTTCTGTCTAATTTCAGCGTTGGACTGACTATGTTGATCGGTACGTCAACTCTGATTCTACCTCTCCTGAACTGCGGGAACAGCTGGCCCAGAAGCCAGTGTTTCTGCCCAGGTGAGTGGACCGAGATGGTGTTTGGCCCTTTGTTCTGGGACAGCACCATGCTTTTGAACATCCAAAGTGCCTGACCTGCTAACTCGAGACGGCACAACCGCGTTAACAGGCTGCTGTGAACTGCTGGCCAGTTCCCAGGAGATCCGTGTTCTTACAAGACTTGACATGTCCCTGAAGGCCGGCGGAAGGGGAAATCTGGCTGGCTGGCAGACGACCGGTAAAGTCTTCTTAAGCAAACCTGCCAATAGCCACTGCTGTGAAAGCTTGGCTTTTTTTTTCTAGGTGCTTTGAAGCCTTTGGATTGCTGTTTCCAAACGAAGGTTGATTCACACAGCACTGTGTCATTCATTCATTCATTTCTTCATTCATTCATTGATTTAGATCAGTAGTTCCCCAGCCCTTAGATTCCCCAGATGTTCTTGGACTGCAACTCCCAGGAATCCTGGCCCAGCACAGCTAGCAGTGAAGGCTTCTGGGAGTTTTAGCCCATCTGGGGACCCAAAATTGGGGACCATTGTTTTAGAGAATGGGTTTGCATTGCCCAGAGAGTCTTGCAAGAATTTTTAAGAACCCAAACACCTTGTGTGTTTAAAAAGAAAAAGGGGAAAAAAAACAGAACAAGTAAAGAAAGGTTAAATCATTCTAAAATGAGGATCTAACCACAACAGTCATTTGCCCAGCAAGTGAAATCCTTGATGGATCAGAAAAGTTTCATCCTATGGATGAAGGCTGTGAGAGGTGAGGTCTAACGAATCTCACAGAGTTAGTGATTTCCTGGTCTGGGGACACCCGCTGAGAAGGCCTTCTGTCCTGTTCTGGAGAACTACGCTTCCCCCCTGGACTTGTCGTGAAGAAAGGTCTCTTCAGTGGATCTTAAGAAACAGGCAGAATGCGTCTAGAAGGAGACAGTCCTTCAAGCTTCATTTTGGAGCTCTGAAGGTAGACGTGTGCCCAGAAATAGGCTGGAAGCTGTTGCAACATGAGTGTCACGGGATTCCCATGGGCAAGCTCCCACCGATATTGTTGCTGCTACATTCTAATCTAGACCACTGGAAACTCCTTCAAAGACCCTTCAGAAGCTGCCCCCCGCCCTGTAGAGCGCCTTGCGTTCATCCAGCCTGAAGGCAGCTGAGTCAGGTTTTGCGGTGACCGTTCTGGCCCTTGGCCCTTCTTCTTTGTTCTGGAGAGGGTTCAGGGGAAAGGGAGGTTCTTAGGGACTTAGCTGACTTGCTCTGTGTGATGTACAAAGGAGGAGAGCCTGGCATTACACCCATGGGCTCAACTTCAAGGTAGCTAGTTTTTGTGCCTTCTGCCCAAATAAGTGTGCCTTAGCAGCCTACATACCCACTCATTTTAGCCCAGAGAAAAGATCATAATTCCACATAGAGCTTTTGCATGCAGTTAGCAAGTTCCTGGGACTGGAGGGGGGGAGTTCCTTCCCTCTCCCCGTGGGCTTAACTCTAGTGCAAGGCGCCTCCTTTCCACAACATTTCACCAACAAATGGAGGAGGATGCAGGCAGCCGTGGCAGTTGGTAACCTGTGAACCATCCCTTGCACTCTTGTCATCATTCAGCACGAGCAGTGTGATGGATTTTGAGGAGCAGGACCCCCGAGCCACATCGTCCAGTCCAGTGAGGGAGGCGGGCGCTAACTCCAGAAGCGGTTCTCTGCTTTACAGGAACCTGCGGCGGATCCGCAAGTGCCAGCGGGGCCGGGAGCAGCAAGAGAAAGACGGGAAGGAAGGGCTCAGTAAGAAACCCTTGGAGAACGTGGAGAGCTTAGACAAACTGGAGTGCAAATTCAAGCTGAACTCCTATAAGATGGTGTATGTGATCAAATCGGAGGACTACATGTACAGAAGGACTGCCCTGCTACGGGCCCACCAGGTAGGACCGGAGGAATGCTGGCGGTGGGAAGAGCAGCAGAGGGACAGGCCGCTCAGGCACGGTGGTGGAGCTGCTCCTTCCCCCAAAGTTTTCCAATTTTAACTACTCCGCTTCCCTGTAAGCGCCCCCCCCCCCCGAACGGATAGGGCCCGAGCTAATTCTGGAATGGGCAGGGCCCCCTCTGTGTACGGCAGAATGCCTTGTGTATTGGTTGAGCCAAGAAGACTGTGTCTGACCTTCACTTCATCTGTCGACTCCATGAAATTACAGTAGGACCCCCTTATCTGCGGGATCAGTGTGCCCTGATTCACTTATCCAATGTCTAAAAAGATTAAAAAGAAAAGCCCCATAAAATATATATATGTGCCGTGTTTCTAACCATCAAGCTACCAGAACTGGCCAGTAGAAGGAGCCAAATATCACGCTATGTATAGCCTTCGCTGTAATTGCCTTTTTCTGCATCCATAGGGAGTGCTTGGAACCTATCTCTCGTGGATATGGGGGTGCTACTGTATAGGTCACTCCGTGCCCATCTGCCAGCCATGCTGCTTAAAATATAAATAGATATATACACACACATACACCCAAGAGAAATAACAGTTATGGGATCTTTGAGGGGAGAATCCTTAGGATCCCTTTGTAAGCTTCCTTGAGTTTCATAGAAGAGACAGGATGTGTGCGCCATTTGTATGTATCGCGTTGCGTGCTTTGCTTTTCATTTTTTGCCTGCTGGTGACGGTGGCCCTTTTCTCCCCGCAGTCCCACGAGCGCGTGAGCAAGCGGCTGCACCAGCGATTCCAGGCTTGGGTGGACCGATGGACCGCGGAGCACGTGACCCGCGAGATGGCAGCGGAAACCAACAAGTGGCTGATGGGCGAAGGCTTGGAAGGCCTCCTGCCTTGCACCACCACCTGTGCCGCGGAGGACCTGCACTTTGTGAGCATCAACAAGTACCGGGTCAAATACGGCACAGTCTTCAAGGCGCCCTAAAGGCCAGCGAGGGGAGAGGAAAACCCCAAGGGTGTTTGGGGGTTTGTGCGTCCCAGGGCGGTGCATGTGCATCAAGAAGAAGGAGGAAGCGCCTCTTCCTCCCCTCCTTGCTGTGTTTCTCTGTACCAATCAATGGCCACATCTGGACTCCTTCAGAGCGGGTGCCTCCCATAGTCCCAGCGGAGTCGCTGTTGAAAACGTCAGTCCCGCAGCATTGAAGCTAGAACTGTCGCCCAGGAGCTGAATTTGCCCTGCGTGCACCACGGCGTGTGAGGGGCACGTGGGGTGTGTGTGTGTCTTGAGCTCCTTTAGGGAAACCCACCTTGCCTGTATGCACCAGCAGCATTCTCCAGTTCCAGCAGGCGTCAAAAGACATTTTGGGTGCTTGGGATAGCCTGGATAAAAGATTTGAGGCATAAGGAGCTCCCCCACCCGAAAAGGAAAAATCTTACAGCCAGATTATTTTACGGATCCCACCAACCCACCCACCCCAAAAAAGGCCGTCTCGCCTGCAAGAGCAAGACTGATCCTGGTGTTTCCAAAAGTTTGCGTCATCGCAGCCGACTACACGGTCCAGAGGTCAGAAATATCAGCGGATAAATCTGCCTCTCCTTCTGACCAGTTCCTTCCCTCTGACCGAGACTTCTGACTTGCATAAACCAGTTAAAATCCAGTCTGTCCTTTTTAGTGCCAGTGGAACTACTGTTTTAATTTGATTTTTTGGGGGGGGGGGGTTCTTTTTCTTTTCTTTTTTCATTTCTTTTTTTTTGTACCTGCTTGTTTACTAGTCTGTCTTAGTGCCATGCACCAGCTTTTGACACAAACACACACTCTCTCTCCATATGTAGAAACACTTAGCTAGACAAGCACCCTAATACAGACATACGTGCTTTCACACAACAGCAACAACCGATTTTAAACTGGTTTCCCCCCTTTTTTGTAAATAAATGTACATATTTGTCAATTTTTGATTTTTTTTATTATTATTATTATTAAAGAAAATGTATGCTTGATGTGCTAGTATACCTGTACTAGCTTCTTGTGTACCATAGTACCCACCCCGTTGGCTTCAGGTTTTAGTACCGAGAGAGGAGAGAGCAGCAGCAGGTGACATTTTATTACACTTTCTACCAAAGGGAGTTCTCGTTGTAGTGCTTTGTGTGGAAACTTGTTTCTCCTTTTTGTAAACAAAATAATAATAATAATAATAACAATAACAACAACAGCAATCCATCTTGGTTCTTACTAGAGGAAGACGCATGCTTGCCCGTTCCCTCACCCGGTTCGGAGAAGGCGCATCCCTACAAAACATAAACGGGGGACTTTGGACTCCGCTCGTTCTTGGCGTCGCCACAGAAGAGGAGAATGTGTGTGTTTGCGCACGGGTGTGTGTGTGTGAGTGTGGATTGAGATTGGGGTGGGTGGTTGGGATGACTGCGAGAATGCAGTGTGTACGTGTAACATGATTGTATTTCAAGCAGCTTGTTTGATATATGAATCTATATTGTTAATATACATTTTTCTTCCTTTTCTTTTTTCCCTTCCCTTTATTTCTTTTTCTGTTTCGGTGGGTAGCCTTTTATCCACCTAGTCTTCCAGCTCGGCGAATCGGTGCTTTTGGGAAGTGCTGCTGAGCTTATCTCTTTGGGGCTGACTGCGCATTTCTGTATGTTTCTTCTCGATATTGAAGAAAACGCGTACATGCCAAACCAGTATTTGATAGAGCTGCTTTTACCCTGTGTGCGCAAGTGTATGAGTGTACACAGGTGGAAGCAGGGCCACAGAAGAGGGTGGACCCTTAACATTTCTCTAGGAACATGAGAGCAGGGATGTGTGTGTGTGTGTGTATAGACACACACACACATCCCTGCTCTCATGTCGCTAGAGAAATTTTAAGTATATATACTGTATATATATATATTTTTAGAAAGCTTAGTGATGGCAGACATGTTAATAGAAATATTGTGATTTTTTGAAAGACGTTACTGTGTGGATTTCTTACGTGGATACAAACCTAGCAACCCGTTTCTCCAATGCCATGTAGTTCACCGAGGCCAAGAGGGCAACGTATTTTTTTTTATCTTTGTTTTTCCCCCCCTTCTTACTGCCTAATTCAAATCTGTGGAGGCAAGTAATTCCCCCCCCCCCCTCGAGCAGCATTTTGTCTGTGGTCCAAGACTTAAGACGCAAAGAGGAGAAACCAGAGAAGTGGAGTGATCCTCTTTCTCCGCTCGCTCACGAGAACAGACCGAAAGCAGGAAGACGGACGGGCCTCTCTCCTAGAGAGCCGGATGCCCAGGGACAGTTTGGCTCCAGCGATGACAGCAGCACGTAGGAGCCTATCTGGGGAGTCCTTACCGTATGCCAGCAATAAGCTAACTCTTAGCTCACCCCACCACGTCTCCTCCTGTCTCCCTGCTCAAAGCGGAACGGAGCGGGGTGGTGGTGGTGGCGGCCATGTTACAGTGTCCTGTCCCGTCCTGTCCAGTTTGTGTGCTTCCTCCTCAATCTCTCAGCGTTCTCTCGGGCTTTTTTTTTTCTTCCACCAATCTTTAAAGTTCTCTTTCAGCTCTTCGCCCACATCTGATTGTAAAACGGGACGGGAGAGAGGTTTTGAATTTGTTCTACTGCGTAGCATGTCTGGGGCAAAAGAAATGCCCGCAGAGGAAACTCGCCCGCCTGCCTCCGTTCCGGTGGCAGGGCTTCCTAACGGAGAGAGTTTCTCTTCCTTCCTTCACGCACCCACCCATCCACCAGGCCCTCGAATGCTGATGTGCGACATCAAGGCTGCAAGCTCTTAAATCCTGGCCTGTACAAATAGCAAAAGGTTTTCCTTCTTTTAAATTGCTTTTCTGTTCTGTAATGTGATCCTCCTCTTTTCTTTTCGCCACCTATGTGATGATTTCTATACAGATGTTGTAAACTTGACTGTAGTGCAGTATTTCCATTAAAATATCAGGGCTACTCGTGTAACAGATTCGGTCGTCCTTCCTGATCGCTCTCGGTCAGCCGAAAGGATCGGTGCAGGCTTGATGGGTAAGCTTTTGAAACACTTGCGTGTGTCTGTGTCAACAAAGCAGTTCTCGTCAGTGCCCAAATGTTCACAGTACAGTAAGAGCATCACCATTGTAACCTCGGGGGGGGTGATCGGTTCAAAGCCCCCCCCCCCGGATGCTGGAAAACACAAGAGTAGAGCAAACAGGATACAAAGCATGGTCTCTAGCTTCCTCTAGTGGCCAGTTCTGGGAACTTTCACATTAGAAATAATGGGAGTGGGGGGTTGAAAATTCTGTATTTTCAGACTGTGGATAGGTGAATCGGTGGATAAGGGGATCGTACTGTACACAAAAATCTTGAATACTTTTTTAATTCACCCCAATTTGGTGAGATTTTACCACTGGTCATCTTAAGTAGTACAATCCTATTTCAGTTCTTTTTCAAGGTTAGATGGAAGATTCTTCTTTATACTTAGAAGAATTCTGCCTGTTGGAATTTCCCGCAGCTCCTTGTCCGCCTTTTGGAACATTTCGCAAATTGCTTTTTATGTGTTTGCAGACTCCGTGACTATAGATCCTGACCACGTGCAATGAAGAGGCCTTGCCTTCCCTGCTGGGAGAGAGGAGGTACAAAGGGGTGGTGCACTGTGACATTTGGACTGCCAAAAGGGAGACTTTCCTTTCTTCCTTTGCCTAAAACAAATTGCTCTTCCCAGGTAGAGCAGAGCTCCTGAACCAAGTGCGAAATGGTAAGTGTAAAACAGTTGAGATGCTCAGTTGAATTCAGGCCATAGTGCTCTCGGGTCCTCCTTCGACGGTCAGAAGAATTTCTCTAACCTGTTGTTGGTCATGGATGGCTCTTCCTCTTCCAAGCCCGCCGCTGCCGCCAGGGCTGCGACTTTGCACGCGGAGAACCTAAGAGGGTCCTTGGCTGCGGAGCCAGAGGTTGGGAGTCGGGTTCCACACCATACCTTCTTGACAGGGGCCGGACTCGATCTGCAGGGTCCCTCCTTAACGAAGATTATTAATGGTGTGCCATCGGCAAGTGCTGTCACTTTTGTGCAGGCGGGTTGCCGAGCCAGCTAGTAAAGCCTCGGTATTCGTCTCTGGACTTGGGTTTCCATGAAGCGGTTCAGAGTGGAGGGGGCACAATAGCCTTCTGGCCTTCAGGGGGAAAATGTTTGTGGACGTGATGTTTGACTTGAACCAAGCGAAGGATGCCTGATCCCATTTTGATCTGAGGTAAGGCTATGCGCTCACCAGTCCTAGCATTATTCTGCTGCATCCATCTAATGCAGGGCAGTGCTAGTAAAAAAAAGATAATTTCTCTTAGTTTTAATGTGCACCAAAGTTAGAACAGGTAAATTATCCCAACTCACCGTGTTGAACTTCAAAAGAGATTCGAGTACCAGATATAAGCCTTCAGGCTCAGATATTTTTCTCGAATTCATATGCATTTTTCTCAAATATTTTTCTGCAAATTTTCATTCCAATAATAATATTTGCTACTTTAACTAGGTTTCCTATAGCTACTAACAGAATACAGAATTCAGCTGTTATGATACGTAAAGGTTCCCTTTGACATTTAGTCCAGTCGTATCCGACTCTAGGGCGCGGTGCCCATCCCCATTTCCAAGCCATAGAGCCAGTGACAGTTTCCATGGTCACGTGACCAGCGCGACTAGACACGGAACACCGTGACCTTCCCACCGAGGTGGCACCTATTTACTCGCATCTTTACATGCTTTTGAATGGCTAGGTTGACAGGAGCTGGGACAAGCGACGGGAGCTCACTCCGTCGCGTGGATTTGATCTTATGACGGCTGGTCTTCTGACCTTGCAGCACAGAGGCTTCTGCGGTTTAACCACAGTGCCACCATGTCGATGTGGTGGAACTGCCAAATCATGGCGAAGTGCCACAGAGGGCTAATTGATAACCAGGCTAGATTAGAGATCTGGTTCAAGGGATATAGCATTGCTGACCCAAGAAAGTTGGAACCCAACAGCGGCTTTTCCCTTGCTTAGCCCAAAGGGCCTTAGGATTTGCCCCTTTGGCCTTTCTTCCCGACCACTGGAATGCTGCTGGGAAACGGAGCTCCTGTTTATAGCCAGCGGACCCGTGTCTTCTACAAAGAGGTCTTGAATTTGCAATTTTAGTGCCTCTTCTGCCCTGGTGAGCAACAGCAGGGAAGCGGGCGATGCCTTTTCTCTGTTTGCCCATTGTCAGCAGAGGGCTCCCAAAAGCTAGGAGAGAAGGCGCAGAGGAGAGAAGGCTCAGGCTTTTATCAACCATCCCTTTCTCCTTCCCAGAAACATGTTTCATAATTGTACATACTACATAATTACGGCAGTATGTACCTTCTTGAGTGCGTTTTCAGCTATGCCTCTCTGGGCAATGTCTTCTGTTCCCTTTTTTTTAAAGTGGTATGATCTTCCATAAGAAGTGGATTGACCTGGAAGAAAGGCATTGATAACCAATGTTTGGCCTGCTCCTTTTTTTATTATAATTTTTTGTACACCCTAAAAGGTAAGGGTATACCTACCCACAAGGGGCTACCTAACCATTGAGCAGCACAGGGCAGAGAAGAGAGGCAGCACAAAGAGAAATAGCGAAAAGCCTTAGAAATGTTGGGCCAAGGGCCCCGAAGGCTTGACCAACAGTCTGCCCGTCAGAAGCTCTGTGGGCCTGATGCCATCCTCTGTGGCTGAATCCCCCAAGTGGCCAGCCTTCGTTGTGCACCAAAGGCTTCGTGCTCTCCAGTGCCGTTGGTCTACACAAGCAACGTGTACAAAGCACTGCATGCCGAGTCAAACCGTTGAACTGTCCAGCCCAATACGAGGCGGGCTCTGACGGGTGAGAGCTCTTTAGGTTCTCCGGCAGAATTGCTGTCCTAGCTTTACTCGGAGATCCCTGCTGTTGACCCGTCGGCTCTTCTGTCCAAGTATGAATTAGACTCTGCTCTGCTGCCCAGATCAGACGAGGCCGGGTGTGTGTCAGTAAATTGGAGAAATGAAAGGAATGCTGGGTTCCAGGTCGATGGAGCACCCATCTGAGGATCCACTCTTCTATAATATGATGTCCTGGAATTGCAGAGCTGGAAGGGACCCGATGGATAATCCAGTCCAGCCCCTGTCAAGGAGGCGCAGTGGGGGAATTGAACTCCCAGCCTCTCTGGCTCTTCAGCCAGAGAACCTAAACCACTGAGCCACCCAGCAGCTCTTCATTAAACTCCTGCACTCCTGGTTTGACTCTTACCTGCTTACCTGAGCAGACTAAGCAGTACTCCTGGCTCCTCGTCATGATCAAGACAGCACAGCCTGCCTGCTGCAGACTCTTCGACCTCCACCTTTGGGAAATGAGGAGTCCATGCCAAAACTGTAAGAGCTGCTAATGCCTTATACTATTTGTGATCATTTTTCTCCCCTGTATGTTGGTTTCACACCATTTCTTACCACCTAGCCTTAGTAATATCAGCAGACATCTCAATTAATTGACAGCCTATTTCCAGAACATGGCAAGAATGAGGTGGTTTTCCTCTTATTCCACTCTGGAAACCATGTGCCTGCCCTCAACAAGTGCCTCTTCGTCCTACCAGCAGCATGGGACAATGAGTGGTTTCCGGAGCAGGTTCAAGAGCATCATTTAAAAGGAGAGAAAAAAAGGCATTAGATGGGAGACCGGAAAAAGCCAGGGAATCTACAAGTTCCCGCTCTTGTTGAGCGTAAAACTGAGCTCGCTGGTTGACGAAGGGGGTCACACGGATGGTCTGTCCTAACAAAGACCTGGAGGCAGGACGACAAAGGATTGTAATGGATGCCCGGCCTTCGTGACTTCATCCCGTAGGGAAGCCACATTTCTCGTGGATGCTTCTGTGTGCCAGTCCATTCCTGTCGTGTTTAAGAGACTGAAGATGCTCTCCGGCTTCCCTAAATCTGATCAACCGGTTTCTACGTTTTGGTAGCTCTGGACACAATTCCAAATCTTCTCTGTTTCTTTTTTCCACCAGTTCGGTGTGTGTTTTCCAACATAGCCTTGCTTGTTTTTTTCTTTTAATTCGCACACGAGACAAAACAGTACCAAATTTGGCTAAGTGGCCCCCCTAATTAGGCTGGCATCCTAATGACAAGCTTTGGGGGCTAAGCAAAGCGAAACAAACCGAAAAATGATAATTGCTCAGTCCAGAGTATTCATCAAATTAACATACTCTGAATGAAGGCAAGCTTAATTTAACAGGCCAGTGCGTCCGTTGTGAGCATTTAGCATGCAACATTGTCTGAAATTAGTCGGGAAGAGCTTCCCTCTTCATAAAGAATGGGGGTCAAAAGTAGATGAAGCCGCAGTCTGCTCTAACAAGAGAAAATGTCAAACCATTTAGGGAGCCGTGCAGAAATTTCTATTCAAAGGGGAGCTTCAAAGCAATCGTTCGAGGAAACTGTTCCCAAGCTTTTATCCCGAGGCCCCGATTTCTGATGTCTCTGAAACCTCATGTGTTGTGGCCAGCTAAATAGGGATCTGTGGAAGGAGGAAATTTTATTTAATGTACAAATGCCCAGAAATGTTCCAGTGTGAAATACGTTGCGTCTCGGCGGTTGAAAGAAAAGGTTGCAGTCCTTGTGGTTGGTAGAGCAGAAGCCCCTACAGCCCATAATAGATAGAACCCCAGTGGGTGTGAATACGCAGAGATAGGCAGGCAAGAAAGCACAGATCTATTCATAAAGATCAGACCCTTCCTCAGCTCATCCCTTCTATTCACAACACAGTTGAGTAGGGAAAATGCATTCCCGTGGCCTCCATTGGAAATTTTCCTAGTGGTTACTGCTTCTCCCTGTGATTAGTTTCAAAACGGTGTAGGATTATTCTTCCATATTTATTCCCTCCAACAACACATCTTGCATTCACCAAGCGTGAGTTCAGGAGTTGAGCAAGAGAAAATATAGCTCAACTGGTTTTTAGGTCCCCGGCTGCCGAGCCAGAGGTTGGGAGTGTGATTTCCCCCAGTTGTTCCTCCTTGATGGGCTGGATTTGATGATCTATAGGGTCCCTTCCAGTTTGGCATTTCTAAGAGGATTATTGCTGAACTGCTGGATAGCTCATTGGTTTAGATCTCTGGCTGCGGAGCCAGAAGTTGGGCATTCGATTCCCACGCTGGGCCTCAGTGACCGGGGCTGGACTCTATTATTATTAATACATGCGTCATCATGACCCTCTGCCTCGGGTAAGGAGGCAAGAAGGAATGGGCTGGCCACGGACCTGGTGAGCCTGAATACATTTCCTCTAATGGAGCGATGCCTTCAGGCTGACCCTCTAAGAACATCTGCTCTAAACGAAATTGGGAAGGGATGATGGAAACTGGTCCTGGAGATGACCTTGATGTCCTCCAACTTCCCAAGCTCTTCGTGGGATGCAGATGATGCAGCCTTCAAGCACCCCTTGATTTCCTGGGCAAGGCCTCGGGTGGCTATGTGCAGCTTTCCTGTCCCCGGGCAGCTGGTAGTGGAAGCCCAAGTATTTCTCTTGGCCCGTGAGAAGCGAAGCAAGTTCCTTGTTGGCCGATCGGACACAAACCAGTTAAGATTCTGGAGATCCTCGCGTTCATTTCCGTCGTGGTTTTCTGTGTGGAGGGTTAAATGTTTTTACGTTGGGAGGTGTGTTCTGGTCTGAAGTGGGGCAACCCAGAAATGACTCTTGCTTTTTAAATCTGGTGCTCGGAAAGCAAACCAAAGGCGAGGAGGCAGAGATGAAGCTTGGCTCGATGATCATTAATTCATGAAAAAGGTCTCTCTTTTCTGTGTTCAGCCTGGAAGCAAAACGTCGCGGCGAGAAAGCGTCTGCATCGGCAGCTTCCCTGACCAGCGCAGGGCTGAGCCCAGTAAGCCTTGCGCGTTGTCCTCAAATGCTCTTAAGATTTAGACGTGGCGCTGTAATCTGCTAGGCAGCAGGGTTGGGTGTGGGGAGAGAATTGTCGGCCGTAGGGACCCCAGGATTTCCAGCCGTGCCTTTCAATACCGAATGCCTTTAACGATGGGTCAAGAACACTGCCGGGGAATTCCAGGTGTTGTCATCCAGAGAAGCAGTTTGTTGAGAGCAAGTACAGCATGCATGTCATTAGCGCCACTTGCTGTCACAAGGTGTGATGAACGCTCCTTTGGGAAAAGTCCGTAGGTTCAGATGACCTCCCCTCCTTGCGTGGGAAGAATAATAGGTAAGGGGGCAGCGTTGGCTGGCCCTGAACGCATGTGTTTGGCGCATGTCCCTTGGGAGTTCCACCGTTGGCCCGTTGGCCCCTGCCACTTCCTGGGGTTTAAAAAAAGAAATGGTGCCCCATGTACATTGGGAGAAGCTCTACAAGCATCAGTGAGCCCTGAAGGTATGTTTGGCAACAAGGGTGGCCACAGAGCAGACAGGAGGTGGAAGGGTTAAGGCTTTGCAAATTCCTCTTTGTGGTCCTCAAAGCGGAGGGCATGTTACAGACATGACTTAGGGCCACCTCAGATCAGACCAAAGATCTGTCTAGCCTACTAAGGTTCCAGAAATGGCGAACCAGATGCTCATGGAAAAGCCATTAAGTAGGACATGAGTGAAGGACAACCCCCCACCTCCTCTTTCTTCTGTTCCCCAGCAAATCATGTTGAGAGATCTATTGTCCTCAGTACCGGAAATGCGCTATAACTCTAATGAATGCCAGCTTATCTAAATCCCCTTTTAAAGCTCCCCAAGCTTGTGGTCCTGTTTTAAATGGGAAATATCCATGGAAGATGGGCTTCCCTTTGTTGAAAGAGTTAAGCAGAACCTCTCCCTGATTCCCCCCACCCTCAATAGCCATCTGTATATAGCCTTCCTACTAAGGATCTTAAGAATAGGGTCATAGAATCATGGAAGGGGCCTCTAAAAGGCCATCGGGTCCAATCCCCTGCTCAAGGCAGGACTCTAGATCAAAGCAGATCTGACAAGAGGATTGTCCAGTTTTCTCTTGAAGGCCTCCAGCGTTGGAGCATTCACTACCTCCCAAGGTCTGCTTTGGTTCCATTGTCATACTGCTCCAACAGTTGAGAATTTTTTTCCCTGGATATTCAAGCTAAATCTGGCTTCCGGTCGCTTGGAGCCCATGATTATGTGTCCTGTACTCTGGAATGATTGAGAATACGTCCTGCCCCTCCTCTGTAGGATGACTTTTCAACTATATTTGAAAAGTGCTATCATCTGTCCCCGCAGTCTTCTGGTGAACAATGGGAGAGAAGCATTTGATAGCAAGGAATACGTACCATTCGGCCTTTTGGGGGATCTTGTACCCATCTTGAGTCCTTTTAAGCCGAAAAAGTAAGGTAGAAATATTTTAAATAAATGAGTGACCAAATAAATAAGGATTTCCTTCTTTATGAGCAGTTGTTTTTGAGGTCTGTCTCTGCCTTTCTCAAAACTTTTAACAAGCGAAAGGGCCTAAGGTGGATTTCAGCTTCGGGACACTTACTCTAACCCCTGGGTCACACTGTCTGCCAGAGGACAGAACTCTTCTAAGCATAAAAGAAGAAGAGGAAGCTGTTTGAATAGCATTGGGGAGTTATATCCAATAAATTTAATCGCTGCTGAAATCGTACAAATTTAGAACTACAAAATACAAAGTAAACGAAGGGGATGAAGGGAAGACACACACACACACATACGTACACACAAGCACAATTCTAATGGGACCACGGTTTGTAATCAAAGGAAAACGGCCTGTGGCATGAAGCCGGTCAGCTGGGATTCGAGATGACATGTACGGTCACGTACGAAGCTGCCCTTAAGGCTCCACACGATGGATGTTTACTATACAGGCTTCTTCACAACATCTGCTGCTTAACCCATCCTCGTCTTCTCACATCCGTGCAAGAGCGGCCGGCGTTTCTCACTCTCTTACGTAAATCCTTGTGCACACCACATCATCCGCAGCAAAAGTCTGGAGAGAAGCAGGAAAAGGGAGAAAACGCACAGCAGAAAAAAATCAATGCAAGGTTCTTTATACTTCACGTAGCCAATGTTGGTCATGCAAAGGGGACAAAATGCCAATTTCTTTAAAAGGGAGCTGCTTTTACAGCCACCATCATCACTTGGGAACTTAAGCACGCTCGCCTCCTCTTTTAACTCATTTTATTTTCCCAAATCGGTTCTTTTTGACTTTTGCTCTCAAACCAAACTGGGAGGCTGAGTGCCAGGATCTTGCCCAACCAACACTTTGCCTCCTTACTTTTAAAGGGCAATTAAAGAAGCCATTCTGGGTGGGATTTACCCCTCTCCTACAAAGAGCTCAGTGGGTTAGGTCTTTGGCTTCGAAGCCATAGTTTGGGAGTTCGATTCCCCCCCCCCCCGTGCCAGTTTTAAGATTACGGTGATGATTACAAATCTCTGTTGTGTGTAAAAGACCATGGAGGAAGGCAAGATGCGGTACTCCCAACTTACAGTTTTAACACTGACATGGAACGACAACACAATACTTTCTCAACAAGTGTGAGAGTGACATGCTTCTTAAAAAAAACTTCCCAAACTTCTGCATCCATTTACTCAGCCAGTGAGAAATAAGGATACCCCACCCCTTTCTCGGCTGGCTTCCTTCCAGACTTCGTCTTCCATATGAACAACTCCATTAAGATTTGGATCAGGTGTGGAAGCTTAACTCTGGGGCCCTGTTATGCTCACGCCACGACGATTGTCTTAATTTTTTTTTTTTTGCACACTTCTGACCACCCGCAGTGAGAGCCAGATTCTCATAGGCTTTGCCCAAACTTTCTGGAAGTCTTGTGCCCAGGATTAACCACATCCTGCTGAGCCTCGTTATCACACAAGCTTAACTGGCACGCCTGATATGTTCCCTTTTCATACCAAAAACATCACTCCTCCATCTAGAGTTTGAGCTTTCTGCCACATTGCTCTTAATCTCCAAATGATCTTTTTTCCTTGTGGAAATTTTTCTTAAGTCTCCTTTGGGCCTTTTCTATGGCAGTGACCTATTTCTCACCTTCCGGCATTTAAGATATTGAGGAGTATTAACAGATTTCTGCAGGAAATTCTTTCCCCTTTTCCTCTCCATGATTCTTGTTCTTCTCCAGGGTGTTCTAGACCCCTTTCCTGTATTTCTTATGGCAAGCTCCCCACCCCAGATGGCATGTCCTCTCTCTCTGGCTCTGGAACCCTTCCGCCACCCTTTCCTATGACTTGTCCAAAAACAAAACAAAAAAGAGAATCGAAATCTTTGGAATCTATATCTCAGTACTATTGAGGTGTCAAATGGCCTTCATTTACAAAATCAGAAGTGACCATCAGAGAAAAAGGGGGGCGTGCATAACCCTTCTGTATTTCTGTATGCGTCTGTCCAACTGTGTGAAGATTCGGAAATGAAAATTGTTGGCTGAATGGGATGTGGGAAGTGCTTGTAATTTCCAGGGCATGTTTGGAAGGGATGCACCGTGACAACCATGCTTGAAGCACAACAGGTTGACTGGCTAGTGGCTGGATAGCTCAGCGGTTTAGGTCTCTGGCAGAGGAGCCAAAGGTTGGGAGTTTGATTCCCCACCTTGGCCTCCTTGGCAACGGCTGGACTTGATCATCCAAAGGGTCTGTTCAAAGTCTGCAGTTCTAACATAATTGTTAAAGTTGCTTTTGAGATCCTAGAGATGGTCTGCTTCTGGCATTGTTTCCCCCTTGCGCTCGTTTCGATGGATGGGATTTGCAATTTAACCACATCTGGAGCATCACAAGTTGTAGAGCTTTTTGCGGGGAATAAGGAATGGAGGAATGCTCTAACAAGAAAAGAGTGTCACTGGCCTGTGACATTTGTCTGGTTTGGGTAGCGTGTGAAAAGGAACCTCTGGAAGAAAGTGTTGGAACCCAAGTCTTGATAGGCCTAGAACGTGTTTTCACCTTTCTACTTGGCGCCTGTCCTTATAAGTGTGTTGGTTGTTTGGGGTCCTACTCTTACTTGACAGTAGTGCTTCTTCACCCCCTTGAGTTCTCTTTCAAAGAGGAAAGACTGGAAGAGTTGGGCATGTCTAGCCTTGAGAAAAGAAGGCAGAAGGGAGACAGGATAGTCTTCAAAGACTTGAAAGGTAATCCTGCAGAGGAGGGGCAGGATCTGTTCTTGATCATCCCAGAGTGCAGGACAATAATAATAGGCTGAAGTTACAAGAAGCCAAATTTGGATGTATACTGGGGGAAACTTCTCAACTGTTAGAGCAGTATGACAATGGAAGCAAAGACCTTGGAGGTGGTGAGCTCTCCAGCGCTGGAGACCTTCAAGAGAAAATTGGGTAATCCTCTGTCCGATCTGCTTTGATTTGGATTCTTGCCTTGAGCAAGGGGGTTGGACTCAATGGCCTTAGAGGCCCCTTCC
This sequence comes from Pogona vitticeps, assembly GCF_051106095.1. NCBI lineage: Eukaryota > Metazoa > Chordata > Lepidosauria > Squamata > Agamidae > Pogona > Pogona vitticeps. Next base: position 3,843,964 of record NC_135794.1, on the reverse strand, counting down.
AACGCCATGATGCTATGATTCTATGAAATAAGTGGGAGGCATGTTTCTAAAATAAGGACAAATGCTGGAAGGCGCAGTGGTTCGGGGGTCATCCAGGGGGTCTGCGTGAAGGATTGCCTGCCCATATTTTGGATCCCCACAATAACTCTGAGCGAGTCAGCAATAATGGAAAGGAGGAGCCTCTCCCGCTGATTTTTTACCTTTCGCTCGGGGTGTGGAGTGGGCTCAGAGGGGCACCGCTAATCATGGGGTGGGTGAATGGCCGGACAGCTCAGCGGTTGAGACCTCCGGCTGTAGAGCCAGAGGTTTGATTCCCCACCTTGGCCTCCTTGACAAGGGTTGGGCCCGAGGATCCCTTAGGGTCCCTTAGGGTCCCTTCCATCTCCTGCAGTTCAAGGATGGGGCGGAGGAGAACCACCACGGCGACCCTAATTGCCCCTTGCAACCAAATTAGAATTTCCTTGAAGGGAAATCAACCTTGCTCAACATCAGGTTCGGGGGGGGGGGAGGAATGGCCCTACCGAGGCAGCCGATGAAACGGCCTGCTGACCGGGAAAGCTTATGCCAGAGAAGACCAGTTAGTCTTTGAGGTGCTTCGTTCAAGACCCAGGGCGATGTTCTATTTAAGATGAGTGAAGGAAGGAGGGGGGAGAGATCAAAGCCACATGTAAGCTCCCAAACGGTACACGGGACCTTCTCGCCTGCCGCGTTCAATTTCACCGTTCCGCCATGCCTTTTTAGAAAAATGTTCACTCATTCGTCTGTGCCCCTGCAGCTCATTGGCATTAAGCGGATCTCGTGTGATTCTTTTCCATTTCTTCTTTTGCTTTTCCCCCTCCGCCTCGACTCTCAGGAGAGGAAAACACTCCCAAGTCTCGCTTTCAAGCTCCCTGAAAGTTCTGATCTTTGGTTCTGGTGATAATTGATTTGGGGGAAAGAGAAAAAGGAAAACACCCCACTGGTGTGATCTCTGGACTGTGCAAAAATGTGGCCGGAGGCTGGTTTTCTTTTTTTTCTTTTCTCTCCTTGAAAACGAAAAATCTGCTTTCATCCTGAAAACGAAAGGTGAGAGGCACCGGCTTTGAAACGTGGATGCTCAAGAATCGAAGGAAATGTTGAAATAAGCTCAAAGCCATCGTGATTCCCTTCGTGAAAGAAAAGCTGCTCTCTCTCTCTTTTGTTTTTACATGTTCATTTAAAATGTGCTTTTTCTATGGCTTGCTTGTTTTATATATAAATATAATTATTTATATCCCAGAATCTCTCTCTCTCTCTCTCTCTCTCACACACACACACACACACACACACACACCTTCCCCCCCGGAAAACAGGCATGTTAAAAATATAAATAACGTCAACAATTGTATCAAAGGCATCATTATCATCACCCAGAACTGGAGAGATGGAAAGGGACCCTAGGGATCATCAAGTCTAACCCTTGCCAAGGGGGCACAAAGGGGACCCGAACCCCCAACCTCTGATGCCTAAACCGCTGAGCTATCCAGCACAGGAGTGCAAAATCAGGGCTCATGGTGAGAAGAAAGGAACGGGCAACCACTTTTGAATCTTCTCTACCTAGAAACCCTTGAAAAGGGTCGCCATCAGCCAGAACAGACTTGACAACACTTGACAATTAGCAGAAGACCTTTCTATGGGGTAGGGCTAAAGGCTGGCCTAGAGATGATTCCATATGCAGATAATTGCAAGATATAACTGCATCAATATAACAATGTTATATCGATGGTCCCATCCCAGAGGAGTTCATTCTTACAATTTAGATCAACACCCCCCCAAAAAAATTTTTTTAGAAGTGCTTACCAAAATCAGCTCATCGCCCACCAGCTCTCGCGTCCAATATGTTTTGGGTCCTTCTCCTTCCAGAAGAGTCTGTTTGCAATGGATCTTATTTTCAGTCTCCCACGTGGGTAAACTCTGTAAGCGAAAAGCAGTCCCCCCACGCCATGAGAGGAGTGGGGGGGAAACACAATGAGATGCCTTAATTGCATTTGTGCAAGCTTAACAGCCATGGATACACGGAAGGATAATGGTGGCAGTAAAAGGGCGAGATGAGGCAGGAAGGGAAGAGGAGAAATTAAATTTAGCAGCCCAGGGAGGTAAAGTCAAATCCGTACATGTTAAACACCCCCCGCTTTCCATAAATCCTCTACGGAGATGTGCAGAATGTCCATCTAGCAACAATGGAGTAAGTCTCCCAGTGTAGGAGCAGGCTATCATACAACAGGGCTAACATATTTCAAAGTATGAGCCATGTTTTCTTCCTCAGTTCACTGTGAATCCAGCCAGTTGTCTTAGAATGGGCTCTTTTTCTCCAGCCCGTTTGTCTGGAACGTTATATGTTAGTGAGGCTGCCATTGGTAGACATGATGCATCAAGATGAACATTATTAATTTTGCATTCAGTGTTTCAGAAAATTGCAAGAAGTGACTCTCCTTTTCCCTCTAGTGGCCGGTTTTGATACTGCACTTGGAAAAATATCTTGTTTTTCTAACAGAGTAGCATAACTCTCCTCTTTAAAAGCCTATAAACAATACCTTTAGAAAGTAACTAAATGTTACTGATTCTACCAAAAAAGTACTATTGTTATGACTTCTTTTTGCTACTTTGGAAATGTAACTTTGCTAACTTCTCATTATTTCAAAAGTAACTATTCACAATTGCCCTCTGAGGAGCATTGAAAGAGAGAATACCACAAGAATGGAAGCAATGAATTATTATTTTGTTCTGAAACTCTTAAGAAAGCTGCTTGGCTAGGCAAAACCGAACTGGGTCGACCGAGGATCCTCCTTAATCAGAGGGCATCTTCTGCTTTTAGGCAAGGCTGCAGATCTTTCTGAACGTGCTGCCTCTCTTGACCAGGAAACCATCCAATCAAGGCTTTTACCATGAAAAATGCATTGAGTGCCACATCGCATTGCGTCAGAGCCAGGAAAGGAAAAAAACAACAACTCTGCAAAGAGAGGAGTCACCTCATGCCTTTAGCTGAGAGATGGCTGAGCAATGCGCTTCGCTTGCATTTCATGGGTGCTTGGGAGTTTTCCCATCATCTTCCCTTTTTCATTCATGGAACTGCTTCTTTGCAGGGGGTGCAGGTCTAGGTAACATCTGGTGCTAGAGAATAGGCTTGGCTGTTGCTTCCTAATAAATAACTTTTGGAATATCGGAAGTTCCCTCTGGTTGCCATTCCAAAGGGGAAGTATGGGAAAAGTTTTGTTTCCCTATCTATCTATCTATCTATCTATCTATCTATCTATCTATCTATCTATCTATCTATCTATCTATCTATCTATCTATCTATCTATCTATCTATCTATCTATCTATCTATCTATCTATCTATCTATCTATCTATCTATCTATCCATCTATCCATCTATCTATCTATCTATCTATCTATCTATCTATCTATCTATCTATCTATCCATCCATCCATCCATCCATCCATCCATCCATCCATCCATCCATCCATCCATCCATCCATCCATCCATCCATCCATCTCTATCCTAATCTATTCTAATCTATTCTAATCAGACAACGACTCCCAATTTCTGCAAGAAGCACAGCCACCCTGCAGTCTGTGGGTCTTGGTTCGTAATTTGAGAGGTGGGGTGGAGCAGCTGTGACCACTAGGTATTGCTGCCTGCCCATATCCACCACCCTCGATAACTAGCTTTGCTGAGAGGGCCAGATGGGAGACGGGGTGATGGAAATTCCTCATCCCCAGCCTTGGTCGCTAGCCACTGAGCTGCTGCTGGCCAGCTCTCCCCGAGGGTCCTCATCCTGCTCCCCAGCTGGGCAAAGGATGGCACCCAGCTCCTCTGATGCAACCCCCAGGATCTGCTCTTCCTTGACTGAACCCTCTCAGGGCCCCGAGGAGGAACGCTCCCTCCAAGCCTTCATCCCTGCCCTCCCTGAACACCTCTTGATGCAACGTCCTCCTGACCCGTCAGCTGCGTCTGCGTCTCGCGTCTCCACCCAGGAGATGCCTGAGCTTCCCTCCTTCCAGCCTCCCTGGGAGCCCCCACCCCACCCCGCCCGAGTGGCGGCTCCACCCAGGCTCTCAGGGTAGATGTGGGGCAAGGGCGGGTGGCCCACCAAAGGGGCGCTAGTGGCAAACCCCGTCACAATGGGTTCAAAGGAAACGTGGCTCTCCAAATGAAATAGGGGCTTTCCTGGGCACTGCGGTCTTCCTTGGTGCCGGGGTTTTGTGGGTGGCTGCTTGGAGGGTGGAGCCCCTTTCCCACCCCCTCTGACTCTCCCCCTACGTTATATATAAGTATTGGAAACAGGCGGCCAATTCTTTGGTACACATCCATTCAAGGGGGGGCACAGGCTCCCCCGATATTTGTGCCGTGAAGCATCCTGTAAGAGCGACTAGAAAGCTGAACAGTGAATTGTCTCTTCTCCAGAGGGACATAAAAGGATTTAGGATCTGAAGTCAACCCGGCCCAAAACATCCGCCCAGCATCGGTGCTCCAAATTCTGCTATTTTCAGCTCCCTCCAACGCTGGAGGCCTTCCAGAGGGAGAATTGGAGAATTTTCACTCAGATCTGCTCTGATTTGGATTCCTGCCGTGAGCAGGGGGTCAGACTGGATGGCTTTAGAGGCCCCCCTTCCAATGCCCTTATTCCATGATTTTGTGATCCTCACTGATTTGACTGAAGACCCGTTGAACGTGGATGCTGGGTCAAGATAAAGGAAGTCATTTGAGCTTTGAGGGAGTAAAGAGAATCATGGCTGGCCCTTGAAATCCAGAATGCACTTATATGAAATTTTGGGTTGTGCCGAACCCCAAAACCACTTGCTTTTCATTAACCTCTCTGGACTCAGACTATTGATAATCGCACAGCATGGGAGTTCGTCCTTGTGAGGGTGTTGGGAGCATGCACTGTGAAACAGCCTCTGATTTACGGCAACCCTCCTAGGGTTTTTGTGGGACGTGCAATGTGGAAGGGATGGCTTGCTGCCTCCACACCCCAGAGACTTGGCATGGCCAAACAGAGATTTGACCTCTCCCGGGTCCAACGCTCTGCCCATTACACAGCACTGGCCATCTGGAAGGATGTGGCCCCATATTATGGTCATGATTTACCCAACGTGCCATTTGAGGTATTCCTGTTGGCAAAGCACTGTAAGAGCCCTGTGTCTTTCTTTATGGACTTTTAGGTCATGGTCTTGCAGTATAGGATTTTTTAAAGATGGCAGTTGGTTGACATCTAAGGATCTAGGCTAAGCTTAGCTTACTTTCCGGCTAAATTAATCATTTGCTCCCTTGATCCTATACTCAGCTGGGGATTCACTGACTTTGGTGGGACTTATTTCTGGATGAGCATATGCAGCATCCTACTATTTATTTATTTATTTATTTATTTATTTATTTATTTATTTATTTATTTATTTATTTATTTATTTATTTATTTATTTATTTATTTATTTATTTATTTATTTATTTATTTATTTATGTATGTATGTATGTATGTATGTATGTATGTATGTATGTATGTATGTATGTATGTATGTATGTATGTATGTATGTATTGATTGATTGATTGATTGATTGATTGATTGATTGATTGATTGATTGATTTGATTTGATTTGATTTGATTTGATTTGATTTGATTTGATTTGATTTATACCCCGCCTATCTGGACCACCGGACCGCTCTAGGCGGCTTCCGATATAAAATCAGACAATAAAACACAAACAAATACATAATAATACAAAACAACTACAATAAAATAAAAAAAATAGGGAAAATAAGAAAAAGAAAATCAAAAATTGGCTGGAGGGAAGGCCTGAATGAACAACCATGTTTTAAATTGGGTTTTAAAGATGCCCAGCGTAGGGGCCGAGCGAATCTCCGGAGGGAGATGGTTCCAGAGGCGAGGAGCCATCGTGCATCCGTTTAGCTGGAAGTAAGCTTCACTGATGTCGGACGGACTTTGGAACAGCACATCCTCTTCAAGACGACATTGCTACAGGATTCCCTTCTTATGGTTGTAAAGCTGCTGAATGCTTGTAAGCAAAACTATGGTTCTATAAGTCAACACAGGAAAAAATGTCTCTACCTAAGCTCTAGCAAGAGGGAGGAAGACGATAACTAACAGAAACTTTGAGGATCAAGAGCCCTCTGTGTGAGTGGTTTCCCGTTATTTGTTTTAATATTTCTCAACATGACGCTACAGAGAAACAAAATTTCTAGATAGGTAAAGGATGTGCAAGCAAAAGGAGACAGGGGTGTGATGGACGGAGCAGAGATAGCGGAATCAAGGGGCATGGGTTTGGGGTGTGTCTGCCATCATCATCCTTTGCTGGAAACCGCCACATTGGGCAGGTGGGTGGAAACTATGACCAAATCTGGAACAATTTCATCCAGCACTTGGAGGCCTTCAAGAGAGCATTGGACCACCCATCTGTCCGATCTGCTTTGATAGGGATTCTGAGATTGAGCAGGGGTTTGGACTCAATGGCCTTGGAGGCCCCCTTCCAAAACCATGGCTTTCTGGTTGGTCCGTTTGCAACTGAAAAAAAAAAATCCAACTTTCATACTGGCCCATTGCTCGGGTCCCAGGAAAGGAAAAAAAAAATCAAACACATCCAATGCGGTGCATCGGAAAAAGAAGTGTTTCCCCCAAATAATGGACTCAATTTGCCCTAGAATCCAAATGAGGAAGAGTGATGTCTGTAAAGTCGGTCCTACGTCGAAACTGCATTTAAAGAGGACGTAAGAAAGAAAGAAAGAAAGAAAAATTCTGAGGGATTGTTTTGTTTAATTGCGTGTTTTTTCATTAGCTTGGTTTCAGTCTCTCTGTTTCGGACCCTTAAGAATTTGCTGGAGGTCATTTTTAATTTTTTTTTTGCAGACTTTGATGGCATCGATAAAGTCCATAAAGTCATGCAGCCTAATTTTAAAAAGGTGCCGACTTCCACAGACTTTCGTTTATTTCTTCGACAGACAGTGGATAGGAGTCTCCAAAAAATTTAGCTCAAATAACAGCCATTGATCTTTCAGGTGCCCTGCGACCTGCTTTGCACACAATCCTTTCCAAGAGAGGAGACCCATTAAATCAACTGCTGAATTAATGAGTCAACACATGTGTAAATCCCCTTGATTCAGTGGGCTTACTTTCAGGAGGAATGCTAAATTGGATTCAAGGCCTTGGTTGGGCTGCAAATCTTTGAAATTACTCCTCCTCCAGAAGCTAGAAGAACCACGTTCACTATGTTTTTCTAGGAAGCCTTCACCATACGGAATGTCCTGGGGAAGACGCGGCTGGATAGCCCAGCCTGAGAGGGCCCCGATCCCTTTGCTCCTGCCATCTGAACAACCGGGCTTTGCTCTTTCTTACCCTGCATTTCCGGCCGTCCACCGTCTCCTCCTCGAAGCTCTCGCCGACTTTGAAGTTGATCTCCGTGGTGCGGACGGTGGTGGAGGTCTTGATGTAGAACTGGTCTCCATCTTGGCGGATCTCCACGTGCGGCTTGGAGGCGGCCGCCACGGCCACTTTTCTCAGCATGGCGTTGACTCCTGGGCAAGGACGGGCAAAGCAACATGAACTGAGCCGGGGGTGAGATTAAATGATCTTAGATCCTGGGCTGAAAGGTCTTAAGATGGATGGACTATCATGGATGTTACTAAATTGAGCCCCCCCCTTCCCAAATACAGTAATCCAGAAGCACATTTTCTTGACCTCCACAAGATGCTAAATGGCTCATTTTTGATCACCCCACCACCCAAACCTGTAGAAAGCCTGTAAGTGTTTCCCTGGGATGGCCATCAAAAGAGGGGGGAAATCCATGTAACTCTTGGACATGCTCCAAAGTCATGGTAGGTGATACTTCTTTCCAAATAGAAAAAGGCTAGCTTTTAGTCCCTTATGGGACTTCATCCATCAGATGATGTATGGAGGGTAGCGAAAAATCACAATACTTCCAAAAATCGTGGCTGGAGAGACGTCTCTTAGGCCAGTTTCAAAATGAAGGGGGCTCCCCTGTGTTCAGTGCGCCTAATATCCAGAAAACAGGTACAGGAGCGGCTGGTTTTATTTAATCATCACCCTCATCATATGAAATGACAAAACCAGATGCGCTTGGTCCTTTACCTTCGCAGGCTTGATTTTCGAAAGAAAAAGTGGCATGGTATCTTTCGTAAATGAACCCTAATAAAATAATATTTTTATTGCCTTTATTTATTTGCTCAACTTCTACCTCTCCGCCCCTCCGGCCACTTTGGCCGGTTCACAACGCCAAGAAAACACGAGCAAAATCCTAGGAGAAGGACCTAAAGGTGGAATTACAATGGGAGAATGTCGAGCGACCTGAAATGCTTTCTTAAAAATTAGACCAAGATAAATCGCCACCTTCCTGAGACTCCTAGAGCTGTCCCGCCGGAGGGCTTTACACAGGAGGAAAGGCAGGTCGAGGATCCTTTCTAAGGTTTACCTGCGAGGAAATCCCCGGGATCAATGCGCCCCTGGAGCCCAGCCTCTCCGGCTAAAGGCGCTCAGCGCGCCCAGAGCCGCTTCCCTCGCTCAGCCCGACATTCCCGAGTCGAGGCTCCCGGGGACCGTCCACACGTTCCCCCCGGAGCGGGATGGAAGCGCACCAGGGGGGTGGCCGCCCTTCATGCTGCCTAGCGCCTTGAGCCATCCAAGCGTCCGCCTCCCCGAAGCCCAGCGCGCGGCGCCTTACCCAAGACTTTCAGAAGCTCGTCAAAATTCTCGCTGCTCTTCATCTTCCAGGTGCCGGCGAAATTGGGCATGGCTGGGGGGCGAGGAAGAGGGTCGGCCGAGCACGGAATTTGGGGAGGGGGGGAGAGCCGCAGGCGAGAAGAGCCGAGGAGGAGCAGGAAGGATGCGAGCCTGTGACCGCTGCTCCGCTCGCCTCTGCTGTGCGCGCACCTTCTGAGCTCGCCAAGAGATGCGCTCCTTCTGCTTCCCTCCCCTCCCCTCCAGCTTCCCATCTATCCATCCATCTGGCTCGGCTCTCGCCCCCCCACCCACCCGCCGCCCCTCTGACCCACCCTCCCATCCATCATCATCCCCCCCCCCCTCCGCAGCCCACCCTCTCTTGTCCTTCTTCATTTCCAGCGTCAGCCCGGCCATCCATCATTCCTCGTCGCCTGCCATTCACGGGCGGGCCAGCTACCGCCTGGGGTTTCCCCCAAAAGGGAGATTTCTTTTTCTCCCCCCCCCATCTTTTTCCCCTCTTCCACACAACACCCCCCCTCCCGTGTCCTCGCTTCGCAGCTGGGAGAGGCTGGACTCGCAAGTCGAGGGGAAGCGTCAAAATTAGGGGAAATGGGGGGGGGAGAAAGACCCCTCCCCACCCACAGAGAAAAGGGCCTCTTCTCTCTCCCAGCCTCCCCCCTCCCCATTCCTGGACCACTGATGCTGAAAGATGCTTTGACGGCTGCCAACTCGGGCTGTTTTAAAAAGGCGAAATGTCCAGCGGGGAAATACTTATTTATAGAACATTATTGTTACATGCAGTCAAGTCAGAACCCAATTATAGAGACTTGAATAGGGCTTTCGAGGTGAGAGATATTCAGGCGTGGTTTGGCCCCGATCCACATTCCTGCGAACTTCCAGGCCCGGACAAAGATTTGAACTCGGGTCTCCTGACTCCTAGCCCACCACTCTACCTACTACGCCACACTGGGAAGCTGTTGGCAAAGAACCAACGCCATAAAATGGAAAGAAGCAAATAATAAACAAAAAAAGTAGTGAAATCTAGGAAAACTAATTGCTTTATTTAAAAAAAAAACTGGTAGTGTTAACAATTAGGGTAATAATTAGAAAAACATCTGGGTAAACAAATGCACTCACTCCAGAGGTGACTGAAATACTGCGCAGGTTTCTCCCAGAGCAAATCATGGATAAAGATGCTCTAGATCTGAGTAAACAAATGGGTTTCAGTTGATAGTGGAAACATTCAACAGTGGGAGCCCACTTCCCGCACAATTCCAACCGAGAGACACTATTCTATATATGGGATGCCTGAACTAGCAGGCCCACCTCTGCACCGGGATTAGAAAGGCCATGTAGAGTAAGCAGAACGCACTCTCCCAGACTTTGTGCAGGAAAGGCAATCTCTCAGGGTCTCACAAAATGAGATACTGATTCCATATCTTGAAGCAGTGCTCCTTCAGAATGAAAATATGGTCTGTTCATATCTTATAGTTATTCTATTTTTATTTTATTTTTATCCCAGCTTTCTCCCAAGTCTGGGCCCTCAAACTTCAAATGTAATTAAAAATATAGATGCAACAAAATGCACAGCCAATTATCCTAAAATTAAATACAGTTTGATTATTATTGTATTAAAACAACCCATGAATTCAAGCCAATGTAAAGAGACATCGGTTGCAAAATAAATGCACATCTCTTTTTCATTGGCCAGTTCAGAACCCCTTTTTCATCTTTCCAAAAGCCTGCTTTTCCGTCACTGGGTCTTGTGAACAAATCTGTTTTCTTCCCTTCTTTAAACATCACAAGAAACGGACAGAGAGGCAGCGTCTTGAGGGCCAGGGAAGAAATCTCACAAAGACGAGGGCGGCTTGAGTGAATTCTCACTCAAGCATCTCATCCCCAGGCTCTGATGGTGGAATCTTGATTCCATGATTAACGGAAGGTCCTTCGTTGGCCGTAATTAAAGAGGATTCCGCTCCCCCCCTGCCACCGCTCCCCATTTGGCCCGGTAAATGCTCGGCCTTGCTCATGCAGAACCTGAACAAGAAAAGAAAGACGCAGCCTTGTGACGATGAAACCCCTGTTAATTAAACAGGACATCTCTGGAAAGTCAGAGGATGAGCTGAGATGATGGCTGGGAAGCAAAGAGAGCAATTAACAGAAAGGGGCAGTAATGAAGTCAGCAAACGAGGGACGTGGGCGCGTTGGGCCTTCTTCCAGTTTAGAGCGGAGATTTGAAGTCCTCTGGTTCGCACGGACAAAAGGAGGCATCTCCTTTCTGTAGACCAACCTTGGGTCCCCAGATGTTCTTGGACTACAACTCCCAGCTGTTTTGGCCAGACGTTGTAGTCCAAGAACATCTGGGGTTCAAAGGTTGGGGACTGGTGACCCCCAACAACACCTGTCCAAAAAACAACAACCACACACCTTTTTGTGATGTCCAACGGCAGATTTCCTGAAAACGCTTTGGATCCATAAGTGGAAAGAAATAGGAATGGGGTATCCCTCTTGAGAGACGCATTCAGACACAGGAGGGAACTTTTTCTACAGGCAACCAACGACGTGGTGGAAGCAAGGACAGCTCAAGCGGGTTTTTGGGGGCAAGCCGAGAACAACCTCTAAAATTCTGGGAAGCCAGATCTTGATCTGAGGCAACTGGTGGGAAAGGAGCGAAGCTACTGGTGTAATGTGGGAGCTCAAGGCCCTCGGGCCAAACCATCCCACTGGTGTTCCCTAGAGAGACACCCCCCTTTCCCCGTATCACAAAAATCAGGCCCAACATGAAATGCCTTTTTTAACCTCTCTGAAGTGGGAGCACGGGACAAAAGGTGAAAGCCTGTTCGTTTTTTCTTAAATGGATGATATACGAGAGCAGCATCCAAGTTTACAACATGGAGGTGAAAGAACAAGAGATTGAACCTCCTCCCTCCCACTTTCCCCTCCCCGACCCCCCAATATCCCCACAACCTTCCAGTCAATCTCGGGCGGTCTCAGGACACAGCCCATAAAAGTAGTCAATTGCCTCCAAGCACGTACGGGCGTCATCTATATTCCCCTGACGGGGAAGCAGGGCAGCCGAGAGGAGCAGGTGGTGGCCCTCTCCTCATCAAAGAGCCGTTCGGGGAATATCAGGGGAATCACGGCCCGCTTTAGGGCGATCCTATTTGGGATGATCTGAGCCTAAAGGGAATTCTAGCCTCACGTTTAGATTTCGGCCATCAAATTTGTATTGAGTTCTTTGCTCCGGCTGCTTCAGCAAAATGTACAGGCTGTAACAAGGCTGCTGTTAACACCAACAGCAACATCACCATCATGATGGTGATGATGAACAACAACAACACAGAGATCTGGCCTTCGAAACATCTTGCCTCTGGAAGAAACACACTTCCGTGGTCCCCTTAGTTGCGGGGGCTTTGGGAACAATATGAAGAAATTTCACACAGTACTATAAGCAGTTGAAGATGTCAGAAATCACTCCTCCAGCAATATTAGCAACAGCGCGCGTGCGCGCGTGCGCGCACACACACACACACACACCAACTACTGATATTTAATGGATACTTAGGTTTTTTGGTTAAAACTTGTATCTATGATAGAATACCAGTCAATGTTTTTATGATTTTGATTGACTGAGCCTAGTGTTTTTGTATACAGTGGTGCCTCGCTGAACAATTACCTTGTTAAACGACGAATCCGCTTTATGATGAGGTTTTTGCGATCGCAATAGCGATTGCAAAACGATGTTTAGATGTGGAAAATTCGCTTGACGAAGATCGGTTCCCTGCTTCGGGAACCGATTTTTCGCTAGACGATGATTCTAAAACAGCTGGAGCCTCCTCCAGCACCACAATTCAAAAGCATTTTCCTTACTACTATTACTACTACTAATAAGAAGAAATAATAATAATAGCAGCAGCTACCACTGCTTTGTTAAAATATGGTGTGGAAGAATCTTGTCTAACTGCGGAAAAGGGGGAATTCCTGCTGTGTTCCTTAGCACAAGGCCCTCGGTTTGGAGCTGATACCTCCGATGCAAAAACCTAATGATGCAGCGACATTTTAATGAGGCTCCAAGACACCATGCCAGGCGAGTGTGTGGAACCGTCTTTCCTTCCTCACCCGTCAGCTTACATTTCACCCGTTGTCAGGCGGAGAGACCTGCTGTCAGTTTAATTTGGCAGCTAAATTTACGACACCCATTTCCCTTCCAGATGTAGGATTTATGTGTGTCACCGGGAGTCATTTATTATCTTCGGACCCCGAGACCCTCGTCTCGGTAGCTCCCAGGGACGGTTTGCTTCCACAACCCACCCGCCCCACCACGCAGCCCCCCAACGGTCTTCAGCCCCTCCAACCCCATGGCGGTTCAGTCAATAAACACGGGGGTGGGGTGGGGTGGAGGGAATGCTTCAGGTCCCATTACTAGCAGCTGATTTGGATGGATGATTGTGTAGCCTCGGCTCCATCTGTACATATGTGGCTTCCTTTTGTCTCCCAGACACTTTTTAAAAGATGGATGAGACCCATCTGCAGACGAGGGAGAAAAGAAGGCCTTGGGGGGCGAGGAGGGTGGATTCAGGTAAAAAAAATATATAGAAACAGCAGCTTGAGAGAAGCGGTTTCTGGACAGCAGGTCATCGGGAGAGAAAACCCGGAGAAATCCTTGGTCCAAGCAGCTGATGGCCCACCACATCCCTGAGATAACAGCATCACCAAAGTAGACCACTTTTGAGTTTTACTTGTTTAAAGTCTTTCTAACCCAGCAAAGCTCAGGCCATATCTTATGTCTTTCCTACCTTGCAGGAGCGTGGCTCTACCGTATTCCTTTATTCCATGCGGTCCAGAATAGCTCGGCCGGCACCTTGCAGAACCAGGCAGAGCGTAAAAGTCAACCTGAGAGGTGTTGGCGCTTTGAGGCGGATCGGAACCACTGTTCTCTTCAACAGATAATTCAGCAGCTGGTGTTCCCCTCCCAGGCCGTAAGGGAACCCCCGCCAACTACACGGACATATACAAATCTTTAAAGGAATAAAAACCAAGTATCATTATATATATAAATTTTTATTTTTTGCAATAACTTGGGATAGGGTAAGGGGTAAAGTAAAGGGGGATATGAAGGTGGGGGGGGAAACGGAGGGGGAGGAGAAACACAGAATGTACTGACATCCAATCTATTCATATTACAATATCAAATCAATTTTCCGCTTTTCTACAATCTGATTGCCCTCCAGGTTTTAAACTTATATTTACATCCTAATTTAAATCTATGTTACTCAAGCAGTATCTGGCGACTCAAGCCATTGATATAATAAATCCCATCGTTTAGTTGCCTTTTGTGTTGGATATCGTTCAGCGCTTTTGTGTTGGATATTGTTCAGCGCTTCTCATAAGATATCCAGTCTACTTCTTGTCTAACATAAGGAGTTCTCCTAATGTGGTTTTAAGTGGTTTTAATGTGGTTCTCTCTCTCTCTCTCTCTGTCTGTCTTCAAACTGGAAATGGATGTCCACACATGTCCAGTTCTGATTTAGGTGAGTGTGGGGAGGATTTAAAAACATTTTCGGGTATCGGGAGCCCTGGTGGGGTCCCCCAAGAGCTGCTGGGGTGAAGCTTTGCCTCCAACGCCGGCCGAAGCGGCTTCCCCCTGAGCTAGCCAGTCTCAAGGTGCTAAAGCATCCGCCAGAAAGCTCAAAACTGGACAAGACTGTGTGCTAACAGAGGGTTGGGTGCATGACGAAGAGGCGCCCGCGTGTCTCACGCCCAGCCTCGAAACATTTCAGGCCACGAAACTTGCAAGCCACAAAACTGGACCCCCATCTGGCCAGAATTATCTGATAGTTATTCCCACCGGCGTAAATCCATCAGCATAGCTTTCCATGGGGATTTGTCACAAGTTATATAGACTGGGCTGCCAGAAAGACAAGCAAGTGGGTCATGGATTAAATCAAGCCTGAATGGTCTCTGGAGGCAAAAAGGACGAAGCTGAGGCTGCCCTACTTTGGCCGCATCCCGAGAAGGCTGGATTCTCTGGAAAAAGAGAATCGTGCTGGGAGAAGTTGAAAGCGTTGGGAAAAGAGGAAGATCAAATGTGAGATGGACGGACTGCCTGAAAGACGCCATGGCCTTGAGTTTGCAATTGTTCAGCAGGGCTGTGGCGGGCAGGACCTTTAGGGGGTCTCTCATTCGTAGGGGCACCACGAGACGGAGGTGCCTTGGCAGCACACAACAACATCATCAACAACAATCAACACAAATCAGTGTGTTATGGAGCAAGAATAATGCACAACCAAATATAAGCGAGCTTGTCCAGCCAACTGAATCTAGTAAAGGGCCGTCAACTCCTTCCAGACTGGGTTTTGTCAGCTAGCTCTCTCTTCTCCCCTTCGATCTACAAAATAAAATTTTAAAAAATAAATAAATAACGGAATCAATGCTATACCTGAAGCGGAAGTGTCTGGCATTCAATAATAAGAATCCAAAACTTACAACAAGTCTTTTATGGAGGAAAAACACCAGGAAAACTATCCCAGCTTGTATGCAACAACAACAACAGCAAAGGAGACCCACTGCAGGAACATTAAAAAAAGAATAATAAGAGAGTGATTTAGAGATTTCTCTTACTCTGTACATTAAAAAAAACCCATCCCTCCATAAAATCAAAATCTTATCAGGACTCTGCAGCCAGTCCATGTTTGTTCACTGCTTTTTTTCGGCCAGGCGTACATCTTTTTCAACGTTTGATTACTTTCCTGACTTTTCAGCCATTGGCTTGATCAACTGGTAAGGGTTGAGAGACTCAGATCACAAAGGGAGGAGCAGAGATGATTTTAGGATTCAATGCCTTTCCGGACATTGGCCGGCTCCATCCTCTGTTTCAAAGCTCATTTTGGGGGGAGGAGGGGAAGGGGCTGGACCTTTCCACCTCGAGTCGTGTCGCGTTATAGGATCGACATCAAAGCTGAGCCGGCAACTCCTAGATTTCCCCCCTCGTGCACTCTTTCATCAAGAACAGGCAATAACCTCCAAGGTATGAAATCATATGGAAAATTCACACTTGCGTCTTTCAGAAATGCTTTGATGCTTGGCATTTCAACAGAGGGCGGGAGAGATAATTCAAATACTGTTCTCTGGCACTGCTGTTCTTGAGTGAATTAATAATCCAATTTAGCTATTAATGGGAAGTCCTGGTTTCCCATTATGAATCTGCTCAATCCTCCAGTTTCTATTCTTTTCTCTCTTGGCTCTTTAAGGTGAGATCAAAAGCTTCTGCCCTGGAACAAGCCACCGCTTCAGTGTTGCATCTGACCTCAAGAAACTATGGTTAGTTCAAACAAATTGGAACAGAGCTCCAATCGGTTAATCCTGGTTTGTTAGCTGACCACGATTGTGCGACTTCAGATGTAACAGGAAACTTTGGTTAGTTCAAAGCAGAACTGAAAGTATTTCAAAGGACACCCCCTCGGATGATATCGGACAACAACTCCCAGGTACTTGTCAACATTGCCTGGGCTGCCTAGGGTTGATGGGATTTGTAGTCCAATTACCGGAAAGCCAGTTGTCCCTTCAGCCCCGCTCACTCAAAGGGGAAGGAGGAGACGCAGACAAGGCCAGCCCCTGAGAGCAACGGCAAGGCCCTATCGTCAACCAGTATTCCATTCCCCCATCGGCATCCTCAAATATGGGCCTGATCCTAATGCTGATTGGGATCAACAGTGCCATTGCTGTTGGTCCAAAAACTCAGCCGTGCCTCTCTGGATGACTTCAGTCTCCCTGAGAGCAAGTGAGAGAGCGAGCATGAACATCCCTGTTCTTTAAGCGCCATAGAAAGTGTGGTGGATGCTAAGGAACTTGGGGAGGGGGGGAAACATGCCCATTGAGACCGCCACATCTATGGTGGCTCCCTCTTAGCTCAGAGGGCATGGGTAGGCAGATCTTTGGCGCTTCTTGACTTCAACATTTTCTTACGTCTGCTCCGAATGATGTTCATAATGATGTTCCTCATTGACAGATGGCCCCACTTTTCTGCCCCCCCCTTGAGTGGAAATGGTTATCCTGTCACTCTCTTTCAACCCCCCCTTCAATCAAAACCCTTTGTCTTTGAGTAACATCCCACACTAGGGTATCAATCCAGCGACAGTCCTACTTCGAGCAGACCACCATGGGGTTGAGGACTGTTCTGAGGTCAAAGTCCCCTCCCTTTATTCCTTGCTATCTTTATTTCCCGGGTGGTTGTCCGGCGAGGCCGAGATGGTTCACGGAGTGGCCCTCACCTCCTCTTTAGCCTCCTAAGAACAACCCTGCAGGGCGGGGCAGGCCGAGAGATAGTGGTGAGCCCACAACACCCCCCCCCCAGGAAAAAGATTCCTGGCTAAAGGGAGCCTTAAAGCCAGGTCTCCAGAATACTCTAACCACTCCACCACATGGCCCTTACTCTTGGTTCAGTGAGATCCTCTTCTGCATTGTTACTTTTAGGAAGCAGTATAGCAAGAGGTAGCCATACGTTACCCAAAAAGCAACGGGCCACGGGCTGTTGCCACTCCTGAAATATTGCTTCTGTGAGGTTAGTTTGTGGGATTTTGCTCTCTGGGTAGCCTTTTTAAAAATGTGCCTTGCTTAATAAAAGCAAACGACAACACATTAGTGGCGCACCCTGACCAGGACGCTCTGCGGTGGTAGCAAAGTGGCAAGAAGAAGAAGCTTGTTAACCACACCAGCAGCAATCATTTCCTTTAGAAAAGAGTGATATATATATATATATATTTTGTAAGCTGCCTGGCGAAACTGGGCCGCCAAGCTCCAAATTGCTGGTCAGGAGCTTTGCAAGAAAAAATTCCCTTGGGGGGGGGGCTTTTTTGAGATCATGGACGTCCAACCCATTAGGACTGAAGTCAAACAGCCGCGTTTAGATACAGATAATAGGAATATACTTTTAAGACAACTCATCAGTTGATGTGCTTGGTCTTCATCTCCCATTCCCTTCAAGGAATTCCTCCCTTCCTCCCGAGGTCAGGTCTTCCCTAATGTACCATAATTAAGATAATTGGCTGATGTGGTTTCTAATTAGGAGGGGAAGATCAGCTAACCTTCCACCAACAAATCTTGTTTACCCAGCTCGGACCCAAAAGCCTGGGGGCCACTGGGACGGCTTTTTGTGACTTTCCATCCTTTTCGACTGGAGGTGTCAAGTTTTCGATCTGCTCCCCAGGGTTTGGACCCTGGTGCTCCCGGGGCATAGGGGTGGATGTACCGACTTAACAGAATGCCACTCCGCGTTAAGGCTCTCGACCAATCAAATGCCTTTTTAATGGTTTGATCATCTGTATTTTCCCTCGCCCACCAATTCATTAAAAGGCTCTTAAGAGGAATGGCGAGGCCAAGATAAGCTGAATTGCAATCCCTTAACCCCGAAGCCCTAAAACAGATCAATAGCTGACCTTCCTCTCCTCCGACCATTAAGAATCTCTTCCTAATTTTAACCGTAATCCATTTCCCATTTGATTCAAGACTGGGGAATGAGGGGGACCTGCAGCATCTGATTGCAGTGAATCAAACTATTCCTATTTCATTTTTCGGGATATATGCCGCGCTTCCTCTCATTGTGCCTGAGTCGCACACAATCCAAAATTGAGGTAGGAACTCTTTAGTTAGCAGCCATCTGTCATGGCCATCGACATCACCCCCACTGCACCGATGTAGCTATGGAGCAGGATACTGACCATGGTTGTGCGGGAGAGTTGCGGAGATACCTTGGAGTGCAGGAAAGACAGATACCTGCCTTCCTGTGCAAAACTAGGGTCTTTTCCCTTTGGGAAGACAACTACATACAAGCACCAAAGCAAGGAGAATTTTATTTGTTTATTTAGACTTACACACACACCCTGCCCATTTAGTAGATGAGCCACTATTCTGGGCAGCTTCCAAAAATAATAATAATAATAATAATAACAAGAATACACAAACACATTTTAATGAGCATATAAGGAAAAAAAACTTCTCTTAAAACCTTCAGTCTAGCAAATAATTCAAGACTCCGAATGGCGAACCATGGGCAGGCATAAATTTACTCCAAATTTCATGTAACCAAGGGGTGAGGCTTGTAAAGGCCTGGATTAAAAAGCCAGACCGGTTAACTAACAAACAAACAAACAAACAAACAAACAAACAAACAAACAAACAAACAAACAAACAAACAAAAAAACCCGGCAGGTTGCTCCAAAAGATGCACACAATCTCTTTAAGGTTTCTTAGGGTGGAAACGAGACAACAGTTATCGTATTTCGCACAACTTCTTATTCGTTTCACCAGGCGTGCGAATGAATCCGAACCGCGTGCTCCCAGAAATGTTGGTTTATCCCT
The DNA here is from genome assembly GCF_051106095.1 of Pogona vitticeps. NCBI lineage: Eukaryota > Metazoa > Chordata > Lepidosauria > Squamata > Agamidae > Pogona > Pogona vitticeps. The sequence goes on along the minus strand of NC_135794.1, from coordinate 3,824,900 downwards.
CCGAACAGTTTTCTGGTGCGGGAGAAAACATCTCTCCCTCTCGTAGGTGATGGAAAACATTTTGCAGCTTCTCGTTCTCCAGCGAGAGAGCGAGACCAGCGAGGATTTACACGCCTAACGATGAGGCCTTCAGTTGCTCAGCGCTATGCCAGTCTGTATTTTAAGCCACATGCTGATTGCTCCTTAATATCTCCGTGCTTCCAAGTCACTTCTGATCAGGCCTCAGGAACACAGCCGGCCCCGAAAGAGGATTCCTTCCAGTTGCATAAAGCTAGGAAATAATTCACTAAAGATGACAGAACAAAGAGAAGATGCTTAAGACATTTGGCTTTTCGCTCCCTGCCCAGCCTGGAGTATTTTGACCGACTGCATTAGACTGGAGAAGCAAATCCATTAAGATATAATAACAGGCAGCATTTAGAAAGTCCTCAAAATCCCGGAGGCAATCTGTTTATCTCCCCTTTTCTCCAGCTGGGTGAGCTTCCACACAGGTCTAAAAACTGCTCTAAATTCCCAACGCATCTCTGAGCGCTTGAGCCAAGAATTCAGTCAGACCTACTTCTAAACCACGGAGGCATTTTCTGGTTCGGTTTGGCTGGTCAATCATTCAAGACGAAGGCAAGGAGACCATTTTCCGTAAGAGTCAGTTCTACAGCCTCACCCCTTTTGGTATCCGTACACACCTCCGTTGTGTTTCATGCCTCTCATCCTTTGCTTAAAGGCACTATTGTGCAACAATCCACAGAAATATTAGCTATATCTGCTGCCGGCTGGATAACTCGGTGACATCTGTAAACTAGTCCTAGCCATTTTCATGATGGCCAAGAGTGGCTCCTTTGTCGAGCTAAAGGCTCTCAATTGCACGTTCAAAACTAAGCCATCTGAAAACAGCTTGGTTGTGAATGATACCAGGGAGAGCCCACAACCATATAGCTTCCTAGGCAGAATGTATTTTTTTTTAAATATGAAAAGTGTATTCCCTCCCCCCACTTTATTAATTAGAATTGTCTCTGAGCTCAGAAGAACCGAGAAGGTCTGCCGAGAGTAAGAGATGATGCCCTTCCGCCTGGTAGGAATTCCGTATTTCTGGGCATCACATCAGAAGCTCTGGGCGAATTGGCTTGCCTGCCCCCTTCCTCTGTCCTCTGCCGCTAATGTCGAGCTTTGACCTCATCTGAGTTCTGTGCAATCTTCCCATTCAACAAATAGATTATTACTGCCCGCAATGGGAACTCGAAGTGCGAGACTCGCTGAAGTCGCCTTGGAGACTCGACTCAGACTCGATACGCAGATTTTTTTTTCAGTGACTCGGAACCCACCCACCCTTCCCTTTGTTTGTGTGTGTGTGTGTGGGGGGGAGATTGGTTTTAGTAGGGATTTGGACTTGGGATTCAGTACCAAAAACTTGAACTCGGATCTCAAAACCAAAGACTTGGAAACATCCCTGTTATTGTGCTGCATTTTGGGGGAAAGTATCTGGAAGAATTATCGGTGGGATGCGGATTCCGTCATCTCCCGTATAGAGGGTGAAAGAGAATTCCGTTCTCATAGTGTCGGTACATATGCAGCTGAAACGGTACCATCTGTGTTATAATGGGTATAGAAATGAAGCCCGTACACAAACACGTGAGACAAAACTCCAACAAGAGGCCCGGTTTTCCACCTCTGCCTCAACTGCAAGCCTTCCTCCTTGATCGCTTCCCCTTTCTCTTCATGATCATGTCGGTTCTGCCATCGTGGTAGAAGGAACTCTGCACAGGCTCAGAGTAACTCTTTCTCGGCCCCAACGTGGTGCGTTCTAAGGCTGAACCATCGCGACAAGCAAGCTTCCGACCCCAGGAGGTCCCTGATGAACCCCCGCTGGGGCTCAAATGAAGTCGAGTTCCCAAGAGCTCGGAAAGATGATCTGGTTCATAAAAGATGTATAAACCGGACCAGCGGCTGTCAATCAACACATTCCAGAACACAATGAGGCGGGCTGGTTTTTGACAGGCTAAAGTTTCCCACCGGCAAAATCCAAGCGGAGACGGATAACCATATCCTCCCTACGAGGGGCGGTGGGTCGTCCCTTCCGGAGAACATGAAATTAAATGTGGAGGAAATACTTCCATTTTCGGTATTAAGACCAGGGCGAGAGGGGAAGGGGCCTGGATTTGATTCGATCCGGTTCGATTTGATTTGCTGGGAGTCAAACATTGCCTCCTGTTGTGCTGGGTGTCCAAGGAACCAGGAATAAAACGAGACAGTGACGAGTCTGGCCGTTTTGCTGGTCGTATTCATGAAAGCAAACACAAGCAAGTCCTCATCGCAAAAAAGAAAAAAGAAAAAAAGAAAAAAAAGATTGGAGATGGAAGGAATGGGTTAATCATTCAGTAGATAATACTGAATAACACAGTAGAGAATATAGTAGACACTAATTATTTACAGGATTTTTCATGGGTGGGGAGCGTTTGGGGATTTTTTTATGTGTGTGCATGTGGGTCTGGTCTCTGGGTGTCTGTGTGAATTTCGTTGTATGTTTACGCTATGTATATACTTACAATGACAATAAATTGATTTGATTTGATTTAGATGACGATGAATACCTTTCTCCCAACGGCGCTTTGCCTGTCGTATTCTGCATGAGCTGAACCTTCTGAATAGAATCCAAGGGGCGGCCCCATGCAAAACGCCTTGTCGTAGTCTAGCGAAGGCGTGAATTGCTGTGGAGAGATCGGCCGTATTCATGGCCTTGCCCCTCTGTCTATGCATAAATGTGTTTTTTCCCCCCGCAAATCAACTTCAACCCGATTTTTTATTTTTGTGGTGGTGGTGGTGGGGAAACATATGGACAGCTTATACTAATGCATATATGCCCATGATTAGATCCTAAGAATCTTATGTAATTCCACCATTTTCCCCTTCCTCCCCCCCCCTTTGGTGTTCATCATAAAGCACTTAAGAACAATACATTCAATAAAAACTGGGGCAGGGAGTGGGGGGGGGAGTGGAAACCTCCCAGCTGGTGCTCAAACTTCATGGGACAAAAGGCACCTTCCCCCCCCTTCCCGGATGTGACCACTGCTGGCTACTTCCCTTCGGCTCAAAAGAGCTCCTTGCTTTTGATGCAGCCAGATGCTTACAGATGATACAGCTTTTTGATGCTCCCCCCAGATGCATTCTGTCCACATTGAAAAAAGAGGTGGGATTCTTCCCCCCCTCCCAAGAATGGTTCCAGATGTGCACATCCATCCAGAGGGGCCTGCTTCTTGTCTGTCAGGTGCTGTCCAGTTGGAAATGACTTATAGGGAGCGAGATGTTTAAGGAAGGGGCTTCCCAGTGTGTTTATTTATTTATTTATTATTATTATTATTATTATTATTATTATTATTATTATTATTATTATTATTATTATTATTATTATTATTATTATTATTATTATTATTATTATTATCCCACCCACCTCTCTCCTTGAAAAGAACCCCAAGGCGGCTGACACCGCCACCAAAAAGCCCGCCACAGCGGTACTGAAGATCGGCAGGAAGGATCCATGGACACAAGAAGCGTTGTTTTATCATGTTTTAATGGGATTTTATTACCCTGACTGATCTTACCAAGCCATAATTATATGTATCTATTTTATGTTGATTTGGTTTTACTGGTCTTTGACCGTAATACAAAGTATTGATTTGAAGACCTAAAAAAACAAAACAAAAAACACAGAAGCGGAAACAAATTCGCAGCAGTAAAAGTACCGCCATCCCAGTGATTCCCCCAACCTTGGGGTCCTCCAGATGTTCTTGGACTTCAACTCCCAGAAATCCTGGCCAGCAAAAGGGGGTGGTGAAGGATACTGGGAGTTGTAGTCCAAGAACATCTGGAGGGCCAAGGTTCGGGGGTGGGAGCACTGCCTTAGGCAGCCAGTCGAAGCTTGTCTGAAGTGGGGGGTGAGGAGGAGGGGGTGAAGGGGAATCCCAAAAAGCAGGGCCGAGACCCTCACGCCTTGAGCCTCCTGCGCAGGCGCAGCCGAGCTTCCCCCCCCTCAGGCCGACCCTCCCCCTCCCCCCCTTTTTCCTTGAGGGAGAGTTTCCCTTCCAACGGCCGCCTAACGGTTTCACGGGGTGCGCGCGCACCCGCCGGGGGAAGGGAGGCTGCGGCCTCCCTTGAGGGGAGAATCGGGCGGTGTGTGTGGGGGGCTTTTCTTCAGGTCACCTCAGGCGCTTGTTTTAATTCGGTCCAGGGAGGGGGGGGGGCGGCTTTCCGTCCACCACCACGACCCTCCCCCCACCCCCCGGGCTGGGCTTCCCACAGACGCCGCCATCGCCGTGAGGTACCTCAGGCGGCGGCAGGGAGGGGGTGGGGTGGGCCGCCCCCCCACCCAAAAAAGCGCTCTCCTCTTCCAGGGCCCCGCTCCCGCCATCCCTCGCCCTCACGACCCACACCAGACGCGACCCCCGGGCCACTCCTCACCTGCAGCCCCCCCCAAGGCCACAGAGGCGGGGGTTTGTCAGTATATATCTCTATCTCTTGTATATGTCCAGTGCATCGAATGGGGGACTAAAAAAAACACCAGGCAAGGTTTAGGGTTAAGGGCTTCATAATTTTTAAGTATAAAAATTATGAGGTCCTGAGGGGAAACCGCCAAAGGACGCCACGTGGGGGAAGGCTTGTCCAACGCATCCTTTAACTTTACCTGTGCTGCATCTGCACGGTGCATGACAAGGAGGACGGAAAGACCAGGCAAGGTTTAGGGTTAAGGGCTTCATAATAAATATATATATTTTTTAAAATGATGGTAACCACTGTTATATACTCATTCTTTTCAACAGCAAAGGCACGCCTTCCGCCAGCGGCAGCAGTTTCTGGAGGGTCCGTCCCGCCGTCCACCGCCAGAGCAACCTGAGAAGCACCACCACCACCACCGTCTACCTTTCCATGCAGAGCTCCTGGAGGTGACCGCAGAGGCGGAAGAGACCGTGAGGGGGAACGGCCACCGCCGCCACCGCTGGAAGCCTGTCCCTAGAAGATTTATACAGCGCGTGCGCCACCTCTATTGTTGCCTATGTTTCATTTATATAGTGCACGACCACCGGAAGAAAGAAGAGTGAACCACCAGGTAAGAAGGCTCAGGGTTAAGGGCTTGGTAAGTTTTAAGTAGTGTATAATTATGTTAACCATTGTGATATGTTCATTTCTTTTCAGCAGGAACAGCCTTTTACCACCAGAAGCCTCACCATCTTCGATTTCCAACAGCCTGTGCCTGCGGCGGAACGTTCTAGCACATCGCGTTCCGGAACCTTGACGAGAACCCAGCGGCAGATGTGGGGGGGGGGAGCGGCGGCGGCCGGCAAGCTGAAGACAGCCATGAATGAACGAAGGTTATGACGCAACCGGCTGTCACCCTCTACCTTCCCCTGTGACCCGGAACCAGCTGTGTGTGTGTGTGGAACCTTAGTATAGTATATGTAGTTCTTAGCATTATTAAAAAAACAAACACTGTATTTGTTCTCTCTCTCTCTCTCTCTCTGTGTGTGTGTGTATGTGTGTGTGTGTATGTGTGTGAGTGAATGGGTTTGTCCCCTGGGGAGAAAAGGGAGGACAGAAATTGGGGGGGGGAGAGGACACCCCGTAAGGCAGGCCAGGACAGTTGTCAAGGTAATATCTTGTCAAGGTAATAAAGGAGAACTGAATTACGTTCTTTTGTGGAGAGAACCTTTCCCCTCCACCCACCCCCGTGCTCTCCTCTTCCAGGGCCCCGCTCCAGCCATCCCTCGCCCTCACGACCCACGCCAGGCACGACCCCGGGGCCACTCCTCACCCGCAACCTGCCCACCGAGGCCGCAGAGGGGGGATTTGTCAGTATATATCTCTATCTATGTTGTATATGTCCAGTGCATCGAATGGAGGACTAAAAAAAAACCAGGCAAGGTTTAGGGTTAAGGTCCTCATAATTTTTATGTATAATTTTTTAAAGAATGGTAACCACTGTTATATATTCATTCTTTTCAACAGCAAAGGGAGGCCTTCTGCACCACCAGGTTCCCCCGTCCAGCATGGAGATTACATCTCTAGCAACAGAGCTGATCCTGGAGCCCTCAGTGGCGGAGGTCCTGAGGGGAAACCGCCGCAGCACGCCACATGGGAGAAGGCTTGTCCAACGCATCATTTAACTTTTACCTTTGCCTGTGCTGCATCTGCACGGGGCATGACAAGGAGGACTGAAAGACCAGGTAAGATTTAGGGTTAAGGGCCTCATAATAAGTATAATTTTTTTTAATGATGGTAACCACTGTTATATACTCATTTTTTTCAACAGCAAAGGCACGCCTTCCACCAGCAGCTGGGGCATCAGTCCTGCCGTTCACCACCAGTGCAATGTGAGCAGAAGCACCATCTGCCCGGTGACCAACCTGCTGAGCTCCAGCGTGGCTTTTTCGTCGTTTGGCAGCCCCGGCATCCCGGAGGTCCACGCCACGTTCGGGAGCCTCCACGGGAACCCGGTGGGGGCCAGCAACCTTACCCAGCGGAGCCAGTCAGTGCCGCTGATGGCTCCCACCCACCCTTCTTTCTGGGAGGCCTCTGGAGCCACCGCCCACCTGAACTCTCTGCCACGAAGAAGGCCACAAAGACACCGGGAAGGGGCTGCAATTCATTTTTAATAAAGACACCTTGCTGTGGCAGCAGAAAGAGAATTTCCTCTTTTTTACAAGTCTGTAAATAAAACACAACATGCTGGTCGAAAAATAGGGCGCTCTCCACCTTCAGCATCGTATCTGAAGCACATTCCCCGTGTAAAGGGAAAGGGGCCTTTGCTGTTTTGGCACAGAATCGCCCCTGGAGCCGCCGTTCCAGGCCTCTCTTCGCCTTTTATGAAGCAGACCCAGCTGCGAGCGGCCAGGGCGCATCTTCCAGGAGCGAGAGCAAAGTTGTATTCCCGATCCTTTCTAAACACGCCTTGGCCCCAGTCCCTTCAGGGCTGGCCGGCCGCCCGTGGCTTCTCCCTGGCGGCAGCCCCCGAGGACGCCGCCGGGAGCCAGGTGCCCTTTGCCAAAGCTTTCGGCCCGTCCTGCCATCAGCGACCAGGCGCTCAGGTGCCCGTGTGGCAGGAGGGAGCGGGCAGGTCGGCCCTGGCTGTGACAAGCCACCCGGGGGGGGGGAGCGTCCCCGGAGGACTGGCAGCTCCCCTCCCCTTTCCGGGACGGTTCATACAGCCAGTGGCTCTCACGCCTCAGAGAAAGGTTGCTTTGGGGGAATGGCCCATTTCGGCCTTTGATGCAGAATCCAGTTGGCACATAAGGTCTATTGTCAGCTACCAGGGAATTATTGCAATTTCAGTACTGCCAGCTGTTCCTGTATCCTCAAAAATGAAGGTGATGGGTGGGATCAGGTTGCCAAACGCCCCACAGCCTGTTGTGGACCAGACCCAGCACGGTTTGGTAGATCCTTTGCAGGAGGTTTGCAGACCTCTTGGGGAAGAGCCTGCCAAAGCACAGCACCCAAATGCCCAAGGGCTTCCTGGGGGGTTTACTGCAGCCTTCCCTAACCTGTTGCCCTCTGCGTGTGTCAGACTACAGCTCCCGACTCCCCCCGCCAGAAAGAGTGGGCAGTGGGTGATGGGAGGTGTAGTCCAATGAAGAAGGCTCTCACTCGGGGAACCCTCATTTCTTGCACCCATTTCCAAAGTTCTAAAAGAGGGTTGCTGAACGGCCAGCCCCTTTTCAGACACAGCCTGGGCTGTAACTGTGGGGTTGACTGCCTGGGGCTGTTGGAGTGGCACAGGGGGCAGGGAGGGAGGGCGTCATGCAGGTTCTCCTGGCAGGACCCTGGGCGCACCTGCACTTGCCTTTAGCTTCTGGCTCAAAGGCCCGGACTAAAGCTTGTGGGCAAATGGCCATCAAAAGAACCCACTAAAGGCAAGGTGTGTAAATCTAGCTGCATTGTGGAAACTGGCTGCTCAGAAAGGTACAATAATTGTTTTGGCACATTATGGCGGCAGTGACCCCAAGCCTCCCTTTGCATGCGCACCAACAGAGCGTGAGCCTCGTGCCCTTTAAGACCGAGAAGCCCGACGGGCGTGAGGAGAAGGTGCGATCCTGCAACCCCCAAAGTCAACCACCAGCAAGCCCAGCGGGGCCTTCCTGTGGGCCGGGTTGGGCGCCTTGCCCGGCTGCTATCTCCTTCCCTTCCACCAGGTGGCACCGGAGGGCGTCGGCCGAATTTCCCCCCCACCCTCTTTCGGGCTCTTCTGGTCCGTCTTTTCTCTATGGTTCCTGCGCACCGGGAAGGCGCTCTGCCTCGTCCTCTCCGCCGCGGAGAGCCGCGTCATCAGAAGACGCCGGAAGTGCGAGGCGGGAAGGCGCTGGTGGCCGGCGGGGGTTCGAGGTTTTGGGGGGGCCGGTAATGAACGGGGGGGGGAGAGGAGGGGAGGGGGAGTGTGTGTGTGCGTGCGTGTGTGTAGGGGGGCCCGAAGAGGTGGGAGCCGTTTCCCCTCCCCTGCCTGGGCTTCTTTGGCCGCGTCGCCATAGCAACCGCCCCTCCTGCTCATCATCCTCTGATGGGGCGCCCGAGGCAGCCTCTCCCTCTCAAACCCCCCCTCCGGGGAAAGACTGGGGCCGAGCAGAGGAGGCGGAAAGAAGCCACGAAAGACAGGGCACCCCCCTTCTCCTGGGAGCCTCCCCCCCCTTTAACTAACCGACTAACCGTAACCCTTCTCCTGGGCCCAACTAACTAACCAACTAACTAAATTCTCCTGGGTCCCCCTGACTTACTTGCTTACTTCTCCTGGGCCCCCTTAACTAACTAGCTAACTAACTAGCTAGCTAACTAACTAACTAACTAACTAACTACTGTAACTAACTAACTAACTAAAAGGGGGGGGGAATCTTGAAGCTACTCTGGCAGAGGCTCCAAGCCATGCACGTCTTCATAGCAGAGGCGAAAAGGAAGGCCAAGTCTTCCGGATCCCTTCCTTTCTGCCCTTGTTTTCCTGCCTGCCTTTGTGGGGAGCGTTCCTTCGCCCAGGGCTTGATGCGCAACCGAAAATCACCTGCTGTACTTTTCACAACTGTTGGGGAACTGCTTTTTTATCATCCTTTTCTGTGACGGTTGCCGAGCGATTGTCTTTGCAGTCCAGTCGGGGTTTCCATTTAGATGCAAGTCGAGAACACCTGATTTTTCTCTCCCCTGATTTCTTAACCTGCTGTTTTTCTCTCTGTCTCTCCAGACCTTCCATCTGTACGAATGAAGAAATGACTACTCAGGTAAAGATGTAAGAACAACTGTAATTTTTAAAAATTTTTTAACTTCTGCCACTTTATGACAGCGATGGTCATTTTGTATATATATTTTTTCTTTTCAGTACAGTATCCTCTTCAAACAAGAACAAGGTGAGGCTGCTGATTTACAGTATGATAAAAATGTGGCGCTAGATGGATTTTAAAGAGAAATTCAAATGCCAAGTTGAATGAAAGAAACTTTCTAGCTTTTATTTCTGAGGAAGGGAAATATGGAGGCAGGAAGTGGCATGTTAGAACAAAGCAACAGGCAAAATTTTATCCATTAAATCCCCTGAGAGTAATCTTGTTTCTTCATCAGCATCTCCACTAGCTGCGGATCTGCTTCCGGGCAAAATTCAGAGTGCTGGTTCTAACCTATAAAACCCTAAATGGCTGGAGTCCAAGCTATCCCAAGGACCACATCTCCCTTTATAAATCTGTCTGGGTGTTAAGATAATCAAGGTAGGCCTTTCTCTCCATCCCACCACCCTCACGGCGCTCTTGGTGGGGAGAGGCCTTATTGTTGCTACTTCCAAACTCTGGAACTCCCTCCCACTGGAGGCCAGCATGGCCCCGCCTTTGCTGTCCTTCCACAAGCAGGCAAAGACCTTTCTCTTCAGGCTGGCTTTCTTATAAATGAGTGGCTGACTAAGAAGACTTTTTAAAGGGTTTATTTTGTTCTCTTTTTTTCACTTGTGTTTTCAATACTGCACTTATTTGTGAGTTTTTAATATTCTTTTAATTCTTTTTAAATATTGTAATAATTTATTATTTAGCTTTCAGCTTTGTTTTTCAATACCACAAGCCGCCTTGGATCCATTAGGAGAAAGGCGGTGTATAAGTACTTTAAATAGAATAACAATTCATAATAGATGTTTACAATTATACAGTCATCCTCATTTCTGATGTGAAATATGAGATCACTTTCTTTGCCCCAGGTTAGCATCATCTTGAAAGTCTGTTCTCTGCCCTCAGTTTAGTGAAACAAAGGGAAATGACATCTCCTAAAATGGTTTGTAAATTCCATCAGGCAGACAGACTACGATATTCAAGCAGAATGCATCAGCCCTGCCGTACCAAGCATGTTTATGCAGGGAGAGTGGGCCGGTCCCCTCGCATCTCAAGGATCTCTGCAGTTAAAAACACCCTGCCTCTTGGAATCTTCTTTCAGACTGTGAGAAATCACCACTGTACTCGTGAAGGCTTCTTTCTGGACAGACAGGTGGGCTTGTTCAGTAAGTGACTTTTCCTTTCTTTTCTAGCCCATGACGATGCCATCTGGTCCGTCGCTTGGGGCAAAAACAGAAATGACGGCTCTGAGACTGTCATCTCCGGCTCCCTGGATGACCTCGTGAAAGTGTGGAAGTGGTAAGTCTCCAGTTGGCTTTTGCCGAACTGAATGTTGAAGAAGGCACAGAAGCACAGCAAGCCATAGACTGGGACAAGCAAAATCATTATTTATTAATGTTTATTTTATTTTATTTTAAAAACTAAAAAAGGCACAGCAAAAAAGAGACTGAAAAAGAAAACATAGCCAAGCCCTCCACAACTCTTAATCTTGTTAAGTTATAAGGGAGCCTTGTGGCACAGTGGTTAAACTGCGGTACTGCAGCCCAAACTCTGTTCACAACCACGATTCAATCCTCCAGGTTCACTCAGCCTTCCATTCTTCCGGGGTTGGTAAGCAAAGTGCCCAGCTCACGGGGTGTGTGTGTGCGTGCGCAAGGCGTAGCCTGTATAATGAAATTGTAAACTGCCCGGAGAGTGCTTGTAGCACTATGGGGCGGTATATAAGTCCATAAATAAATAAATAAAATAAAATAAATAAACTGCCCAGAAGGTGCTTTAAGCACTATGGGGCGGTATATAAGCAGCACATTTTTCTTTTATTCTTTTCTTTTTTTAATTTTAAAAACCCATTGCTGGATTTTTAACTATATTTCATATATGTCCATAATTTTAAATTGTGCAAAGCTCTGACACAAAGAAGGACAGACCCAACACCACATAAAAATGCAATATTAAATAAATGTGCTTCATTCACTGGAGTCACCTGGAGATATGCCCAGTTTTTCTTTGTATTTACAGAGCTCCATTCCCCTTCCAAACTGCCTTGGTTCTTGCGAAGGTGCATGACACTGCTCCTGTATATAAAAAAGTAAATTTAATTTTGAACTCAAGGAGGGTGAGGAATTCCGCCATGTTGTGTGGCAGGTCGACTGTGTCAGGAAGGCTTCTTGCCTCCTATTGTTCTGATTTCTCCCCCTTTCTTTCCATTGCAAAGGAATGAAGAAAAGCTAGACCTCAAGTGGACATTAGAAGGTCACCAGTTGGGCGTCGTTTCCGTGGATATCAGCCACACTGGCACCATTGCCGCGTCCAGTTCTTTAGATGCTCATATCCGTATTTGGGACTTAGACACGGGCAAGCAGATCAAGTCTATCGATGCTGGACCAGGTAACGCTCAAGATGCCTTCCTCTATTAATTAAGGGCATGCTGTGCAAGTTTTGTTTTTTCCTTTGTTCAACTGTTCATCAGGAGACAGACTTCTCAGGCAGAAGGTTGCAGGAAGTCTCCTCTCACCTGCCTCATCCCTTCCCCAGATCTGCTCTAGCAGGCTTTCACATTCCCTGAACTGTCCAGATTTTGGGAGCACCCTGGGAGGAGGAGGGGAAGCCATTCCGTCCGTGATGCAAGCATGATTGGGTCCCATTATGATCCCTTTCTCTGATGCGCCACCAAATTAAAGCCTCGTGGCATAGTGCCTCAACTGCAGTATTGCAGCCCAAACTCCTCACCATCCAGGTTCACTCAGCCTTCCATCCTTCCAAGGTTATTAAATTGAGTATCCAGCTTGTGTGTGTGTGTGTGTGGGGGGTGCAGTGTGCAACCTGCATAATTAAATTGTAAGCCACCCAGAAGGTGCTTTAAGCACTAAGAGCTGGGATAGAAGCAACAAGCTTTGCTTTGGAGTGACCCACAAGATGGATTTAAAGTTCAATCTAGAATAATTTGGAAGATGAAGCCTTTCACTCCTTTCCCCACTGGTAATGCCTGACATTGTATAACTCTCTCACTCTTAATGGTGTCAGATATCTAATTAATCATGTTTTCCCCCCACCCCTTCCCTCCCACTAGTTGATGCATGGTCTCTGGCTTTTTCACCGGACTCCCAGTACGTTGCAACAGGCAGTCACATAGGGAAAGTCAACATTTTTGGTGTGGAGACTGGAAAAAAAGAATATTCCCTGGACACAAGAGGCAAATTCATCTTAAGCATTGCATATGTAAGACTCCTGAGCTTCTTTTTTTAAACCCTACTATTCTCAATGAGGAGTTACAGTAGCTATAAAATCTATGCCAAGAAAACAGCTAATCCAGCCCTTTGCTTTCAGTGTGCTGAATACGGACTACTCTCCTTCCTTGAGCAGGGGGAGTGGGACTTTGATGGCCTTCTAGGCCCCTTCCAACTCCATTGTCCTATGATTTTATGGTGAGCAAGCATGTGAGTGACTGCAGAAGATTTTCAGAATGCATCTCTCGTTTTGTTTAAATTTAAAAGGTAAAATAGTACGGTTGTTGTGGGTTTTTCGGGCTCTTTGGCCGTGTTCTGAAGGTTGTTCTTCCTAACGTTTTGCTAGTCTCTGTGGCCGGCATCTTCAGTGCTGTCCTCTAAAGATGGACCAGAGCACAGAGTGCTGTCCTCTGAAGATGCCGGCCACAGAGACTGGCGAAACATTAGGAAGAACAACCTTCAGAACACAGCCAAAGAGCCTGAAAAGCCCACAACAACCATTAGATCCCGGCCGTAAAAGCCTTCACGAATACGTAAAATAGTATCTTTTGGTGCTACTCGGAACCTATAGCGCAGGGTTGGCCAGAGGTGTTCCAGAACTATTCATCCCAGATTAAATGAATGACGAGGACGTTAACGTTGCTTGTTCAGCATTCATTCATCATGCATCTACTTTTGAAAAACAAGTTACTTTCCTTGGGAGTTACAGGGGTTTCCTGTCAGCTTGTTGATCCTGAAATGTTCTGAAACAACTAGTTGGGTTGCATTTTGCATTTCCAGTCGAGGAGAATCCTTGATTTTTTTAATAATTTCCTCGTGGGCTTTTGTGGCAGAAACAGTCAGAACCACATCGAACTGAGGACAATGTTCTCCCAAGTAGGGCTAAGGAAAGGTCCTCCAGATGCTGGACTGCAAGACCCAGCATCTTTCACTGTTGGCTGTATTGGCTGGAACTAGAGGCATTTCCAGCCCAGTGACCTCTGGAGGGCCAGATCTCCCCACCCCTGCTTTAGCTAAAGGTCTGTGGTGAACTCTGCGCCAATACTAGCAAGACGTGGTCCATAAAAGTTCCAGGCTTCCCCATCTGCTTCAGGTGGCTGTCAAAAGGTTTTGTTGCTCACAAAGAGTGCCTCTGTCACTTCTTTGCTACACAGCAGTGCCCTGGGGTGGGGTGGGGGATAAGAACCGCAGTCTTTCTCCTCCTTACCCCATAAAGCCGCTTGCCAGGGTGGAGAAATCCAAGATGTGGCTTCACCTTCTTTTTCTGTGTTCTGTACTTGACCATAGTTTATGCTTTGGGGATGTGAGAAGGCAACGGCCACAAGGCTGATCTCTTGTCTTTGCAGAGCCCAGATGGAAAATATTTAGCCAGCGGAGCCATCGATGGCATTATTAACATCTTTGATATTGCAACCGGAAAACTTCTTCACACGTTAGAAGGTAAGACACTGAGTGTCCTGTTTCCGGCGGATCAGCGTCGTTCCCCCTCCCTCCCTCCCCTTTCTGGCTTTTCCAGTCGCTGCTTCCGACCATGGAACATGGTTTTCATCCATCATTCAGTCTTGCAGCTGGCAGTTCTTGGTGCCCTCACTGGCAAGGCCGTTCAGGGAGGCGGTGGGCCAGACTAACAGGCAGAAGGAGCATATGGAGACTGGGCTTCTTGTCTTGTTTCAGGCCACGCTATGCCTATCCGTTCCTTGACGTTTTCGCCTGACTCGCAGCTGCTAGTCACCGCTTCCGACGACGGCTATATCAAGATTTATGACGTGCAAGTAGTCAACTTTTCTCCTTGGTTTGTCATGGCCAACCTTATTCAGGTGGCAGTAGTTTGAGCGTCTCAAGCAGTCAGCTGTTCATATTTACTGGGTAGCTCTCATGTGCCTAGAGTAAAAGTAGATCCTTATGCGCTTTGTCCCCGCTGTGCAGGATTTTGTAAATCTCCTCTATGCTCTCTTGAAATGCAAAGTCCCCCCTCCTAACCGTTCTTTATAAAGCGCATTGTGCAAGCCGTGATTAGTTTTGTCTGCCACGTTCTGCACCTTTTCCAGGCGCTCTGAGGGGTTCCCCCTGGTGACAATTTGAAGACTTCTGCAGTGAAATGTTTCTTCTTATAAACTGGAGCCTGTTTTTGAATTTTGCAGGCAGCATGCAAACTTGGCAGGCACGCTGAGTGGCCATGCCTCCTGGGTGTTAAATGTAGCATTTTGTCCTGATGACACACATTTTGTTTCCAGGTATGTAGAATGTTTATTCCACTTTTGTATGTTTGTTTCATTGTTCTCATCTTTGTTATGCTTGTCTGCTACATCTCACTGCTGGTGTGGATCATAACTGTTCATGTGGGAAGTATCACTGCACAAAGCTTTTTTTATCGACAGAAAACATATGGCGTTACCATATTTAATGCCTGGTATTAGAAACGCTGATGATAAATGAGGGCTGTTGGTGACAGATTTATGTTATGTGTCTTTTCCACACACATCACATAGTGTATGTTCTCTGTGGCAGGGGCTGAAATAGTGTTGTGTAATGCAAGAAGTTGCAGTAGAGTAGGCCTACTGAATCCATGAGGATTTCATGAGTCAACTCTTTTGCAAATTCCATGGATTCAGATAGGCTTACTCTAGTTGTGACGGACTGCATAAGCAACAGGATATCAGCCATAAGAGTAAGCATCAGTCCTGTGTCCTTGCGGGTGCACAGAACGCTAGAGGGGGTCCTGCTATATCAAAGCAAAGGAACAGCCCCTCATCACCCTTGATGCCTTACAGGAGCTGAAAGTTCCAGAAGCTAAAAATACAAGCGTTTAACCAGTGAATAGCGGTAGAATCACAAAGAATACTGCCAGGTGAGGATTTCACAACCTAAACTGCAATTCCTGCCATGTCCTCCATTCCCAGAGAGCCGGGTTTGTGATCACTTCCCTCTAGGATGTCTGTCTCAGCACTTACTTGCAGTGGCAAGAGCAGGAATTTCAGTGTACACAGGAACAAAGCTGAATGCTCTTTGTGTCTTTTCAGTTCATCGGACAAAACCGTTAAAGTTTGGGATGTGCCTTCAAGGACTTGCGTGCATACCTTCTTTGACCATCAAGACCAGGTTATTAAATTTTTTTTGCACTTAAGCAACTTTGGTTGCATAAATCAGCTTCTTTCTGTTATCACCAATTCATGGGATTTTTGTCTTCATTTATAGGTGTGGGGAGTACAATATAATGGAAATGGTTCAAAAATCGTCTCAGTTGGTGATGACCAGGAGATCCATATTTATGATTGTCCCATTTAAACATCCTTTATCAACAGAGATTGTTTTTTAGAGATGGTGTTATGTAGCTTTAACAAGAATGCGTAACTGGCAAATCAATTTTATTTATGTAAGGGCATTTGATTTTGACAGAAAATAGGAAATCCAGTGTCCTTACATTCTTATGAATTCTTCTGTTCTGTTTATTTCAAAACAAAATAAATGACAATTCCTAGTAAGATGCTGTGATCATTTCTAGTAGCAAAGTTCAGTAAAGAGTATCTGTTAAGGAGGACCAACAACTATATTCATGAACAAGAGGAAGTCTTCCCCTTAAGGAAAACTTCAAATTCTACAGAATTAGATGAAGTATTAAAA
The DNA here is from genome assembly GCF_051106095.1 of Pogona vitticeps. Classification (NCBI taxonomy): domain Eukaryota; kingdom Metazoa; phylum Chordata; class Lepidosauria; order Squamata; family Agamidae; genus Pogona; species Pogona vitticeps. Next base: position 3,808,729 of record NC_135794.1, on the reverse strand, counting down.
GTAACACACACTGGAGGGGGGGAGGGGCTGGAGTTTGAACAAAATTTAAAACTAGCATATGTAGTTTGTAAAGCTAGGAATGCAACAATATACAAAGCCCATCACTGTGGGAATGGTCCATGAATTTTATTGGAGAAATGCTTCAGTTACACAATATTAAGAGTCTTTGAACACTTTATTATACTTAAAGTGACACTGTTGTTTCATGTAACTAGTAGTAAGAGTCAGTTCTGTGCTGAGCTCTCTTCCAAGTTGTATGTATCCTTAGAGTAACTGAAACGGATTATTTCACCTAGCTGCACCACACTCAAGTCTTAAATTACACAAATCTTTCATGTAACACTTAAATATGAAATAGTTACAAAAATGAACATAGAACAATGCAAACTTGTGCGAAACAAACGAGTGGGCTTTTTAAAAAAGCCTTGCAGGTAATTTTTGGAAACATCACCTTAAAAGTCCACCGCATCTCTGATCAAGAGGTCTGGCACTGTACGCCAGTTCTAGGGCCTCCTTCATCCTCTTCATAGGCTTCTCCGTGATTACGGTAAGAAGACCGCTCCCTGGGATCAAATTCAACCAGATCAACTTGATCCATGTCCTCTGTAATCATAACTTCTTCCCGTGGGGGAAGCAGAGCTTCTAGCAGAGGCAGCCGATCCTGAGAAAGCCAGTGATGTTCTGGGAATTCGACCTGCCACAGAGAAACCTCATGTTAAGATTCTGCATAAAACTCCTTACCCACCTTTGGCAAGAAGTAGCGTCATGTGCCGTTTTAAGTCATGATGGTACCAAGCAGGGTCTGAAGGACAGCACTGCCTGCCTTTCTCACCGAGTTAAGTGGCCACGACGGTCAGACCCTGTTATAAAGCAGTTCGGCCACCCCCTTTCCCTGTTGTCTTTAAACCAAAAGCTGGGAGAACTGTTGTAAGCAACAGGTTTATCAGTCAGCCTTTGGTGCTGTTTCTGAGCAGTGAGGACTTTAAAGAACAACTCCACGGCTGCTTACATGTAAACAGTACAGTCCACAGACAGACAGGAAACACAGCAGCAACACAGACACCATATGCCCTTCTCAAAGAGCTGGCACACTTACCAAGAACTGTATGATTAGGGAACCTTTTTCCAGTGGAGATTTGTAAATTGGCATTCCTTCATTCACGATGCATTTGACGTCTCCATGCTTTATTACCTCACCTTTTTTTTTTAAAAAAAAGACAACACTACATTTAAATTTAACTGGCACAAGAACCTAGTTTTGCCAGCTTGTTTAGCAAAAGACTTTATACATTTATTTTAAGCAAAGTTAAACCAAAGTGAGCTTCAAGGCTGGTCTAATTCTCCTGCTTGCTGTTCACAAAGTGAACAGGAGTTCAAGGCTTTGCTTAAAACTTCTGCTTGTACACAAAGCATTAAACTGGGCAAAATGATCCCCTGCCTGATGTTGGACTACAATACCCATTGTCCATGACCCAGCACAGTCAGTGGTATGGGGAAGTGAAGTCCAGCGATATCAGAAGACCACATGCAGATAAAATCAGTAAGCCAAGCTCTCTAACCACCCTTCATAAAGCTTGCCTACTACTTCTGTGTAGGTGTTGTAAGTCTTTATTTTTTAAAAAAAGGCAAAGCAGATGCAAAACCCACCTGGCCTGGAAGTTATTACAAGGACTCGGTCATCTAGAGTTTCAATTGTTTTTTTGAAGCCACACAATGACTCTATCAGCTGAATTTTCATTTTCATAATTAAGTCATGGCCCCTTCTCTGAAACACTGGGTGGTCCCTTTGATCCAACACAATGATGACATCGCCTGGTTCCAAGTCAGGCTCTTGGTCCCCTTCTCCATGGAACACTAGTTTCTGCCCATCTTTCATACCTATGAAAAAAAGTTACATTTCAGCACCCAAGACAGCAGGCAGATAAATATTTGACAAAATTACCCTGCAATTGCTGCGGCATTCCACCAACAAATACAAGCAATTATAGATGAGTAACTACACGTTAAGGATTCTAACTCAAACCTCTCAACCTATTCGGTAAAGTTACGTTAAGAACCCAGAGACAGCCAATTAATACTTTTGTTTTATGCAGTGTGATCAGAACACTGGCTGAAATCCAGCAGTGTAACTGGTGTCACACAAGGCAGATGACATCTGCCACTGCTTTTTATTTTCTTTCAAAAATTTCAAAATTTTAGATCCCACCCCACTCTACCCCCCAAAAGACCCAAGGTTCCCTCTCAAGGTCCTGTTCCTTGCAGGAAGGCTGCTGTGGGAAGCGGATAGGGGAGGGAGGAACTTTCAATTTCCAAAAAACCAGCCAAAGCAGATTTCAGCCTTCCTTTAACTTTTAGTCTAAAATAACTAAGAGGATGATTTCCAAAATTTTATAACAGCCTTAGATTAACAAGCTTTTTTGACTATGTTCGATAGATGCCCAGGAACACATGGGCTAATCAGTCTATGTTTTAATGTATTTCTTAATTATTAAGATGCTGCCTCCTTGTTCCCCCCCCAAAGCTGTTACCCTTTCCCTCAGGAGAGAGGTAAATAAAGAAATCAATTCTGACCTAAACCCCAAGTCAAACACTTATCTACGTCTCCCTGACTCACAGGTCTGTGTTCCCCTTGGGGGCTCTTGACTGGACATACACCTCCACCTACCTAGGGCACTTCTCAAACTTCCTTTCACTAAGCAGTAAGTCAGTCCCTCCAGTTGTGGAGGAACATAACAATAACTGACATCACCTCTGTGACCCTAAAGCATGATCATGAACCTCGAATGCTCAGAAAAGAAATTCCCTCTCAGCTCCACCCCCTCCTTGAGTGAGCTAGCCAGGGATTTAAGGGTGGGGTCAGGCATAAAGATTCTTACCTTTGTCAATATGGATTTCTAAGAGCTTTTTCTCTCTAACCACCTTGTTGCCACCACAGGCAGTGCACCGGTCTTTGGGATTTATCCGCTCACCCTGGCCTTTACAGTCTGGACAGACAGTCTGAATTTGCTGCACGATGCCAGGCCCAATCTGTTGCACAATCACTTGGACACCTCGCCCTTTGCACGTCGGGCACTTTTCCATGGCCCCCTTCTTTCCACCGTAACCTTGGAAGAAAATACAGATGTGTGACTTAACATCTGCTGAGGGTAAACAAAGACTTCTCACGCTCCCTTTAGCAATGGGGCTGTAACAAGAGAATGGCTCTGTCCTCAAGATGTCAGCAAGTGCACAGCACTAAAACCCACACCAAGGAGGCCTCCTCTAGACAAACACGGCTAGATAGAGGGACTTCTGTGCCACTTAGAATTCCAAATGAGCGAGTCCTGGCTTCTGTTTTCTCATCCTGCTTAGGATACCCGGACATGAAGTCATTACCTTTGCACTTTTCACAAATGACATTCTTCTGCAGTGCCAGCTTCCTTGTGGCTCCAACATACAAGTCTTCCAGAGAGATGCTCAACTGATGGACGACATTCTTACCTTAACAAAAGAGGAATGCAGGTGCTTAATGTAAAAATGGTGCTTTGTAACATACGTTCAGCTTCTGCATGCCACAGAGTGCTCCTTTCTAAGAGGTATGTTCTTTTGGAACACTGTCATTTTATCTTTCTAATATTACAGAACTCCTAAAGGTCTGCCAAAGAGCTGGCCAAACTCTTCCCAACTTTGGAACCGAGAAGGCAATAGAGATTTGGTTAGGGGCAGATATTTAAAGTTGGGAGGAAACGCTTGTCACAAGAGGGAAGTACCAGATTCATAATGACAACTATTCCTCCCACCCAATTATAGCCTTCTCCCTATGTTGCTCACACTAAGGGACTTGACAGGATCAGAAGCAAGCAGGCCCAACGTCCTTGATATAAAGACACGAAGGGTGAAATCAGCTGTGCTTGTGAAGAGCCTTCTCTGGCATGGAGACAACAGACTCTTCCGACAGACAGATTGGGAAGAGCTGGCAGTGTGTCCACCTAGACTACCTGTTTCCCTTTAATCGGCTGCTCTTTCACATAATCATGGCAATAAGGAAGGACTGGCTCACTTAAACTTACTTTATTCCCTTATTTCTGGCCATTTCCCATACTCCACAGGAGCATAAGGAGGAGCCTTTTCTAAAGAAATGCACTCACATCCTATGGGTTTCGAACCCTACTCACCCAAACCCAGGAGGAACCAACAAAACTGAAAACAGCTTCTATAGCCATTTTTCAACTTCTTACTCTCTGTGATCCTACTCCCCTCCCTCTTCTTCTCATTGTTTCGCTCCCAAAGATATCACCCGAGTATCAGCACCATTAAGGGTGAACACGAACAAAAATGCTTCAGGAGAAAAGCAGTGTCATTCGTGTGGGAGCATTATGTTTCACAACATCATGTCACATATTAACCTCACAACACAACGGGGCCAACATATGCAATAAAGCATAAATGAGATTTTAAAAAAGGTCATTAATAATAGTAAATTTGAGTTTAGAGAAGGTCAGGAGCTTCCCTCCCTGAGAGACAACATCTGCTGCCACCATTAATAGCAACTACTTATTTTAAGCTCTCTACAGAGCACAAGACCACCGGGTACTTTATTTTCAAACACTAGAGTTTAACTAATGTGTTTTTTAAAAAATCATACATGTTTGCATACCTCTTCTCTCTCTACTCATTCGGCCTCCACCACCAAAGAACATGTCAAAGATGTCCATGGGTGAAGAGAAATTGCCGCCACTTAAGCCTCCTTCTTTAATCGCTTGCTCCCCACCCTGGTCATAGAGGTCCCTTTTCTTGGGATCTGACAGAACTTCATAAGCCTGGGATATGAGCTTAAACTAAGAACAGAAAGAAACCCTCTAAATGACTGGCTGACAAACAAACGTAGTAAATTTTTACACAACTGATTAAAGAAACTCCTGGATGGCTGTTAAGAAAGGCTTAGGGCTACATTCAATAATATAAATCATAAACTGCATTTTTCCCAGGCAGAAGCTGGTGAGACTTTAGTTCAGAATCAAAAATACATAACTTAAGGGAATTTAAATTAGTAACAACGCACCCACCAGTTATTATATCCTGGCATAAGAAATAGTACAATCAACCCACCATGCACTGTTTCAAGATATAACCTATCACAGACTACCTGTGCCAATTATTTTCATTTTTAAGACAGCAGGGATTATAGCCTCCCCAAAGGTACACCCATGGGAAAGCCCATATAACTGGCTCCAGCACTACACACCAGTACGTATTAACTTTGCCCACTCTGTACCAGACTATTGCAGGTACCTGCTCTTTGCCGCAGTGAAGCTGAACTAGGCACAAACGCAAGCTTTCATAGATTTTACACATTTGAAATTGACTTCTTGCACATTATAAACAAAGTGTCTGGTAACAGCAGTTGGGATCTGTGGCCCGGCTCCAGAATTCATCCTTTCAAAGGAATGGTTCACCTCCCGAAAATATGAAGAATAGATACCAAACTTTATGTGGAGTTTTTAATTCCAGAATTTTTGGGATGGTTGAGGGAGAGTGATGTTGGGAAAAATCTTGCAAGTTGCAGTCCCATATCTTTCTCAACAAAACCTCTTATAAGCTGGTCAGCATCATGCATGCAGCAAAGCAGATAAGTTGCCAACACACGTAAAAATCTTATTGAATTATACCATGCAGATTTGTCATTCAACCAAACCTGTACTATTCACTGGCTGAACTTATCTGTCATCTACTAATATATTCACTTTGCTTGTACCTCCTTTTTCTGTCAAACGCTAGGTTCCCATAGCAATTACGTGACAATTATATGCAATAATCACAATTACATTTATTTAAAAGCTGGTGAAGGCAACAGGACAGATAATAACATGTTCATTACTCTAGTTGTAAGACTGGGGGATGGGGAACTTTTGTCCCTCCAGATGTCACTGGACATCTGCCCTCAATTCTCAAATAGGCTGGCCTGCCTGTTTCATTTATTCATCCTGATCACCACCAATGTTCTGTTATTCCCCATCTTGAACCCACCATATTATTGATTTAATTGTTTAATGATGATGCTGCTTTATTGCATTTTATAATATTTTATGACATTTGTAAGCCGCCCCAAGTAGACATTGTCTGGGGGGCAGGGTAAAAATCTAATAAATAAAAACAAAAGCAATGGCACATGAATCTAATGGCAAGTTTATACCATGTTTCCTTAGGCCACTGATCAGTATGGCAGGGCATGTAAAACTGGACAACCTTGACTCACAGGCCCATGCTCCATATTGAAGGATGAGAGTGAAATGCAACTGCTCTGTCACCACTCCCGAGCCCCAGCCCGCCCTTTACCCGTTCGCCCTCGCTGGGATTCTTGTCCGGATGGTACTTCAGTGCCAACTTGCGATAGGCACGCTTGATCTCCTCTGAGGTGGCACCAGGCTTCACGCCCAGAGTGTCGTAATATCCAGTCTCCTTCACCATGGTGACCTGACAAAGATGAGAAACAATAAAAAGTGTCAGGCAAAATCCGAAGAAATAAAACAGAAGACAAGATTTGACCTCCATGACGTTTTAAAGCGATCTTTCACAAACAAACCCACTTCGTCAGACACACAGGAACAGAATGAAATGCTGAATGACCTATCAGTTACATACTAAATATTCATGGTCTCTTGGACATCTACTAAAAAAAGCACATCGGGGGATAATCTTGAATATTTTTACTCACTGACTCCATGGGCTAGGAAACTTTCTATACCAAAACATTCTGAAAAAAAGAACTTAAACTGCAAAGTTTTATAGACTAAAATCCAGGGCCGCAACATCCAGCCGGCAAAACATTGACAACCAGCACCTCAGCCTCGCACTGGGCTCAAAACAAGCCCCTTATTTTAGACACAAGCAAGACTCTAAATCACACAGAAGCTCACTCGATATACAAGCCGGCTGCTGACTTCAGGTTCAGCCTGCTCTCCTCCTCTCTGCAGACTATAATCTTTCCAGCCTGCAAAGGGCTTGAATAATTAACAAGATTAAAATGAAACTCTTTATTATTAACCTGCCCTTCACTCCTGTCTCTTGAGTGGAGAGGAACTGCCTTAAGCAGCAAGCTATAGGAAGCAGACTGGGCTGAATGAATCCTCATCTCTGGGCCTCCGAAGGGCAAGCACTATTTATTTATTTATTTTATTTATATGCCGCCCACACTACTCAAAGGGGTCTCTGGGCGGCTTACAACATTTAAGAGCTTTCTCTGCAGGTTTCTACCCCATTCTAGACGCTAAAGTGTTTCTCCTAAAGCTTAGAGGCACTAACTTGTATTTCTGGCCTCATCTTCCTGCCTTTTGCCTCCCACATCCCCGGATGCTCAACCCTCCTCGAGCCTAATCCTGAGTTTCCTTTTGGTCCTCAGGCTGAAAAAGAGAGGCTTTCCCCACTTTCGGTGCCCAGAAGCTCCCTGGGGGGTCAAGACAGAGCAAAGGTCAGGACTTCCCCCCCTCCCCCCAATGTCTAAAGCCAGGGGTATTTTTTTTTTCCAGTTTTATCTATATAAAATATTATTTACCCTGCCTTTCGCCTTAAAGACCCCAGGGTGACTTGCAACATTAAGAGAGATCAACGAGGACTTGCAACATTAAAAGGATGATGATGATGATAATAATAAAGACAACATTTAAAGCTAAAAACAGCGAGCCCCAACAAGTTGGGTTTATAGCATTTTAAAAGAGCAACAACAAGAAGGATAAATCATTTAAAGGCAGTTATTTGAAGCTCAAAGCCATGCCCGTCTGCAAAAGGGGTTTTACATCCCGAGGTGAAAAAGGCTTCATGATAAATCAAGAGGAAGTCCTGAAGACGACGAAACACACCAACGGGGCGCCTAACTCGAAAGCCCACACGGGGCCTTGACCCAGAGCCCTCTTTCGTTCCTTTTTTCCCCCCTCGCCCCTCAGTTACTTCGCCCCCTTTGGAGCCTCCCCCCCCAGGGACCCACCGAGGGGCCTTTTCTACAACAACAACACCCCCCCGCCCAGGCCTTGATGGAGAGACCTTGGTTTCTGACAGAAAACCGACCCTTAATTACCGACTCGTTACTCCCAAAGGAACGGCTGCGTTCCGTTCCTCGGTCTAGAACTTTCTCTCCTGAGAGGAAACTTCCTCCCCCCCCCAAAAAAACCCAGTTGTGAGGGAAGGGGGAAAGAGAAAGAGGCCCACCTGACACCTCCACCCCTGCCGGCCCGCTTCCTCCGACCCAGGAGACTCTCCGGGATTTCTCCCTCAAACGCTGCCCGCACAGCAACGCGACCGGCGCAGGACTGACGGGTCCCGCCGGCCGCCCCGAAGCTTTTATATCGGCCGCGCGAAGTTTCTGGAACGCCGCCGCCGTGACGTCACCACGGCAGGCTCTAGAAGCGTCCGGACCGCGGAGGCGCGAGAGGGGTAGGGAGGCCCCAATCAGAGAGCGCGGGGGCGGGGCCAGAGGCGGGGTTTCAACGGGAGGAGGGGTAAAAAGCCACGCCTTTCTCTTGCCCTCGTTCAGGCACAGAGAGGAAAAGCCCGCCTCCAGCGGCTGTCTGGTTGCTAAGCAACGGCTGCGGCGAGCCACTGAGCGGGGAAGGCGGGGCTTGCGTAGCGGCGTGGGAGGGGCCCCCTGCGCGTGGCTTTCTTGCTCGCTCGCGCGTGCGCACTTGGGGGACCGCCTGTCTGCGTCCTTACATGCCCCGGTGTTATAATCCCTGTTGGAGGACCAGCGTGGTCTCTTCCGACAGCCATCGGTCGATACGACGCTTATATGCTGTAAAAGCATGCAAAGCAATCTTACTCCTGCATAAGATGCGAAATAGCCATTTTTCTTCTGATATCATTTTTCTGCAAATCAATCCACCAATAAAATGGTAAAATAATGCAGATGGTGGCTGCAGACCTAAATAAATCAATATATAAATAAATAAATAAATAATGCAGTTGGTCGCTGAAAAATTGTAGAATGAATAATAAAATAATAATGCAGGTGGTGGCTGCAGACCTAAATAATTAAATAATTAAATAAATAAATAATGCAGTTGCAAACCAAGGTAGGATAGAAATGCAATAAATAAGCAGAGTTCAGAAAAGTTATTTTGAGAGAGAATGGCCCAGAAATCCTGCCCCAGCTTGGCCCCTTTGGGGAATTGTAATCTAGAAAAGCAATTTTTTTCAAGATTTACGAATAAATCAGTAGAAATGTGAAGGTTTTGTTGCAACATTTAACCCTGGTTTTCTGTCTCATTCAAGATGCACAAAGATTAAGTGTCTAGATTTTAAAATGATGAGCGCACCATTTATTCTGGGCTAAACGGAGTGACGTTAAAAGAGTAAGCCAGGCGATGACTGAGCGATACGTTTACAATCTGATCCCTCAGCCTTTGCCTTAAGTAACCTGGAGAGGGTTCTGAGTTCACAATTTCCTTTTCTGTAAGATGAATCGACACACGAGGGAGGGAAAGACCGGCGTTATGTACAAGCATATCCTATGATGGCTCTTGCCAGACTTTGTGGAAGAAATGAAAGCTCCCCTTCCAGCCAGTTCAAGATCGTTTACAGGAAGATGATTTTATTTGAGTGACTCAGGGACAAAAGAGATTCAGGCGTCAGCTTCACGATTAAAAGGTGATAAAACATTGCAGCTCCAGAGACACATTCCAGAAAGAGGCTGGGTTTGCACAACCGGTGTGTAAACGATGCCCCAGACAAAGACTACTGCTGATGACTTGAGAACCAATAGTCAAGATGTGAAATTCTGTACAGAATGTTAAAATAATTCAGACAGGAATAGAAGCAGCTGCCCTGAACACTCACTCACGTTTTATTTTCAAAATGAGTTCAGCTACATTTAAGGAGAGAAAATTAAGCTTGACATGAATTTTCTTAATACCTCTATTTTCCAACTTCCTGATACATGGCCATATTAACCGATAGCAACACCCAACACTGCTCCTGGTCCAGAGCGATATCCATCTCAGCCAGGTTAGAAACACAAGACCTTTGTGCTTTAATAAAATTAAGGAGCCATTTCTAAGGAGACGGTAGCGGCAAATATATATTTGTATGAGTTTCCAGAGTTCTGAACTCCAGACTTTAGAAGTAATTAGTTACAATCTCCCAACCTCGGAAGTAACTAGTTACAAATAAGTTCCTTGCAATGAATTCAGAAGTGTAACCGAGCAAACTAAGCAATCACTAAAATGTAACTAAGCCTCACACAAGACATTTGCTTGTCTCCCTCACTTCACTTCCTCCACCTTCCCCACGCTTTTGTCCTGGATACAATATGTCCTGGCCAGATGGTTGCTCCTCAACCCTTCTAGGGCAGGCAGGGCAAGAGGGGGGACACGCCTTTGCCACCCCCCAGGGCTCTGCTGTCTGAGGACAGCCCCCCCCAGGCTAAAGGCAAGGCGAGCACTCCATATCTCACGCCACTGCAGAAATCAATTGCAGTGTTTGTCCCCTTAACTTCTTGGGCACACCATTTGTTCACAAACATGATGCTCACGCATGGATCAAAAGTGGCCTGGATGAAGGGGATAAATGTGACCGCCCATTCCTGCCATGTGCGGGTTCGACCTGGCGGAAGCTTCCTTTTGAACTGGCCCAGGATCAAAAAAATAGAAGCGCTCTGATGCACCCGGCCATTGCTAATTGCAGCTCATGGACAAGGCGTCAGGCTCCACCTCGGTTGTGCATCAGGTCACACACACAATTGTGCAACCCAGAGGTACCTTGGGCGCTTTCTCAATTAGCCACCGCAAGTTACGCAAACCGTAAACAGACCCCGGTGGAAACAGGGCCACAATTTAGAGGAGTAAATCTAGAACCATATCGCAGAATGAATTCCTGAAATGACCAGCCCCTGGTTACTGAAAGCCTACAGACACGTGATCCTACAACATGTTGAATTCAAGAGGGGAATACCTCTTCAAGAAAAGGAAAAAAAGATGATTCTTACTGCATTTGTGTCTGCTTGCTTTTCCTCTGTGGGTTGTCCATCGGTTGGGTTCTTCTCTGTGGAATTCTCACTAGGTTGATTCTCTTCCCCGGATTCTTTATTAGGCGTCTTATCTTCTGCAGAGGATCCTTCAGGTTGGTTCTCCTCTTTGGGCTGTCCGTCAGGGTTTTTCTCCTCTTCGGACTCCATGGTGTAGTCGCTTGGATTTAGATTTATGGGAGTGGGGAAATCAAGGGGAATCCTCAGGCTTCAGAAGAAAGAAAACAAAAATTGTAATGTTATTAGACGTAGCTTTGTGTAAATATCAGCAATGGGTGATCCTGACCCCATCCACGCACCCGCTTGACTTGTATTGACCGAGATCTGACCGGCTTAGAAAATAAGTTGAGCTCCTTTGGGAAGGAATTAAAATAAAACCCCCAAAATTATTTTCTAAGACATCCAACCTCTGAAGGAGGTCTTTGTGAAACCTAGTTCCCCCCCCCCACCGAGAACAACTGGCGTCTTTTGTTCTGGTGTGGGACCAGGAAAAGCGAGAAGGAAAATTTCTCTGGGGAGTCAGCCCATGGAAAAAGAACAGGACTTACCTCTAAACAAACAGTTATAGGTTTTCACTGCCATCTGGCACAGCTTACGACAGAGCTGGATTCCTGCGGATGGGAAACCAGTAGCCCTCCAGAGATTTCTGGACTCTAAGACCCATTTTAGTCCAAGAACGAGCTGGAATTGTTAGCATGTGCACATGACTGAAACAGCGACGTCTACATTGGCTCGGGCATGTTGTGAGAATGGCTGATGGTCGGATTCCAAAAGATCTCCTGGATGGAGAATTAGTGCAGGGAAATCACCCCAGAGGGACACCACAGCTGCGATCCAAGGAGATCTGCAAGCGGGATCTGAAGGCCTTAGGAAGGGACCTCAACAGATGGGAAACCTTGACCTCTGAGCGTTCAGCCTGGAGGCAGGTGGTGCATCATGGCCTCTCCCAATTTGAAGAGAGCCTTGTCCAGCAGGCCGAGGCAAAGAGGCTGTCCCGAAACCAGCAAAATCAGGGAGATGGATGGGGGACAGTATTGTATTTGTCTTCAGTGTGGAAGGGATGGTCACTCTTGAATTGGCCTTCTCAGCCACACTAGACGCTGTTCCAAGACCTCCATACGGAGCACATCACCATAGTCTTTTGAGACTGAAGGACGCCTAATCTAAGCCCCATTATCCTTGGGCACTGGTCATACTGCCTTGGACTGCTGGGCTGTGGAGTCCAAGAAGACCTGGAGGCCCCAACCTAGCTATAGATGTTGAGCATAGGGCTTCAAATCCAAGCTTCTTTATAAGTTTCAAAGCTTATCTTAGAAGAGCATCAAACAGGGATCCTGCAACACATTTGTGAATACCTGAGGAAGGGTTGCAAAGGGTCTTTCAAACTTACCGTTTTTTTGACGGAATGAACTGGATAAATATGCGGACAACATTTATTTAACTATAAATTGGGCTGAGGTTGAAGGGTGCGTGAAACATATCCGTGCGAACGTCGAGATGCTGGCCGGCGATTCTAACCATGAGATGCTCAAAGCCACCTGGACTGAAAATGTGATTAAAAAATTTAGCAGGGCAGCTAATACCACTTTAGTGGCTTCAGAAAAATCATCCTCCGAGGAATATACGCACTCCCCTTGTCTCCATTAACTGTCAGACAAGGGCTGGCAGAATGTTGATGTTCTCTTTGACTCCGTGGTTGCTTGGGAACCAGAAGTTTTGTTCTCCTGTTTTAATTTCATTCCCATCCCTATTTGCTTTATTTAGGTTATCTTTGCACTCTGTGTTTTTAAGTGTGCGTAGCTGTTACTTTTTAAAGCATGGGGTTTACTCTGTGTTCTGTGACAGTTTGGCACCATTGATGAAAGCCAATGTGGCGTTGAAACGCCACTTTATTCGGACGGCAAACTCCCAAAATCTCAGCATCATGGCGATGAAGTTGTGTGATGGCTAGTCTCAAAAAGCAGATCGCCACCCCATCCCACCCCAGCAAACATGGCTTAAAAGAGATCAGGATTATCATGATTCACGGTCAAGTCCATTCTAAGTGGTAGAGAACACTCAGAACTGTTTTCTCGTTCACTTTTTCTGGGGTTTCCCTGGGACTGTGCATCTTTACTTTACTTTAATTTATTGAACTTATACCCCGCCCTTCTAGACAAAGTCTACTCAGGGCGGCTTACATGAGTAATAAAATACAATAATACAATAAAATACAATAAAATAACACACACAATAATAATAAAGACCTACTAACTGATGCGTATATATGTTATCAAGGCCCCCCAGGCTGGCTTTTCTCCCACAAGGTAGTTTTTGAAGTAATAAATAATGAACAAATGTAATGAACAACATAGGAAGCATGTACAGTAGTATGATGGAGAAGCGGGATGCTGGCAAATCTTTGGGGCCAAGTCCCAAGTCTGAGGATTCGGTACCAAGTCCCAAGTCCCGAGTCTGAGTCCCTATGAAAAACAACATCCACCACCACCACCCCCAGAAAAAACGGAGAGGTGGGTGAGTCAAATCCAAGTTGAGTCACTTAAGATCCGACTTGATAGCAAGTCCCACGACTGGATTTCCCCCCTCCCTGGTGGAGAATTGATCTGAAAGTCATTTTGTCTGCACAGGTATTGAGAGGTTACCATGTGGAGTGGGGGAAGGTCTTGCACAAATAAAATAAAATTTGAATGCACACCTCCCTACACTTTATAACTGTTGGTATAAAATGCCTCTTTGAAAGTGCGCTAGATGAGAGAACCCAGTCCACGTCAAGGCTGGCGACGTGGAATTTTTCAACAAGAAACTAACATATAAGATACAAGGGCTGATGGATTTTGTGGCAGTTATTTTCCACAATGAGGGCCTCCTTGTCCCATTTTTGGACCATTCTCTGACTTCACCTCTCTCTCTCTCTCTTTACTCTGCAGAGAAGCAGCCGAAGAGTCTGATAAAAAACCCTCTTTCCCCCTTCTAATTCGGGGTGAGATCCGTTCCACCTCTCCACTTATTTCCCATGGCTTTCCCAGACAGTTATAGTTAATGAAAATAATTGAGTTTTTTTTTCCAAAGAGATTGAATATAGGGCAGGAGCACAGAATGCAAGCAAGAGGGAGGGGAAGGGGGAGAGAGAGAGAATTTGCATCTTAATAAGTTCCCAGTCTCATTGACATTCTTCTCATGGATAATTAAAGAAAGCTCAGTGAAAGAAAAGTTTTAACAGTTGAACAATATCCAGCCATTGAGGCTTTTTTTTAAAAAAAGCATGTCTAAAAGCTGGGAGAGAATTAGTTTTAAGAAGTCTCCGCCTCTTGAGTTTGGATTTTTTTTAAATGGTCCAAGCCCCTCTCTGCTTGTGGCTGGTTTTTCAAGTCACACCAGTGGCTTGTTAATATTTTGCCAGAAAGACACCCACGGATCTTTAGCCTTTTTTTGAAGCTGGCCTGTCCTCTCAGAAAGAGCCAGCATCCTCTAAAGAAGCCATCAGAAGCAGTGGGAAGATGACTGAAAGCCCCCGAATCAGGTAAAGTCATTTCTGGATGATTGAAGATAGAGGAGAACTATGGGAATAAATGGGGTTAGAGTCCCACTAGCTACATGGCTGTCTTGTCTCCCAGCGGTCTCTTCTCAACAACCCTTTGAGGTAGGACAGGTGCAAAGAAATAAATGGCTGAGGTTACTGGGGAGCGACCCATAGATTTTCAAAATCCAAGCCTTTCTCTCTAGACGGCATTTCTTTGCTTTGATGGAAAAGTCAACCCGAAAAAAGTAAAGCAGCTAGAAGTTACCAAATACAAGGACGGTTTTATAATCTCTTTTATTTACCTTTACTGAACCTACGGACTCATGACCGATGTTGAAATCTTCCTCACGTCCTTCGTGGTCATCTAGAGAAAGTTATCTTGAGCTCAAGAGGACCTGAGCAATTAAAGATTGTAGGGCTATCTAGATCATCCCTCTCTCCTCTCATAGTTTAGACTCGCTTCTGTTTTCAGTTCTACAGTAGTTGCGTACTTTTAAAAAATAATGCACGGGGCAGTGCTGTGAATTTCTTTCAATATTTAATTATTGCAATATTTTAAGATGTAGAATTGTTAGCATTAGACAGACAGACAGACAGACAGACAGACAGACAGATAGATAGATAGATAGATAGATAGATAGATAGATAGATAGATAGATAGATAGATAGATAGATAGATAGATAGATAGATAGATAGATAGATAGATAGATAGATAGATGTCTTGGCTGCTGACACTGACCCTGAAACTGGCTTTTTGTCCTTCAAAAATGATGGTGCTCTACCTTAAGGGGGAAAACACAGTACAGGAAAGAATTAGCTGGATCTATTAACACAGGGGTTCTGCTGGACTGGTGTGTAAAGGAATGTGTGTTTGAGAGAGAAAGAGAGAGAGAGAGAGAGACTTCTACCAAGAAAAACAAGTCCCTTTCTATTAGGGATAAAGCCAAGTCATAAGAACCATTAAAAAAAAAACAGAACAGAAAGTGGGGGGGGGAGGAAAACTCTAAAGAAATTACACACCCAGAGCCATTGACGTGGACCTTGATGGTGCAAAGCAGTTCTCTTCTGAAGAACTAGTAACTTGTTCGAAATTGTCGGTGCCGGCTGTAATGATAATTTTCAATCCTATGAACTTTCCAAGTAAATGGCAGAATCTATGATTCTAAACGGTTTCCACTAGCGTTTAAGATTGAAATGAGGTTAATTTGGTTTCTGGACAGATTGAGTTTGGACCTGACAGATGATGATGATGATGATGGGTTACAGATTTCAGAAATAACATCATCAGAGCTACAAAAAATAACAATATTGAGAACAACATACATACAGAGCCATTTTTTTACTAGAGACTTAGGTTTTAGGTTAAAACTTGTGTCTGTTATGTAGCACGAGTCAATGTTTTTATAATGTTAATTGCTTGTGATGAGTATGGTGTCGAATCATCCTCATTATCTTCTTAGAACTGCAGAGCTGGAAGGGACCTTATGGGACTTGATCTTCTTTGGGCCAGAACTGGAGCTGAGATTTGGGATTCTGAACCTTCCCATCTCCCGTTAATTAGCCTTGGGAAATTTAAATGGATATGGATGAAGCTGGGAGGCCTGGTCACCTTCTCAGAGAAGAGTGCGCTGGACGAATTCCAGACAAATAAGTTCAGGATTTTTCTGGTGTAGCTGCTTCCAAAGTCTGTTGACATCTCCTTTTTTTCTCTCCTTGCTCTGCATCCGGAAAGGGTCTCAAAGCGAAGAGACAAAACAGTCCCTTTCCTCAGACTTCCAATCTCAAAAAAAAAGAGAAATGACACAAGAGGAAAGGCAGATGGGGAGGGAGGAGGAAAACAAGCGCCCCCAGCCGCAGAGTCTTACTGGGTTGAGATACTCCACCCGGGTGGCATGGGTCACCTGATGACAGCTCCCTCCGTGTTTAAAAAAAACCATTTTCTTCCCCCTTTCTCAGGAACTCGCCAGAACCACAGAATGTCTCGGAAGATTCTGGAACAGGTCAGGAAGAGCCTGTAGGTAAATGTACACCTGCAGAGAAATCGAAACATTTCACCAATCTATAAATCCTTGGAATGGCGCCAGGATAGCTTCAGGGGGTATCAAAGTGATATAGCTGAGTATAGCATAGCCTTATATCTAGATTAGATGGGGAGACCATAGCTGGTTTTTTAATGGCGCTGCCATTGGGAGCCCATTTAAATTTCCCATAATCTTCTCTAGAGCCGTGGTTCCCAACCTTGGGTCCCCAGATGTGCCTGGACTACAACTCCCAGAAGCCTTCACCCTGAGCTGTGGTGGCCAGGAATTCTGGGAGTTGCAGTCCAAGAACATCTGGGGACCCTATGTTGGGAGCCACTGCTCTGGAATGATGCTATACCAGAGGCATTGTGGGAAACTGAAATAAAAAGAAAAAATATATTAAATATATTCTACCCAATGTAATATAATATAATATAATATAATATAATATAATATAATATAATATAATATAATATAATATAATATAATATAATATAATATAATATAATACTGTATAGTATAACATAACATAATATAATATTCTACCCATTAAATAAAATATATATTTAATATATTTTAATATATTAAAAATATATTAAAGACAACCCCTCCCCCTTTTTCATGATGGTGAAGTACAGCTATGGAGTCATGCCCCCCTTGAAATGATTGGTGGACTCCCTTCAAAACCTTGTGGGCAGACTTTTAGCAACAGAAAAGCCATTCTGAGTATTCGACAAAAGAAGCTTTATTTTGCCGACATCAACAGCTGCCTTGTCCCCCCCACCCCCACCCCCGTTTAATGCTTGGGGACAGATCATGAACCGAAACAGCAAAAATGAAACCACTGTTCCTCTTGGAAATACCGCCGGGGATGCCCGAGTGACTTGCTCAAGTGCTTGCGAAGAACAAGGCTTGACGGCTGCGTTACTGAAGGATCGTGTTTCCATAATGTACATTTAGTAGGGACTCATGGAATGCAATGAGAAGCCAGCCTGGGCCGGCTGGCATGCTCAGTGAGTTGGAGTAACTTTCGAAGGAGCCAGAGGTTAAGAATTCGAATCCGCACCGTGTGCCTCCTGGGTGGCCTTGGGCCAGCTGCACAGTCCCTGGTCTCCCCCGGAAGAAGCGCATAGGAAACCACTTCTGAATATTCTCTACCTAGAAATCCCTGGAAAGGGTCTCCATAAGTCAGAATTGACTTGACAGCATATACATTTTTATTATTATTATTATGAATTCTCAAAATATGCCAGCCTCGGAGCTTCGCAGAACTCTTCATCATCTAAGATGGGAAAGAACTGGGAGCCAGAGGAATCATACAAGTCCCCAAACTTGTCCAGGTGGACTCCTTATTTTGTTAAATGCACTATGAACTTAATTTTAATTTCCTCTTTGGTTACGTTTGCGTTATTTTATGTTATTGCCACAGTTGCAAACCGCCCAGAGTGAACATCGGTCAGATGAGAGGTACTGAAATGGAATAAATAGGGTTAGGGTAGGAGAAAAGCAGCCAATATGGCCTCTTTGCCATACCATTGAAGGCACAGAGTCATAAAATCACAGAATAACAGTGTTTGGAGGGGCCACGAAGGCCATCCAGTCCAACCCACCCCCTGATCAAGGCAGGAATCCCAATCGAAGCAGGTCGGACAGAGGATTGTCCCGTTTCCTTTAGAATGCTTCTAGCCTTGGAGTGCTCATCACCACTTCCGGAGGTCTTGGGTTGTGTTGTCGTACTGCTCTAACAGTCAGGAAGTTTTTCCTGATATTCAGCTGAAATCTGGCTTCCTGTCCCTTGAGCCGATTGTTGCGTGTCCTCCACTCTGGGATGATGGAGAACAGATCTTGCCCCTCCTCTGTATGACAGCCTTTCAAGTACAGTGGTGCCTTGCATAGCGAGGTTAATCCGTTCCGGATTAACCCTCACTATGTGAAAACATCGCTAAATGGAATGTAAAAACCCATTGGAACGCATTAAACTATGCGAGTTTTTGCCATAGGGACCGACGCTATGCCTCCGCATTAGCGATCCCGAAGAAGGGATCGCTATGTGGATTCGTCATTATACGGTGCTCTCATTAAGCGAGGCACCACTGTAGTTGAAAAGTGGTATCCTATCACCCTTCAGTCTTCTTTTCTCAAGGCTAAACATGCCCAGTCCCTCTTTCCTAAGGGCTTAGCCGGGTGGCAGGAGGACCCGTCCACCAAAGTCGGCGAAATCATTTGGATTTCCTTTTTACTGCTTTCTCTCCCTCCCCTTTCTTTTCCTTGCAATGCTGAACAGCAAAATCCAAACATCATCTCTCTTTCTTTGGTGGACTTCTGTTTTCCCTCTGCAGTCAAAAACCAAACTCTGCCTTAGTTATTTTTAAAGTTTTCCATGTTCTGGATGGATTTCCTAACACTCTTTTCTCTCTCTCTCTTTTATTGCTGTACAAGTAAACTTCTCCCTCCATGACTTGGAAGCCAGTTCTCCTTTAGTCTCTGCTATATATGATAAGCAATTTTGATTCCTTAGTCCGTGGGCATCCCGGAGAGCAGCCAACAGAGCTGTGAAATCTTTGCTCCGAGGTTTACCATCCGAAGGAGACACAGCACAAAAGGAAAAAGAGATGGGGAGGGAGAAGGAAAAAGAAGACACTCAAGCCAGGACTAAATTGAACTTCTGTAGAGCAGAAGTGAGAAGGGAGACATGTGCTGTATTTTGCTGAAAGCTAAAAACCAGGAGATTGCTCGGTCTCTGTGGCTACCATGGGGCAAAGCATAGAGTCCAAGCGATGGTCCCCACAGGCAGAGAGACATCCCTCATATATCTCTCATGTTAAATCCCACATTCATGCAGTTAAAAGTGTTAACATTTTTAAAAAAGGAATTAAAAGTAGGAAAAAGGAAATTCATAGAATCATGAAGTTGGAAGGGGCCCGTAAGGCTATCAAGTCCAACCCCTTGCTTGGTGCAGGAATACCTGTGGGGGGATTTAGACAAAGGTGGATGCCAGCATTGAAGTACTCCCCACTTCCTGAGGTCATGAGTTCCACTGTCATACTCCTGGCGTTTTTCCTGATACTCACCCTCAATCTGGCTTCCTCCCACTCGTTGCGCGTCCGTCCTGCCCTCTGGGACGATTGAGAACAGATCCTGCCCCCCTCCTCTGCACGGCAGCCTTTCAAGTCTTTGAAAAATGCTCTCTTATCTCCAAATTGAAAGTCTCCAAACCTGATAAGGAGGATGCTGAGTGGGCGCCTCGAGACTGGCAGCGTCGTCCCACCACGTGAGCCCGCCCCAGACCTCTCCTGCACACCTTGCCCCGGGCTGTGGTTGTGAGGATAAAAAGGAGGAAGAAAAGATTTGTGTAAGCTTCTCAAGATCCTCCATAAAGCAATAAATAACCTCTTTCTCGCTAGCTGGATTCTGGGTGCAGTCCCTTTTGCGATAGGCGGAGGCGGCCATGGAATAAATGTGTCTATACACAGTTTCCAGGTTCAGAGACGCGACAACAGGGAAGGGAATCTGATTTTTGTTGTTGGGTAGAAGGCATGCGGACTGTGTGTGGTCCTTCTCTCTTGTTTCCCCCCCAACCAGCGTCTCTCTGGACCACATCGGCCGACGGGCTGGTCAAACTCCGAATGGACGCCACCTGCCCCCAGACCCCGATGACGGTCCACCAGATGTTTCAAGAATCCCTCGAGAAATACGGGTCGCTCCACGCGATGGCCAGCAGAAAGGAGGGGAAGTGGGAAAAGATTTCCTTCTCGGAGTATTATGCCCTGTGCCGGAAAGCAGCCAAAAGCTTTTTGAAGGTAAAGGTTGGACCCCGTGGGTAGAAGGTTTTCCCCCCAATTTGTGGGTCCTGCCCATTTACAGTGGTGCCTCGCTTGACAACGTTAATTCATTCCAGCGAAATTACTGTAGAGCAAAAATGTCGTCAAGCGAAATAAAAAAGGCCATTGAAATGCATTGAAAACCGTTCAGTGCGTTCCAATGGGCTAAAAACTGCTGGTCCAGCAAAGATCCTCCATAGGGGCAGCCATTTTTGGTGCCTGTAGTGCGAAAAATGACTCCTATAAATAGCAGGGAGCCATTTTGAGCAGCCGGCGGCCATTTTGAAAACCTGACAATCAGCTGTTTTGATTGTAGTAATGCAAAGAATCGGTTCCTGAAGCAGGGAACAGATCGTCGCAAAACGAAAAAACCCCATTAAAACATCATTTTGCGATTGCAATTGCGATTGCAAAAACATCGCCGTGAAGCGGATTTGTTGTCAAGCGGGGTAATTGTTAAGCGGGGCACGATTGTACAATGAAAGGTGGACCATTCCTTACGAGAAAGCTGGAGGAATGTTTTTTCCAAGGGCGTGACTCTCGGACAAATCATGGCATTAACCCAGTGAAAGCCCCAAAAGAAAACGGCCGCTCTGTTATGTTTCTCCTGCTTTTTTGACATCTGCAGTTTTTAATTTGATCCCCAAAATCGGAAAGAGGCGGGGGGGAACTGAGTTTATTAATGGTTATTTAGCTATTGAATGAGAGGATCAATCTATCCCGGACGAGTTACACTACTCGTTGTCTCAGAATAAATGGTCAAGGAGAGAAAGTACTTGGAAACAGCTGGGAAAACGGAAATCTGCTCTCGTTTGTTACCCGGACTTTTATTTCCTTTGATTTTTTCCCCTCCAAGCTCGGCCTGGAACGATTCCACAGCGTTGCGATTCTTGGGTTCAATTCGGCGGAGTGGTTCATTTCGGCCGTCGGGACAGTTTTTGCTGGGTGAGTTTCGGAAACATTGCACGGGGTGATTCGGAGCCCAAAAGGGTGCACGGAAAACCGTCTGCCACGTCGAAATGAAAACTCAATCCACGCAGGATGAGATGCTGTCCTGGATTCAGAAAACTGATTTCCCCCCCCCCTCCATTTAATTTCCCTCCCAGCGGCATCGTGACCGGGATCTACACCACCAGTTCGCCTGAGGCCTGCCACTACATCGCCCACGACTGCAGAGCTAATATCATCGTGGTAGAAAACCAAAAGCAGCTGGACAAAATAATACAGGTCAGAGAGAAGCGTGCTGGGGTTCATTTTCTCTGGACGGCCATGTTTTGTTCTGGTTGTTTTTGCACCAGTATAGTAGAGCCAGGGATCTTAGGGTCGAAGCCCCCAGACTTTCTGATGAGCAAGGATCATGCCGTCACCTGCCACTGCTTCCAGGCTTTCTGGTTCCCCATGAGCTTGCCCGCAATTAGGGATATTGGCATGTCTTTGGGTCTGAGTTCCAAGTCTGAGTCCAAGTCTTTGGTCCCAAGTCCCCAAGTCCCAAGTCTTTAGTCCCAAGTCCCAATTCTGAGTCCAAGTCTTTGGTCCCAAGTCCCCAAGTCTCAAGTATTTAGCCCCAAGTCCCAAGTCTGAGTCCAAGTTTTTGGTCCCAAGTCCCCAAGTCTCAAGTATTTAGTCCCAAGTCCCAAGTCTGAGTCCAAGTCTTTGGTCCCAAATCCCCAAGTCTCAAGTATTTAGTCCCAAGTCCCAAGTCTGAGTCCAAGTTTTTGGTCCCAAGTCCCAAGTCTCAAGTATTTAGTTCCAAGTCCCAAGTTCCAAGTCTGAGTCCAAGTCTTTGGTCCCAAGTCCCAAGTCCCCAAGTCCCAAGTCTTTAGTCCCAAGTCCCAAGTCTGAGTCCAAATCTTTGGTCCCAAGTTCCAAGTCCCCAAGTCCCAAGTATTTAGTCCCAAGTTCCAAGTCTGAGTCCAAGTTTTTGGTCCCAAGTCCCAAGTCCCCAAGTCCCAAGTCTTTAGTCCCAAGTCCCAAGTCTGAGTCCAAATCTTTGGTCCCAAGTTCCAAGTCCCCAAGTCTCAAGTATTTAGTTCCAAGTCCCAAGTTCCAAGTCTGAGTCCAAGTCTTTGGTCCCAAGTCCCAAGTCCCCAAGTCTTTAGTCCCAAGTCCCAAGTCCCAAGTCTTTAGTCTCAAGTCCCAAGTCCCCAAGTCTTTAGTCGCAAGTCCCAAGTCCCATGTGTCCAAGTCTTTAGTCCCAAGTCTGTGTCCAAGTCTTTAGTCCCAAGTCCCTATCAAAAACAAGTTTTTCTTCTCCAGAAAAAAAGGGAGGGGTGAATGGGTTCAGAGTCATTGACAAAACAACCACCCCCGAGTCGAGTCCAAGTCAAGTCGCTGGTGAAATTTAAGTCCACCACGAATCCTGCGACTCTAGTCCTCATCCCTGCCTGCCCTCCTCTTAATACCTTGGGGTGTGTGTGTGTGAAATACATTTTCCCAAGAACAGTATATTGTCACAAGCGGTCCCAGTTTTAAGGCAACATATCTGAGAGTGGTTTGGTCGTGACCTGGCCATTAGGAGCCATTAACTTTACAAAAGATCTGCTCTTCCTTTGCTGACCTGGACCCATCCAACTGCCTGGTTTTTTGAGGGTCCACTTGCTGTGGGAGGCCAGCCACAGCGCCCAGCATGCATCTGCACTTCCAGATTTTCCGCTGCGTCACTGCGTTTGTTGCTGTGAGATGTCAAGCGCCACGGAGAATCTTCAGTATAGATTTATGCCAGCATGACTTCTCATAGATTGCAATCGACTCCCTCGGGGGCATTGAATATAATCCAGGAGCTTTAGATGTGTAAGCCAAGAGTGAGCAGCTGGGATCACACCAGGACTGGATGCAAAAATACAGTACATGCAAATGTGTGTTATTACACCAGTAGATAATACCCAAAATAAATGCGCAGTGCTGACATGGCTTCAGAGCTTCAAACGGATGGCTTTGAAAGCTTCCTGTGACATCCATACTTGTTTCACATTTCTATGGGCATTTCCTTCCCCGCTGTATAGCCCCGTCTTTGCCTCGAAATCCTGTGCGCATCTCGAGTGAAAATATATTTATCGGAACCAAGCGGGGGAGAAGAGCTTTTGTGGGGGACTACATCTCCCTGTATGCCCTAGCCAGCATGGCACATGGAGGATTTTGGGGTCTGTAGTCCCCCAAAAAAGCCGCTTTTAAAATCTCAGCACTTTTTGGCTAGGGACCGGATGTTTAAATTGAATTGTAGACGCATGTCGATTTATGTGAATGGGCCTGCATGCTTCACATCTGTTTGTTTCCTTGAAATGCTGTGCAGATCTGGGATCGTTTGCCACACTTGAAAGCGGTCGTGATGTACAAGGGCCCTCTGCTTGAGAAACGCCCCGGTTTGTACACGGTACGTAGAGGTGATGATGAACTAGGCAACTCATCCCTGC
The DNA here is from genome assembly GCF_051106095.1 of Pogona vitticeps. Classification (NCBI taxonomy): domain Eukaryota; kingdom Metazoa; phylum Chordata; class Lepidosauria; order Squamata; family Agamidae; genus Pogona; species Pogona vitticeps. Next base: position 3,784,966 of record NC_135794.1, on the reverse strand, counting down.
TGACAGTTTGCAGGTTGATTTTTCTGTCTCCCCAGACTTCAGTTGCCTCTCTTATCCACAGGGCTTGAAAAGATTTCTCGGAATTAAAAAAAAGAAGAAGAATGGTGATAACAATAAATAACAGAAAGTGAAAGAAAGACCGAGGGACTGTACAGTAGGATCCCCTTATCTACGGGATCACTATCCACTGATTCACGTATCCACGCTGTGAAAATATTAAAAGAAAAATCCTAGAAATATATACTTATAAAGGGGCAGTTTCCAGAACTGGCCACTAGAAGGATCCAGAGACCATGCTATGTATAGCATTAGCTATTATAATAACGTTCACTATCACCCACGTTTTTCAGTATCTGCGAGAGGACTTGGACCCAATCTCCAGTGGATACGGGGGTTCTACTGTAAAACATAGACAGCAAAAAAAGAGAGAATTGTTTCAGGAAAAATATGTAGTGTCTTTGAGTTTAGTTCAAGGATGGACAAGGAGTGTGCATTCCTGGGGGGATGCATGCCTTCAGTCAGATTTTGCACTCGGGATCCCATCAGCCCCAGCTCCCTATGCTCTTGATGGAGACCAGAAATGAGTTTTTAAAGGCTGTGGCAGATGGGAGCTGGAGTCCAACAGCATCTTGATGAAACAGAGATTCCCCCCACCGTCTGGTTATAGAAATTGGCAATGAATGAAGTGAGACAGAAACGGGGTGCAATCCAGAATTGTGTTTATCCACAGAGCAGGGGGTCCTTTTTCTCTCCGAGGCCTCCTTCATTCCGTACACTGGATTATTAACACGAGAAAAGGGTCAGGTCACACACAAAGGGAAACGGGTGTTTCCTGCTCTTACCTTTTCCTTCCAGGCACGCAATCCCTCCCGGCTCTGAAATCCTGAGCCATCGCCCTTGCCAATCGAACCCGTGCTTTCCTGTCAATAGCCAATCACAAAGCAAGCAAGACACTTTTCAGTCTGTGGATTGAGGAAAGATCGACAAACAGACATCTTTGGCTTTTTGAGGGAGCACTCCTTCGTAGGACGGGCTAAGCGAATCACCCTGTTCGCTCCTGCTCGCGTCGCGCCTTCCGCTTCCGTGGCTGGTGAAACCTCGCACCCCCATTCTGGGTCATGGGAACATGCCTATCTCACGTGTGACAGATTCCTGGAGGGGGGGGGTCAGCAGGAGGAAAATCCATACGTGGTAGCCCAAGATGTTCTTTCTGCTCCTGGATGAGAGCCAGCCTTTGAGAATGGAGGCATTCAATGTCTCCCGGTGTGGAAACCTGATCCTGAGGCAAGGGCCGGCCAAGAAAACAGCGCCCGGGCAACTGGGAGCAGGCAGATTAACACTTCGCAGAGCAATGGGGCTTAGTTTGGTCAGGATGACAGCATGGGACGTGTCAACAGGCTGAGGAACAAATCCTTTACCCATAATCAGAGGGAGAGTCTGTCTCCCCCCTTCCAGGGAGTGCAGAGGACAAAAAAAGGACATGAGCTCGGAGTGGCGAAAATGATTCACAGTAACAGTGAACGCTATTTGAGAATATATAGCTTAAGCTTCCATAATCTACCTTTTCCCAGAGATGTTAGAGTAGAAAATGGCATTTGGAGGCGTCCTCATCACACTGAAATGTGCAGTTTCTTTTCTTACTGTTCTTAAATTGCAAGCTGCGGCTAAGTGCTCTGATTGCTGTATTTTTCGTGGCCTGTTTAAAAGTCTTTATTTTATTACTTTAAAAAAATAATCAAAGAGCCAGTACAGTGTAGTGGATAGAATTTCAGAGGGGTCCTCATCAGAAATCAAGAGGCCTGGGTTCAAATCTCTGAACATGGAAGCTCACGGTGGCGGGAATGGGCATTGGCAAAACCACTCCTTAAACATCTCTCACACCGTGAAAACCCTGTTAGGGTCACCATAATGGCCAACGATGGGCATGGATCGGAAAAACGGTGAATCATTTGCATTCGTGATGCGTGAAGGATGAGGAATCATGAATAATAAATTTATGAATTTTTCCTCCCGACTAATCGACAATTCAATTCGTCAATTCCTTTTTTACTTTAAAACCCTATAAAATGGCCCACCTGACACCAAAATCATAGGGAAGCTTCTCTTGACTATCCTTTATTACTATCTCTCCAAGTTTAGTGAAGATTGGATTTTGGACGTCTGAGTTATACACCCCAAAAAGTGGGTCCCCCAGGAAAGTGCCCTTTGGCAGCTGGTCGGGAAACCCAATCTTTACCAAACTTGAAGGGAGTATAGAGGAGAATCAGAGGACATTTCTCTCCCATTTTAGTGTCTCTAGGTGCCTGGGGGGGGGCATTTCATAGCCCAAGAAATCGACGAATCAAAAATTGCAAAAAAATCATCAATTTGTATGCATCAGGTGTATCGATTCGTACGAATACAAAGAGTCAAATTAGGAATTTTTGAAGAATTTTGGAATTTGTTTTTAAATTCATGCCCATCTGTGTTGATGACACATAAATCATTTTTAAACTTGTTTTTGAAATTGCTTGATGCTCTCTCTGTCTGTGTATCTATCTATCTATCTATCTATCTATCTATCTATCTATCTATCTATCTATCTATCTATCTATCTATCTATCTATCTATCTATCTATCTATCTATCTATCTATCTATCTATCTATCCATCCATCCATCCATCCATCCATCCATCCATCCATCCATCCATCCATCCATCCATCTATCCATCTATCCATCTATCCATCCATCCATCTATCTATCTATCTATCTATCTATCTATCTATCTATCTATCTATCTATCTATCTATCTATCTATCTGTCTGTCTGTCTGTCTGTCTGTCTGTCTGTCTGAATCTGTCTGTCTGTCTGTCTGTCTGTCTGTCTGCCTGCCTGCCTGCCTGCCTACCTACCTACCTACCTACCTACCTACCTACCTACCTACCTCTGTCTGTCTGTCTGTCTGTCTGTCTAATCTTTGATATTTTGTTACAGCAGACTGTATAAAAATTATAAATTTAACAATGGCAAGAATGTTTACTGTGATTAATTCAGCCTATTAACAGGAAACATGCTGTTGATCTGCATAACTTCCAAATGAGATGGGATTTGAATTTTGCCTTTTTAGTCTTGGATTTTGTGGCCATGTTGGAATCTGTGCTCAGGGTTCAAATTGTCATTTGATAAGTAAATTCACAAATGAGGTCCAGACAACAATAACAGTACATTAATCAACTTGATCTTAATTCTGGCCAGACTCACGGAGAGAAGCTGGAAGCTGTGAATGATTCCCCTTCTAGGCTCGGTTGTGGGGCAAACTCTGTATGTTGCTCCGAAGCTTTGTTTATGGGCTTTCTCTCCCATTTTGTAGATGGACGAATTTATGGAATTGGGCCACGAGGTAGAGGATGAAACACTTGACGCCATCATCAACTCCCAGAGGCCGAATCAGTGTTGTGTTCTGATTTACACGTCCGGAACCACTGGGAAGCCGAAAGGCGCCATGCTGAGTCACGACAATGTGAGCATTAACGTGACGGAAGAGTTTATGCCTGGTTTTTAAATAGATCCAGCCTTGAGCTGGAAAGTTACTTTAAACAGAAACTGGGGACAGTCTACAAGGTGATCATGTCTAACTCCCTGGTCAAGGCAGGAGTCCAAATCTAAGCAGATCTGACAGAGGGTTGCCCAGTTTTCTCTCGAAGGCCTCCCGTGTTGGAATGCTCCTCATCACCTCCCCCTAAGGTCATGGATTCTGTTGTCGTACTGCTTTAACAGTTAAGAAGTTTTTTTCCTGATATTCTGGCTTCCTGTCACTTGAGCCCATGGTTACATGTCCTGCACTCCGGGAGGCTCGAGAACGGATCTTTCCCCTCCTCTGTCTGACAACTGTACAAGTAGTCCCTTGATGTCCTCGTTGCAATTACACAAAGTTACATTTTTTTTAATTTTTCCCATTTAAGTCACAGGCAACGGCTTCCAAGCTCAAAAGTTGGATCTTAGGTGGTGTAACAGCCTAAGGACATCTCCAGATTCTCCACCCCTCACCAGGGCTAGGAGTGGTCGCTGAAAAATTTCCCCAAACTCTGGCTTGGGGGGGTCAATGTGTCGTGTGGATAGAGCGATGCATTAGGTTTCAGGAGGAGCCCTGGATTCAAATCCCCACTTGCCTGTGCAAACCTGTTGGGATGTGTATGATAAAACACTCCTTAAGCATCTCATGGACCTCCAAAGCCACGTTAGGATCGCCGTACGCTCTTCTTCTGTGCCATTTCTATTTTGGCGAGCCAAACGGATGCTCTCCCCGGTTTGCAAGGAGTCTATTTTTAAGGACTCCTCTCGTTCTGGAAAACATCTCGGTCCTCTCTCTGGGCCATGAGGCTCTCTTTATTTAAAGTGCTGTCCCTCTCTCCCCTTCGGGGTTGGGCTGGGGGCTTAGCCCTCCCTCTGCTTGACGGATGATGCAGGGAACATGGATTTATGTGCCCTGGAGAGACTCCAAAGCCTTACATTTAGAAGCAAGCACATCTCTTAACAGCTCTTTCCCTGCTGGTTACATCAGCCGTGGCTTATTCTTTCTTGCCTGGGGAGTCACAGAGCTTTTCCCTTCTTGCCTTGTGCCCATTTTGGTTACAGGTGGCTGTCAGCCGTCTAAAGAGATGGGTTTTCATCCTGGTAGAGGGTGGTTGGGGCCATGGATCACGAGTAGCTGTGGGCCACACAGAGCTTGGGAGAATAAATGAGGTTCGCAGCTTCCTTCCTGCGTGAGCGTCTGCTCCGTTCTCTGACAGCATTAGATCAGGAGAGTAAAGCCAAACAATGTGGCCTAGGGGTTGGAGCGTTGGTCTTGGGTTCGAGAGAGAGGATTTGTCAAAGAACCGCCGCTCCGCGCCCAGGTTCGCTTCGGTGCAACGTCACCTCTGTGTGCTTGTTTGGACAGATCACGTGGACCTCCGCGCACGCCAGCAGGGCCGGCGACATGCAGCCGGCCGAGATCCAACAGGAGAGGATTGTCAGCTACCTTCCCCTCAGTCACATCGCAGCCCAAATATACGACCTCTGGACCGGGATCAAATGGGGAGAGCTGGTCTATTTTGCCGAGCCAGATGCTTTGAAGGTCAGACCCTGTGGGGTTTCGTGCTGGCTTGGTGAGGTGGGAGAGCCTTTAAATCAGGAATGGCCATCATTGTAGGGGGCGTGGGGGGGTGAGCCTCACCAGCCCTCCCTCAATGTGCCAAGGTGCCCCTCCTGAAACCCAGAGGTGCCCAGAAGCTTACATCAGGTTTCATGGGTGGACAGCTGTGTGTTTCATGGGTAAATGGCCACTCCTGAGAATGATGAATGAATGAATGAATGAATGAATGAATGAATGAATGAATGAATGAATGAATGAATGAATGAATGAATGAATGAATGAATTTAATACCATGATCATCCTCTTAGAATGGCAGAGCTGGAAGGAGAGCCATAGATCATAGGGTCCAGCCCCTGTCAAGGAGGCCTGGGGGGGAATCAAACTCCCAATTTCTGGCTCTGCAGCCAGAGACCCTAAACCACGGAGGTCTCCAGCAGCTTATTATGGTCAAAGACTACCAGCAAACAAATAGCGCAGGACGAAACAGAAGCAAGCAGGCCATGTCAATGATGCCAACCACTGCATCCACACAGTATGAAAAATGTATGCCACAGTGATCTGAAACAGGTGGGGAAAAACTACAGGGTGATCAGAAAACTGGGGCAAGCTATGGGAACGTCACAAAATATGGCCACTTTAACAGCCATATGGAGAATATACAGAAGTATGTGAGGTCTTACTGGGGCTCAAATTTATGTCAATGGGGTGTGGACTTGGGGGTGGTGTCCCTGTAAAAATGGCTTCACCGCAAGACCCCCCCGAGGCTGCAATTTAAATCCCACCTTCTGGAATCTGGTGGGGCTGAATGATTAGTTTCGCATGGTTTAATCCGTAGTTCCCAACCTTTTTTTGAGCGGCGACCCCCTTTTAATAATAGTCACGAACCCCAGGCTTGGAAGCTTTGGTTTAATGAGTGGTAGATAGTGCAATTGGAGAGAAATGAAGTGAGGCGTGTTGCTTTCAACGGCCATGTGGTTCAGCATGCTGTGGCTGTAACACCCTCTTTTCCCCCCCACCTGTGTCAGGGTGGCTTGGTGGACATCCTCCGAGAAGCTCTGCCCACGTCGCACATGGGGGTCCCTCGGGTCTGGGAGAAGATCATGGAGAAGATCAAGGAGGTCTCCACTCAGTCTGGGTTCGTGAAGAAGAAAATGCTCTCCTGGGCCATGTCGGTCAGTTTGGAACGAAACCTGAGCTGCTCAAACAGGTAAGGGGCTCAGATGGGAGGGAGGGGGGAGGAAGTATTTTCTGCATTTGAAAAAAAAGTAACTTTTTTTTTGGACTCCGAACAGTCCAGAATCCTTCATTTGCAATGGAAACTCTCCCAGGTGCTGAACCTATTTTGAGGACAGGATTCAGGAACGAGCAAAAGTTCTGATAAACTTTGGACTAAAATACGGAGGACGTTGGCTATATCATCCATGGCATCCAATTCATCAGCATCTACTGCTTCTGAGCGAGGCCAGACTCTCACTCTCCCTGCTGGCCTTCTAAAAAGCAGACAAGGCCTTGTTATCCCCATGAGTATTTGGCAACTTACTGGAAACTGGAGACAGCCTCTGGTTTTGTATCAGTGTGCTTTTAAAATTGATTTCACTTTTCTTTTCTTTAAAAAAAATGCTGTGATTTTTCAATATGATTCATGTCGCTGTCTTTTAATCTTCTCACTTATGCCATTTTATCTGTAACTTTTAACTACAAACTGTATGATAGACCTAGCTAGCTTTTCATTGATTTGAAGAAGATACACCTTTTTCCTCCAGAGACTTAATTCCTTCAAAACTCCATGCCCGAGCCATCCACTTGCCCATAAAGCCCATGCCTACCTATCACAAAACAAGAACAAGCCCAGTTTTCAACCTTCAGAGCCGGGATAAACTCTTGTGTTAGGATAAACAGAGGTCTTTTCTCTTTTAAGGCAGCTTTGCTTCTAACGACGAGCTAACAGGATCCTATAGTTTTACCTATGAGGTTGACGCTTCCTTCCCCTTTTGCCTTCTTTCAGTGACTTGAAACCTTTCCGAATGAGACTGGCAGATGCCTTGGTGCTGGCAAAAATCCGCCAGGCGCTGGGCTTTTCTCAGTGCCAGAAGCATTTCTGCGGCGCCGCGCCCCTCTCGACCGAAGTCATGCAGTTCTTCCTGGGCCTGAACATCCCTTTATATCAAGCCTACGGGATGAGCGAGACCACAGGCCCCCACTGCATGTCGGGGCCGTACGTTTACCGACGTTACAGGTGAAGCTCCGGTCCCTGAAGAAAGGGGAGACGTTAGGGCTGGTGGGGGGACTCCCATTGCCATCCTCCTCCATCTGCCACATTTGAGATGATGAAAGTGGACCTCAGGGTCCAGCTCTGCCATTGAGCGACGTGCGGCATGGTGGTAGCCTCGCATTGTCCTGAGGTCCACCGGGAGCATCTCAGATCTTCCTGCTCGCACACGAGGGATGGCTTGTGTTCACTTCTCTTCTCCCCCACAGCTGCGGGAAGGCTGTGCTGGGTTGCAAAGTGAAACTGGCCCACGAGGACGAGGAGGGCCACGGGGAGATATGCTTCTGGGGACGGACGGTCTTCATGGGCTATCTGGACATGGAGGACAAGACCCGGGAGGCCATCGACGAGGAGGGCTGGCTCCATTCCGGAGACCTCGGCAAGATAGATCAAGACGGATTCGTCTACGTCACGGGGAGAATTAAAGGTGACCAGTTCTTGTGCCGTGATTCACCATGTCTACATTCGCTCTTGGCAGATCAGGAGGCACCGAGGCTGGTCAATCATCATCATCAAGTCAATTCTGACTTACCATAATCCTTTTCAGGGTTTTCCAGCTAGAGCATACTCAAAAGTAGCTTCTCAATCCCTTCTTCTGGGGGTGCCCTGGGACTGTGCAGCTTGCCCAAGGCCACCCAGGCTGGCTCTCCTCCCAGGAGGCATGGTGGGGAATCGAACTTCCAGCCTCTGGGCTCTGCAACCAGAGACCTAAACCTACCAGCCCCTATCCGGCCAATGCTATTCTGCCAGAACGCTCGAAGAATTATCCTGGCCTGCCCCCTTTTGGCAGTTTTGCAGATGGCAGGTCCTTGATACCCTTTCTCGTTTCCGGACGTCGCTCTCCCACTGGGGGGATGACATGGGCTCAATGTATGTCTCCTTTCCCTAGAGATCATTATTACTGCTGGGGGCGAAAACATTCCTCCCATCCCACTGGAGGAAGGCGTCAAGAAGGAGCTCCCACTGGTGAGCAACGCCATGCTGATCGGTGACCGGAGGAAGTTCTTATCCATGCTGCTGACTCTGAAAGTAAGAGATTGGGGGGGTGGGGGGGATAAAAATCGATCATTCAAGACTGATTCACCAACCGGTTTGATGATCCGGCGGTTTTATTTGACTCTTGAGACATGTGAACGTCTCTGAGATCTGTTGAAGAGATAAATCGACGGACAGACGGGCAGATTAAAAAAAAGGAGTTTTGGTGAAGGGGGTCTGTTGTATTAAAAGCCAGAGAAGAAGAATAGAATGGTAGAGTTGGAAGGTACCTCCCAAAGGTTATCTAGTCCACCCTTTGGCCAATGGAGGAAATCTATCGCTGAAGCTTTCTTGACAGGCAGCCTCCTCACCTCTTATTTTTAAAAAATCTAGCGAAAGAGAGCCTGACATTTTTCTGTTTCGCCGTCAAAAACAGCTCTTCCGAAGAAGCTTTTTTTCCTGATATTTCTTCTAACCAGAATCACTTGGTCCTGTGCAGGTTTTTTCAAATGGATCGTTGTGCTTTGAATGCATTTTTGATGTTGCCTTTGTTTACTGGGTTTTAGGGCGGTATTTGTTTGACCCGTTTTAGCATTTGTAGACTTTAAAGTTGTTCGCTTTAAGTACCGCCTTTAATGATGTAAACCGTCTTGGGTGCTTTTTTTTAAAGGAGAAAAAAGCAGGGTAAAAATAATTTAAATAAGTGAAAGGTATGAAGTTTTTGCAGAGCTCAAACCACCCCTCCTTTGGAAGGGGCTGCAGGCCCTGAAATGTCTAAAACTTGACTTGGTTTTAAAATACTGTCAAGCTGGTGCTGTTTTTCTTTTAAGTGCTGTGCCAGGGAGCAGGTGGCGAGAGGCAGCGTGGGATAACTCTGTGATCACCAAGAGCGTCTTCCTTTTTCCTTCAGTGCGCCGTGGATCCGGAGACCTCCGAACCCACAGACAACCTGACCCAAGAGGCCAGAGATTTCTGCCAGAAAATCGGCAGCAAAGCCACGAAAGCATCCGAGGTGGTGAGGATGAGGGATCAGGCGGTTTACCGGGCCATTCAAGAGGGCATCGACCACGTCAACGCACGCGCCGTGGCCAATGTCCAGCGCATTCAGAAATGGGCCCTCCTCGAGAAGGATTTCTCCATCTCTGGGGGAGAATTTGGTAAGTCCTTCCGAGCGCGGGTGCACCCGCAAAGCGGAATTACCTGGGGAAGCATCTGCAAGCGAAAACGGCAGAGAAGTTGCATTTGTTTAAGAAAGTGCTGTGCGATAGCTATAAATAATATAAAGTAATACTTTGAGCCGGCTTGGGTCCCGTAAGGGGAGAAAGGAAGCATATATCTATAATACAAGGAGCGAAAGGTGGCCTATAGATTTGATGATCATCACTGTGTGCCATCAAGTGGTTTATCATTCCTTTCTTCTGGGGTTGCCCTGGGACTGTGTACAGCTGGCCCAAGGCCACCCAGGCTGGCTTTTCTGAGATAGAGAATACACAGAAGTGATTTATCATTCCTTTCTTCTGGGACTGTGTAGCTTGTCCAAAGAATCCAGGCGTATCTTCTTAAGCCATTCCTCAACTAGGACGGTGAAACCCTCCCAGATCAGACGATGACTGTCATCTTTTCCCTTTCGCCTTGCTAGAAATAATTGTCCTGCCCTCATCTGGCCATCTCTTATCTCTTCCATTTCAGGGCCGACGATGAAACTCAAGCGTCAAGCCGTGGTGGAGAAGTACAAAGATGAAATTGACTCCTTTTACAAAAATTAACGTCAAGCGTTGATGGGACCGCTCTCCGAGCTCCGTGGGACCGAGACGACTTGGATAGGATAAGCTAGAGTAGCGATCTAGAGCAGCTGCTATGCAGTTGCGCCCACCCTTTTCAAAGAGGAGCGACTGGTGCTTACTGGGTCTTCACAAGGGAACATTCCTAACGCCCAGTATGTCACTTTGGAGGGTATATTCAGCCCGTTGAAACTCCAATAGACACGGAAATCAATGTTGACCTTCATTTATAGTTTGTAGATGCTGGAAATGGGACGACCGATTTGGGATCAAGGTGAAACAGTCTTTAAATGCCCAACAGACAGGACTCCTTCCAAGCTTGGAATTTTTGTTGGGGGGGGGGACATTGCCGGGTATATGTTAAAAGAAATTGTATGCAGTCTAGCAAACAGAACCACCTACTAATTTTGTATTGTCTCATAGGATGTTTAAATTGAATGGATTCAACCCTGGAGGAAATAAAACTAAGTAAATTGTAAGTGGTTTCATATTTGGTAGCAGACGCTGGGCAAAAACACCGGTCAAATATACATCCACACAAAGCAGTCCTATATGATCGTTCTTGTTATTGAAAATTGGCAGCCGCTTGGGGTTTGGGTGAGGTTTCATTTCCCCGTGCCCAGTTACCCATCGTGCTTTTAAGCACAGATGGGGGAAACAGGCCTTTCCTTTTAAATTTTGTGAAGGAAAAGTATAGGAATATTCATAAACCCAATGAATACGTTGAACAGTTTTGGAAATGTATATGATCCTGGATTGGGGCCACAGGGAATTTATGCATTAACACTTCAAGGTCTATGGGGCATCTTTCTTATCGCTATGCTACTGCTTCAAATATTTATTTATTTAGGACATTTCTGCCCCGCCTTTCTCCTTAAGGAGGACCTAAGGCGTCTGACATCATTTTCTTCTTTTTTATTGTTTCTTTTACCTTGTGTATGGCTTTTACTATTTAAATTGTTTATATATTTTTACTGTATTTTTTATGACTGTTAGCCGCCTAGAGTGGTCCTGGCCAGACCAGATAGGCGGGATATAAATAAATAAATAGACAATACTTCATGCTGAAAAGAGGATGTCTGCAAATACGAAAAAGGATCAGACAGATACAAGATGGTAAACAGAAGCAACAGCAAAAAAGTATTCTATGCGGTGAAGTACAACAGTCCACCCAAGCAGCCCGTCGCGAGGCGAAAGCTGGCCTGAAGAGAAAGACCTTTGCCCGCCTGCAGAAGGACAGCAAAGATGGGGCCAGCCGGGCCTCCAGTGGCAGGGAGTTCCAGAGTCTGGCAGCTGCTACCAAGGAGGCCCTCTTCTTTTACCCCCCACCAAATGCCCTTGTGAAAGTGGTGGGGCTGAGAAAAATAGGCCTCTCCTGATGATCTTAACACCTGGACAGGTTCATAATGTTGATGAAGGGAGCGGATGATAAGACACAAGCAAAATCTATCAGGCAGGCCAGTGTGGTCCTCTACTTCTCAGAAGTGCGACCCAGAATGCTTCCACAGCAAAGCATGCACCATCTTGACTACAGCAGAGCAGGGAAGTTCCTTTGCACAGCCCCCAACATCCCCTAGCTCAGGGGAGTGTGGGAGCTGTAGTCCCAGAGGGAGCCTCCCAAACTCTGCCGTAGAGATCGGAGCGAGGCCCCCGACACGCCAGACGGCCGAGAGCCGCTGAGGCCGGCTTCCCAGACAAAGGACAGGACGCACAACGTCTCTGAGAGGTCTTTATTTTGATTCACATTGTGCGCAACAGGTCAACCCACCCACCCCCGTCGTTTCGTACAATCCAAGAGATGGGGCAGACAGAAGCAGCAGCAGCATGTAAAAACACATTCAGTTCAAGGGCAAAGCACTTCCCCTAAAGTTCTCCGACAAGCCCGTACAGACAGGTGAAGAAGCTAACCTTAGGGTATGGAACCCTTCCTGGTGCATAAAGAAAGTAATAATAATAGTAATAATGAAAAAAAACCCAGGCAAGCTGCTCAAACCTCCTTGCTATTTTGGGCTGTCCAGACCTGGCCCGGGGAAACGGCAGAAGAAAAGCAAAGCCACCGTGCGGGGCTTATGGGGCCGAGGGAGGGGGCACAAGCCTGGCAGTTGCAACCCGAGGGGCACCACTTCTCTACCTCCCCTTCCTGATCCCTCCTCCTCACAACACCAAACAGGACCCGTAACACAAGATTGTGGGCTACCTGGTCTGATTATACACCATTCGCTGCTGCAACGCCGTAGCTTAAATGGCCCCACCTCACATGATCTGTACGGTTCAATATCACCAGCAAGGGAGGAGACCCAGAGCTGCTTCCAGAGGCAGCTCAAGGGGACACCTCCTAGGGCCCATCAGGAACTGGCTACATGGGGGTCTTCATATCAGTCTTCTATGACGGTCGTTTGCAATCCATGAATTGAGCAGCGATTCAGAAAAATGTAGAACCAAGGTATATACTGTATATGATCTGCATCACCATGGACACAACATAAAAGGCCTCGAGATACAACAGCAATTGCAAATTATATATTTGGTATCCATTTAAACAGAAAAGCATTTGGTAGCTAGCATCATCCTTTTCCAACCTGCAGTAGATAAAAATCAATTTATATCAGTAATCTTCATAGAACAATGCTATAATAATAGATGTTGCACAGAAGAACGCTGGCGTCTAACTGGATGTCTGTTTCTTTTAACAATTTTGCTTCTATCCTAAATGGAGGAATATCTTGCATTTTTTATATATACACACACAATAGCTGAAACCAATTTTGTGTTTCTAATTTTTTTTTGGCTTTTATCCATACGTCTGAAGGACAGGTTTCAGGTGCCTGAATCAGGCAAAGAGCACCTCTCTAGGGCATCTTGGCCAGTCCGTTTAACATGGATCTTTTGCTCTAGAAAAATATATTGTGCTTTTTCAAGGCTGGCCAAAAAGATTGCTAAAACCGGCAGACCCTCCTTTGAAAGCGCTGCGATAAACAGAACGCCTCCCTTTGTCTAGAGACGTATTTAGGCATTTGCAGAGAGCAAAAGGACTCCAACGGATAGTTAGCCATTGCATGCAACGCCCACTAGAAGGGCTTCATCTTGATAAAAAAAAAATGTGCACCACTTAATAAATAAAAAGGATGAGACGTTGGAAGAAGTCCACTGAAAGCAGGCACGCGAAGGAGTGCATCCCCTTTGGAGAGGGGTGTACTTATTTAACAAAGAGGGCTCCAGGTTAAGAGTTTCCTTCCCTCTAGACTAGAGAAAAGGCAAACAAAAATGGATATGAACCACAGAGAGCAAGCGTACGTGAGCCACCGCACCCTTTCGGAGTGACTGAAATTTGCAGGATATGAAGGCGCTTCACTCTTCATCCCTGACCCGGCGACAGATTTCTGCCGTATACTCTGAACACTTCGCATTGCCTCCCAAATCTTTGGTCAAGACCTGAAAAAAAAGGGGGGGGGGAGTAAGGGGAAGAAAGAAAAAAAAGAACAGGTTATATTGACTTATATAGAAAAGTTGACCCCTTCAGTTTGCTGCCTGTGGCGCTGGAGGAGACTCTTCAGACTCCCCTGGACTGCAAAGAGAACAAACCTATCCGTTCTGGAAGAAATCAACCCTGAGTGCTCACTGGAAGGACAGATCCTGAAGCTGAGGCTCCAGTACTTTGGCCATCTCATGAGAAGAGAAGACTCCCTGGAAAAGACCCTGATGTTGGGGAAATGTGAAGGCAAGAGGAGAAGGGGATGACAGAGGACGAGATGGTTGGACAGGGTCATCGGAGCGACCAACATGACTTTGACCCAACACCGGGAGGCAGTGGAAGACAAGAGGGCCGGGCGTGCTCTGGTCCATGGGGTCACGAAGAGTCAGACATGGCTTAACAACAAAGAAAAGTTGAACCGGCTTCCCCCAATTATTGAGCTCTTTCTAGGGTGTCCACATGGACAACAGAATCCCCAGCTGGTTCACTGCTGAAATAAATCCATCGCCTAACATCACACCAGGATGATTTCAAGGAATATACTTTATCTATGTACAAGGGGTCTCTACACACTTTTAAGCCCTGGTGGTTTTTTTTCTAAGGGTTCTGGGCTGTCATGAGCCTCTGTAGTCACTGCAAGCCACCCTTTCAAGACGTTCCCCTCTGGGTGTGTTTTCCTCCTGTTTCTCCTTCACTTATATTAACCGTGTCCCGATGGCCACAACAGGCGACCAGTCACTGATGCGTCTACGTTGGCTAGCATGGTGTGAAAACCTGTCTTATAGGAGCCACCTGTGAGCCAGCCAAGGAGATCTAATAACATTAAACGGTCTTATGCTGAGGCCGAACTCTCTGGACCCAGGAGAAGAGACCGGGGGGCTAATCCAAAACAGGCTGGGTGCTTTGGCTGCATCTGAAGCAGGCCCAGTAGAAACCACCTTTGAAGATGATCAGTGTTAAGCCAAGATGGATGCCACACACCTTCCGGTCTTTGATGGTAGCAAAGCATGCATTTTCTATTTTGGAGGCATATTCCAGCATTCCCATGTGACGCAGCATCATCACGGCACTCAGGAGAAGGGCAGTCGGGTTGGCCAAGTCTTTCCCAGCAATGTCTGGAGCCGTGCCGTGAACCTATCAAGAGAGAAAGAATTCGCATCATGCTCTTTTTTTCTTCTGGCGGACAAAAGAGGTTCAACGGATGGCCGACGTGAGCGCCTGCACATCTGGGGCTTTTTTGAAAGCACCACTCAAAGAGTGGGTCCACCTAAACCAGGGCACAGTTTCTTGTTTAGACGTCTACAAGGCTTAACACTACATGGGAGAAGCCCAGACAAACAAGGCTAGTACTGGCCAGGAACTGAGAAGAGATTCCTGCATCCCATCTCTTTGGTACGCCGAAGGATGGCCAAGACCCTGTACGCTTTCCCAGGGAGAACAACGAAGAGCATCTCTTTGTTCGGATGAGTAATACGTTCAGCAATATACTGGATTATGTTTTCTCAAGGAAAGCGGCTATTTTACCATCTTAATTAAGCTCCTTTTTTAAAAGCCTGCAAAGCAAATGAAGTCGAACGGCTTGACCTATTCCTGAAACAGGGAGAAACAATGAATGGCTGGACCGCTCGGCGGTTTAGCTTTCTGGCTTTTTCGGAGCCAGAGGTTGGGTGTTCGATTCCCCCCACGGGGCCTCCTTGACCAGGGATGGACTGGATGACCCACAGGGTCCCTTCCAGCTCTGCAGGTCTAGGATTAGGATGATTACAAAAGCTGCAGGTTGCAGCAAAGCCCTGAAGCACACACACACACACACACACACACCAGAAAAGGTCCCGTTTCATGATCACAGCAACACCCTTACCGACTCAAATATTGCAACCCCATTAGCGCCGATGTTGCCACTCGGTGTGACTCCAAGACCCCCGATCAATCCTGCACACAAGTCACTGGAAGAACAGTATAAACATACAAGATTAGACACAATATTATTCAGGTCTTTGAACAGCCCTTTTTCTCCCCTTTAAATTCCATGTCACTGGTGAACAATTTTCATTTTTCACTCTCCCATTTCCCCTCTTTCTCTGATCTGCAGCTTCTGAAGGCCTCCAGAGTCAGTGCTTCACCTTTCTCAAGAACTCACAGTTTTCGGGCACCGTTTTAACCCTCAAAATACCAGTGATGAAAAATGGAAAGGGGACTCTTAGTTACTTTAAATCGTTTTTCTTTTCTTTCGTTTTTGGGGGCCTGTGGAAGTTCCCGGGGGGTGGGGGGCAGGAAAGTGGCCAAAGTTACCCACTCCTGGCAAATAGCACGGCTTGAGACCTAGCAAAGGAACCAAGGACAAACTTTACAGCTTCGCGACACAGAAGCAAAGAGTGGGAGGCCATCAGCAAATCATGCCCTTTTAAAGCATCCTGAACTTCCACTGATCATCAAGTCCTGTCTTATGTTGAAGCCCAATGAGTTTTAAACTTGATGTAGTTCTGGAGAATATCCTTCAAGGGATGTTTATCTTCCCCTAATGATGCCCCAAAGAACTGCGAGCACACCTGTTTTGCTACGGCATGGGGAAATCGAGAGCCCCTCTGTGTTGCCTGCTGTTTTATTTTGGCTGTTAATATTTTTTACATTTTCCTGCCGATATGGAGAGGCAGAGAAAGGTAATGATGCACAACAGCATCAACCGAGGGCTGTCTCCACCAGAACATACATAGAAGAAAAAACACTCTTTCATAGCAGCTCAAGTGTACTTACCTAAGAATGTCGCCATACAGGTTTGGCATGACCAGGACATCAAACTGTGATGGATCCTGCACCATCTAAGGGACAAGAGATTGGGAGCTGTTTCGGGAAGGATTGGAAAAGAGCTAACCTTAAGCCCTTTGCCACGGGTCTGTGCTATACTCACATTCAGACACACAGTGTCAAGATACATTTCATTAAACTTGATATCTTTACAGTTCTCGGCCGCTTCTCTGCATTTCCTCAAGAACAGCCCATCAGACATTCGCCTGCAAATTAACAAACGTACAAGACAAAAAAACAACAGAATGTTAGGGGGCCTAAGCTAGTCCTGTGGCCAGTGCATAAGAGAGACAGCATTCATTTACCCCCACTACGGTGTTAACAGGGCACAATAACACAGAAGGTGCAGTCTGCATTCAGAAGCTAACCGCCATGTTTCGAATGTAGTATTTTCCACTGATCCTAAGTGAGTCGTGCATTTTAAAAGGAAGACAGCAAGGCGAGGTCTTAGGAGTACGTTCAGGGCAAGTAGTTATTCCATACTATTGCAAGCCATCTCTGAAAAACATCCACTCTTGGAGTCCAGCCCAGCCAAGAGGGGCTCTCTTACACTACTCCGACCATCGCCTATAACACAGATGATACAGAGGGCAACCGGATGACGAGACAAGAGTGGATCCTCGGGGATAGATTTCTAACTCACGAGAAGGGGACACGCTCGTAGGAGCGAAGAGGACACGCTGGGCACTCACCAGAGGCCTCATTCAGGACAGGAGCACCTAACCACCTAAAGCCAGCTTGGCATCGCTATTCAGAGCCGCCTCTTCAGAGGTTGCACCATCTAGGTTCAGCAACCTTCAGAGAGACTGAACCACGACCCTCCACGTCCCTGTTGCCATGAAACCTCTGTGGCTAAACGCCAGTCTATGGGCCATGATCCCTGTTACATGAGCACCGAATCCACGACGTTCGTCGTGCACGCAGATGGCACCCTTTCGCAGAGTCTCCGTCACAAGACCGCTCAACATGGGTCCTTGTGGAACTAATCTAGTAACGTGTGCAACAGAGAACACCCCAGAAAGGCCAATCCCTCCCTTGCACTGTCACCGCTGTACAAATTGTTTTGCAGCACGCCACTTCACATTTTCCAACCTCCTGAACAATTCAATTCCAGGATCTTTAACCCCCACCCCTGATCTACCCTACAAATAAGAGGCAAACCAAGAGACTCTTCTTTTCTGCTTGTTCAGCAGCGTCAAGAGACCGACACAGAGCTATGACGAGCAGCCTTGGGGCGCAGTGGTTAAACTGTATGACCGCAGTCAAAACTCTGCTCGCGACTTGGGGTTCAATCCCAGATGGCCGGCTCAAGGTTCACTCAGCCTTCCATCTTTCTGAGGTCGGTAAACTGAGTACCCAGCTTGCTTGGGGGGTAGGTGGGAGAATGTGTAGCTTGCATAACTAAACTGTAAACCACCCAGAGAGTGCTATAAACACTGTAGGGTGGGATATAAGCAGAACAATTTGCTTTTCTTTTTGGCCTTACTTTCTTGGATTCCAACTTGCAGAACTGGATCTAGAGCCCAGAAAAGAATGTTCCCAAGCAATAAGGAAAGTGGGAAGAACAAGAGCTTCACGGTGCAGTTAAAGAGTTACACTGCATTAGACCAGAGACTGTTTACGTGCAGGGATCTGTCTAGGGACTACAATTTAAGCCCATTATTCATGCAGTCATGAACTTAGCTAGTTCTTTTCGGTTACATTATTTAGCCAATGTTGCAGTTTAATTTTACTAATCTGCATTACTGAGTATCAAACTTGTATAAAGAGAGAGCTTTCTACCAAAAACCCCAGATTCTTTAAATGTTTATTTCCTAAGCTCATTGATATATATGATCATTGTCACATATGTTACTGCCTATCCTGCTCGCTGTTCAGAAGAACACAGCTCTATCTGTATCTGTCCTACATCTTTGAGAACTTGGTACGATCCCAGATTCTCATCCATCCCTATCACCCTGCTCTGCTGGGGAGTTAAGAAAACACTCCCGCGTGAATGTGGGCTCCTACTGTAACAATAAAACATCAGTAAAGCTTTGGAACATTAGAACGAGGTTACACGGTTAGCAATCACGTACATAATGTTTGCTTTATGCACGGCCGTAACTTTGCTTCTCTGATTGTTTCTGGCGTATTCGAAAGCAAAATCAGCAATGCGCTTGCTCGCGTCCTCCGTGATGAGTTTGATACTCTGGACGACACCATCAACAATCTGGAAAACACACCAAAAGGAATGTAGGTAGTAGAAAGTGAAGTTAGGAACAGAAAAAGCTAAGCGGCTCCCACAGGGTTAGTTTGGCGAATCATCAAGTGTGCGGAGCACTGCACACCAAAATTAAACCTAGTTTAATTGCATTATGGTCAAACGTTAATGTCTTTGAGCAGTTTCCAGTACAGACAAGGCGTACAACTTTTACGGGTGTGTGTGTGTGTGGTTGGCCTTCAACCTACCAAATGCTCAATCCCACTATATTCGCCTTCCGTGTTCTCTCGTATCGTGACAATGTCGACATCGGCGTAGGGGGTTTTGTAGCCTTCGATCGACACGCACGGGCGGATATTGGCGTAAAGGTCGAAGGTCTTACGGAGCAGCAGGTTCATGGACGGGTGGCCAGCAGCGATGGGCGTTTTCAAAGGGCCTGGAACAGACAAGACCTTGATGGCTTCACGAGCTTATATCAACCAAGAAGACTAGAAAAGCAAGAGATTCGGAAAGAGATGCAGAACGTTTTCACGTACGACCAGATCGTGCCGATGCCAAACTGAACATAACAGTTCTTTGTTAAGATGCAACAAACTTAACACTCTAACTTTTCTTTTCTCTCTCTTTTTTTCCGTATGAAAAAGAAGCTCTAAAGCACCTTTCAGCCCGATCTTGTTCTTGTCCATGGATTCTTTGGCGTCTTGAGGGATCATCCACTTCCCGCCAGGTCCCTGGATTGCCGACACCTGCCTCTCTTCGAAATGAACGGGTGCCTAAAACACAATTGGTACATTTTATTTAGTTAGTTCGTTTTGATTTGTTTTATTTATAGGCCGCCTTTCTCCTGATCAGGGGGAGACTCAAGGTGGCTCACAATATTAAAAAGAACAGAATCAGAAACATAATGAGTTGAACATTAAAAAACCAATTAAACTATATGCTCGTCAAAATACAATATTGAAGAGTTAAAAAGCAAGTAAACATCAAAAACTGGCTTAACCCTAAGAAGGCATCCAGGGATTCAATTATGATTGAAGAGACAGGTGACACTGCACTCATTTGAGGTTTAAAAAAAACCCCATCAGCAATAATAAAAAGCCAAAGAGATTTTGTACTAGAACCCTGTGACACACAGTACATCATTCCCAGAAATGTAACATTTTCGAAAATTTCCATTTACTTCTGAAAAAAAAATGGGGAAGAAAAAAGGACCCCCCCCCCCCGCCATGGAAAAATGTATGCATGTAAAGTTGTCTAGTGAGAAATTTCCATTTCCTCCCCTAGTTTTTTTTTTCCTGGAAAAAAAAATGGAAATTTTCTGAAACTTCCGATCTCCAAATCTCTGACGCAAAGGTTTCCAGTCAGATTGGGGAAAGTTTCCCGGGAACACAGGAGATGAGAGGAAGCTTCGAAAAGGCTGCAGGAATTTTTTAATCTCAACCACCGTTATGGTTGCTGTGTGGACAGAAACAGCAGGGTAGATCAAATAATTCCTTACTCAACTCTTGGTACGAGCAACCCACCTACGGTAGTTCCCGATAAGAACAGAAAGATCACTGGAGTGATTCTCTCCCATCCTGCTTCCTTTTCACATGTTGCTCAACAAAGCCAGGGTCCTTCAAAGCTCGTACAGTTATGTGAGCTTCTGCGCACTTTTCCGTGGATTTCAAGGAGAGGCTAATAAAGCTATCAATTTGGTATGGTTTTTTTGTGGTTTTTTGTTGTTGAATTCTCTAAGGAAAATTTGACTCGCTTTTTTTGGTAGTCTCTCTCTCTCTCTCTCTTTTTAAAGGAATACGATGTTTTATGAAAATTATTAAAAAAATAATAAATGAAAACATTTGGGAAAATGGAATAGACACAATACTAGTTATTTACTTTCCAAGCGACTACCTCAAGAAGGCACAGGTTTATGGGCGTGGATTTTTGGTCATGCTGAAATCAGGACAGCTGCAGTTTTTATTGGTTTTAATGTTCATTTCTTAAGATCTAAATGAAGCGGAAGAGGAAATCCTGTTATTGAGTTGACCTGTCAGCCCATTATCTTTCATGATAAGGGTTCAAATCTCCTGCTCAGCCACGGAAACCCACTCCCTAAATACTTCAGTTATACTGAAAACCCTGTTAGGGTCACTACAAGTCAATTCCGACTCGACACCAAATAACAACAATGTAAGGAGGAAACATGAACATATTGCTAGAGTGCCTTTACATGGTGTACTTTTTCACTCAATGCAAGCCAAAGAAATCTCTTTTGATGCAGGCTAACCTCTGAATTCAAAGTTTCCTAAAAAAAATTCCGATCATGGCTGTGAAAACATTTGATATTTGCTGGGGCTTGTACAGAAGCAGTCAGATTTGTCTAAGGCCAACCATCTAATTTTAGAAGCAGTCCAGATTTCTCACTTGGCCATCACCAAGGGGAATATCCAGTTCTACATGTAGCTTAGTTGTAACCTTTGCAAAAAGATAGCTATGCTGCTCCGGCTGAGGACGGCACCGCTATCGTCCATATCATGCCTCCTTTCCCTTTCTCCCACCTATTTCACCATAGATTTTATGGACAATAGTTCAGAAGTGCATGACACTGGGACGGTTCGTGTATATATAAGAAACCAAGGGGGAATACTTAGTGCTGGCTAGCCTGAATTCCATTCCTTGGAAGAAGAAGGGAAAAAAAAAACCAGGAAAGGCAGGATGTAAAATATGAAAGGCTGGTTGGGCAGCCCAGCGGTTTAGGTCTCTGGCTGTGGAGCCAGAGGTGGGGAGTTTGATTCCCCCATTGTGTGCCTCCAGGGAGAAGAGCCAGCCTGGGTGGCCTTGGGCCAGCTGCACAGTCCCAGGGATCCCCCCCCTCCCCAGAAGAAAAGAAGATGGTAAACCACTTCTGAGTATTCTCTACCTGGAAACCTATGGAAAGAATCACTGTAAGTCAGAACTGACTTGATAACAAATGATAATATGAAAACAACAACAACACTGAATTCACAGGAAACTCAAAGAGGGGAGGGGTCAGATCTTTCTGTTCTTATTACTCTGTGAACACCATATACATAACCGGCGCGATAAAAGTGAAAATATCACATTGACCTCAAATATATTCTTTTTTTTCTTACTACTGCACAAACCCTCTCACTTACTCACAACTGTCCCAGATCTTCTACTACATTCCATTCCATCCCTCCATGCACATCAAGTCAACACAGAGATATATCCCCTTCTCCCCAAAAAATAAAAATAAAAAATCATTTTGGCATAATAACAGGCTTGACAGAATGCAAAGCACATGGTGGATAAAAAAAATCTATGAATTTTAAAAAATCAAGTTGATTTAAATCACAATTCAGAGCATGACTAAACATTTTTTTAAAAAAACTTAAATCATAATAAAAAATCCACATTTTAATTCCCCCCCATTGTGATTTAAATCATGATTTAAAAATCAGTTTGATTTAAATACAATCCGCCCTGGCAAAGCTGCTCCTTGCAGAAGCTCTGGTGCAACCGCTAGGAACCCAGGCCACGCAGACGGCCGCTCTAAGGTCTCCTGCAGAGGTGCCCTGTCAGCTACTCATCCCGGGAATCTGTTTTTCAAACAACCACTGCTCTCTCCGAAGAAGGGAAAACACAGGGATTCTTTCCTCCAAGCAAAAGCTCGCTTCCCCCTTTAATGGATATACTGGCGTACCTTAGCTGCTTCGAAAATTTCCACCACAGCAGCAGATATTTCTGGTCCGATGCCATCGCCTGGGATCAACGTTACTGTACGAATCTAGATATAAAAATAATAATAATAACAATTATAAGAGTACACCTGCCAGATGACGTAACTAAACACAGATTCAAGGAACCCTGTGGTTTGAATGATGCAGAACAACTGGATCACCCTTGAACCATAGGATGGGCAATGTGTCTCTGTGCATGCTGTTGGACTTCAACTCCCAGCATGCCTCAGTCCAGGCTATGCTAGTGAGGGCTGCTGGGAGTTACCCTCAGACAACCGGAAGGCTCTCCGAACATAATCCTGCACTCAGAGGACACAGCCCGCTTTGCATGCCTGACAATTTATTAGCTCACCTTCTTCACCATTTACCGTCACTCAACGTATGATCCACATACAGATTTTATTTTCTTTGGGACTCGGAACTTGGATGTTATTGCACTACTATGCTTCTGAAATTTTCCTTCCTTTGGACAGAGGAAATATTTCTGATGGGCTCCCTTGACCTTCTCACCCCAAGGTTTACACACAAAATATTCTAGAATATATACAGTAGGCCCCTTGTATCCACAGGATCAGTATCCACTGATACATCCACAGTCTGAAAACATTAAAAGAAAAATCCTAGAAATGTATATTTTTAAAAATGAAGTTACTATAACTGGCCGTTAGAGAAAGCCAGAGACCATGCTATGTCTAGTGCCTGCTATTAACATTGTTGTTGTTGTTTAGTCGTCAAGTCGTGTCCGACTCTTCGTGACCCCCATGGACCAGAGCACGCCAGGCCCTCCTGTCTTCCACTGCCTACCAAGGTTTTGTCAAATTCATGTTGGTCGTTTCGATGACCCTGTCCATCCATCTCATCCTCTGTCGTCCCCTTCTGCTCTTGCCCTCACACTTTCCCAACATCAGGGTCTTTTCCAGGGAGCTGGAATAGTGATTAAAATAACGAACCCTATAATCCTTGTTTTTCAGCACCTGCGCGAGGGGGGGGGGGAATCCTACTGTACCTATAGCGTGAAAGTAACAAATAAATGTACCATATTCTTAGGAGGAAACTAGGGCAAATTAGATAGCTCTTTCTAAAATTCCGAAACATTTAAAAATCTATCCATCTCCAGTGGTTACACAAAGCCACAACCATGACATTGCAAGGTGTAATCCAAGATAGGGTTTCAGGATCCTATCTCTGTCCAGGTTTCTCTTTTGATTGCACATGCATGAAGTATGTATCATCGGCAAAACTAAAAACAATACAAGCCAGCTTAAAAGGAGGCATAACTCAGAAGGCAACGAGGCACAGATCTGGAAAAGGCAGCCCTCCAGAAAATGCTGAAATTGGCGAAGAGCGTGCGTGACATCTTTCAGCAATTAACAACCATGCGATTACAGGTGGATAATTCTAAAGCGTAACAAACTAAATAAAAAGGATCCGCTCTACGCAAAGCAGGAATGTATTCTAGATAGCAGAAACAGAGGAATATTTTCCTGAAGGAAATATTCAGAACAGAGGATAAGAAGGTTCTCAACTTTTTTCCCCGTTGAAATTTGGCAAGTATTTTGCGCGACTAATTTGAGGCATTAAACACAAACAATTCCAATTTTCTTTGACCATGCACTACAGTTCTTAAGGGCAAGAAATCAAAACCGAGCTTGCCTTCAGATTTATCTAAACTGACACGAACATGGAATAAGCCGGGTTTCCCTTTTGCCATTCACACCTTTTCTTGAGAAACTTCTTAAAAAGAAAAAAAAGGCATACTATTATACTCACAGTGCTACCAAAACTTCTGGTCACCTGTTTTTGGTTTTGAAAGCCCCCTAGTAAACGGAAGACCTGCAGAAAGGTAATAAAAACAAGGGGGGGGGGAGAGATGATTTGGGATAAGCAGGCAATAGAACATCTGATTTCAGCTTCTTCTCTGCTCTCCTAGAAGTCAAAAGACAGATGAAGCTGATTGAGACCAGACAAGCAGGCCCATGAAACCATTCTGAACAGCTTCCACACGTCCATCTCAAAAGACTAAAACTATATACCGTATTTTTCGCTCCATAAGATGCACCTTTCCATAAGACGCACCAATTTTTTAGGAGAAGAAAACAGGAAAATATAATCTGTTTTCTTTGCTCCATAAGACTCACAGACTTTCCACCCCCCTGTTTTGTGGGGGAAAAGTGCGTCTTATGGTGCGAAAAATGTGGTGAACACTCATCCTTTCTCCATAAGGACAGATGAGTGGTTTAGGTCTCTGGCTGTGGAGCCAGAGGTTGCGAGTTCGATTCCCCACTGGGCCTCCTTGACAGGGGATGGACATGATGATCTACAGGGTCCCTTCCAGCTCTGCAGTTCTAAGATAAAATTATTATACAATCATAGGCCAGAATCCTATTGGCTATTTGTACCAGAGCAAGCATAAAGCTCTAAATCTCAGGCACAAATGATCACAAGGAAGTAAACTGATGCCTGAATTCCTCATCCCACAATCAGGGACACCAGAGACTTGCTAACGAGTGGCATTGCCCCGTGCGATTTATGCCACGGCCCTTAGGGATTCTGGCTGTAATTTTAAAGGCAACCCCAGAGGGCATTATCGGAGGGCTAATGATGGTGGAGGTGAGGGTGTCATTGAATAAGATATCTGCTAGTATCATGACAATTAGACCTGTGTTCCTAAGTTCCGTATAATGGCCACATTTTGGAGAGCTGCTTTTGGTTGCCCCAGGATGCAATGGAGAGGGATGGCGGTTTGCAGAACTGCTCTGATTTGACACCCCCAATCTCCTGCAAGCCTCGGAAAGACATCACGGCAGTTATCATCTGCTGCTTGCTTAGTACATGCTCCAAAGAAAGCAGACACTGGTATCTTCGAAAGAGTCACTGCAGGACAAAGTAATTGCACTTACCGGCTCCAGGGAAAACTTTTAGTAAGGAAAAAAAAACCAACACTCTCTAAGGTTATTCCACCTCTGCAACAAGCTAGAGAAGGTCAGGCTGCTCAAAGGGAGGGCCAGAGGCTACGCCAGTTAATCTCGGCCAAGTCAAAGCTGCCCCTCGCTCCAGTGACCCTCCATAATCCAAGTCGTCGTCCGTTGTCCCGAAAGGACATGGGAGACAAAGCTCTCGACTTGTTTCAAGGAGAAGGATTAACGTAGAATTCCACATTGGTCTGTAATGGCACTCCCAACCTGGTATGGTACTCAGCCATGTTTATAAGGAGCAGAGGGTTAACTGCCCCCCCCAAGCATCTAACACCCCCCCTCAAGAGTTTGGAAGCCTCTATTTTTCATTCGCACCCCCAAGCAAGAAGGAATCAGGGCGATTGACACCGTAAACTTGGTGCACTCACCTTCTGACGGCGAGGAATGGCTCGGCTGCCGTGAGTCTTTCTCCAGACCCACCTCCCCTTCCCACAAATTCGGACAGCAAATCGGGAAGGCCACTCCCTGTGAGGACCTTCAAGCTCAGGTCAGCCTGCTTTTGACTTTTGTGGCTCAACCCGTGCCACTAGCTTACAATTATTATTTAAGGAGCCTCCCTTGATACATGTGGACCCGGTGTTTCCACGATAGGCTACAGAGGAAGGCTACCTCCCCCACTCCACGAAAGCACATTTTTAGCATATGATAAATAACAAATAAAATCTCTACTGTCTTCCATGGAGGAGGCAGACCAGAGAAGGGCAAAGAAGGGGGTGTGAGGGGTCCCCCCCCACCTTACAAGTCCTTCTTTTGCTAGCTGGCGAGCTCACCTGCTGGGCGTTCTACGCCTCCGATACCTGGGGCACCTGTGGCGACCAGGTGAAGCTCTGGAATCCAAGACCAACTTCAGAGATGATGCTTCTTTTAAAAACCCGGCTCTCCAAAGCGATGGGTGAAACCCTGAAGCTACTCCATTCACACTAACTAGCACAAGATTTTTTTTTAAAATTAAAATAACAATGAAAACGGGCTCTCCAGATACACTTGGGTCCCAAGAGGGAAAACCCAATCGAACAACTCGAAACCTGCCAATTATCAATCAATCAATCACTGGTTATTTCAGAGTCACAGATAAGATAGCTCAGTGGTTTAAGGCCTCTGGAAATGCAAAGCCAGAGACTGGGAGTTCGATTCCCCCCCCACCCCGGTGGTGCCTCCTTGCTAAGGGCTGGACTGGATGATCCGTAGGGTCCCTTCCAGCAGTTCTAAGATGATGATGATGATGATGATGACCGATTATTAAAGCCCTGCTTGCCTGGGGCTCAGGAATTCCTGGATCTGGTGCTCCAAGATAACTCAGGAAGGTGACCTTGAGCCAGCCACTCTTTTTCTCCCCTGTCCTACCTCGCAGGGTTGGAGGGAGGGCAGAAGAGATGCCCCCCCCAAAAAACCCCACCCTATAAAGAGCACCAGGATTAAATGAAGGAAGGAAAAGAATAAGGCAGAGAGAGGCTGGGAGAGGGGAACCCTCAGGGTCCAGCCAGCCGATCTCCCCCCCCAACACCCTGTCCTACCTGGCAGGGCGGTTGTCCCGAGGGCTTGGATGGGACACAGACCCATCCAGGTGAAACACGTGGGGTAGTTCCCTCTCCCACCGATAGGGGGCGAGCAAGGTCTCGCCGGGTGTAGGGTGGAAATCTCGCGAGATCTCCTCTTGCGGTGAGGGGGGAACCCGCCCGGCCAAGGTGACCCCCCCACGGGCCCGCCCGCCCTCCATTGAAAGTCGGTGTCCCTCCGTCCCTTCTCACCTTCGGCACCCACGAAGCAGCCATGGCGGGCGGGCGACGGCACCGAAACTCCCGCTCACCTTCCCGCGGCCTCCTCTGAAGGGGGAAAAAAGGACGAGGCCTTCCCTCCGCCGTTGCCGTCGCCGGCGATTGGCCCGCACTCCCGCCTCCCCCCCGACTCAGCCAATCAGAGCCTGCGCCCTGTTCCAGCTTGGGAGAGGATTGGTGGGAAAGCGCGGAGAAGTCCCGCCTCGCCCCTCGCCCTGCCCCTCTTCCGCGGGAGGCCGCGCCTCTGCCCCTTGGCCAGCGGGGCTGAAAGGGGTGGAACAGTGGGCGGGGCTAAGTGCTGAGTTTTTGCATGCCCCGCCCAGAAAGGGGCGGAGCTCACTCATATATGAATAGTAATGAATAGGCAGAATTAAAGGGCCAGGCGCGTATGATGGAGACACGTGTTTGTAAATAGACAGACCATACAGGTTAGGAACACGAGATCAACCCATAATAATTGCGTGTTACTTGTTACAACGCAATCCTAACCGGACTTTCCTAGAAGTGAGTCCCATTCAGATGGGGGCTGTTCTCAGGCCTGGCCACCCCAGCAAAAATTCTGGGATTTCATGCTGTAGTCGTGTGTACACACACCATCATCATCAACAACATCATCATCTTAGAGCTGCAGAGATGGGAGAAACTCTATGGATCATCAAGCCCAGCTACTATTTCGGGGGGGGGGGAATCGAACTTCCATCCTGTTTAAACCGCTGAGCTATCCAGAAGTTGAGTAGACTATATTCCAGAGGTGAAAGGGAAGACCCAAATTCCTCCTGGGCTGTGTTTGTTATTCCATCCACTGAGAATGTGGCCAGCAGTGGCTTTTCCAAATAAAAATGTAACACGGAACTTAGTGGTTTAAGTACATCTGGCGGTTGGGACTCCGATTCCCTGCTGTGCCTCCTTGGCAAGTATTGGACGTGATGATCCATAGAGTCCCTTCCTGCTCTGCATTTCTAAGATGATGATGATGATGATTATGGAAGTCCTAGTTCACTGCGACCTAACAGGGGGGAAAAGAGATTAAAAGGAATAATTCTATATCAATATGTGAATGATTAATTTACTGTGTGCTTCCAATCAGAATAAACCTTGGTTGATAGTCTGAGGTTCAATTTGGCTTTTGATAAGCTTTTACTTGGCTTTGCAACCTCCAGGCAATCTTGAGGACTCTTGGCAAACAATTCAACAGGAAAATGGTGTGTGTGAGAGACGAAAGAGGGTGTGACCCTGCAGGTGGAAATGCTGTTACTATATACAGTACTGTACAAGGAATGCATTTATCCTGCTTGAATAATTGGTGCAAATCATCCAGAATGATCACTACCAAGGCAACTCTGGCCCTTCACAACAAAACGACCAACAAATGACACATTAAATAATAACCACATAACAACAATGTAGAAAATCAAAGAAACATACCATTAAACTAAAAAAAAAAAGACAACATGTAAACAATTCATAAAAGCAAGATGGCGGAATTGATGCTGTAAGAGTTGAAGGAACCTCTGTTCGCCAGGCGTATTTTGGGTGGAGATTTGTTCTGTAGATGGGGCGAAACCACAGAGAAGGCCCAGTTCTTGGTCGTCTCTTCCCGGGACTCTCTCGGGTCCATGACCTCAAACGTCCGGCCTGGGATAATGAAGTCGGCCGGGCAGATCTCACTGGGAGAAGTCTCCCTTTCTCTGGGTCAAGACAGTAGCCAAGGGCGGGAGACACAACGGCACTATTTTTAGAGTTGCAAGCTTCTCATCAGAGAGGTATTAGGACCAAGCACTCTGCGCCATAATCCCTTGGCTGGCTAGCAATTTGCACGATGGACGGAGTTGCTTTCTTAACCTCCCTCTTCTTGCTTCTTGCCAGACCCAAGCAGAAAGCTTGGAAAGAAAGCCAAGCAAATCTGGTACTCAATCAGCTACACACACTGGCTCAAAACATCTATTTAAGTATGGGTACCTAGCAGTGGATAGAGTGACAGATTAAAACCCAGGAAGGTCTGGGTTCAAATCCCCTCTAAGCCATGGAAATTCAGGGGGATGAGGACAAAATGGATAAAACCACATTTTAAATATCTCACACGGGAAGCCCTGTTAGGATCACTATGAGTTGGTCCTATCTTGGTGGCGCACAATAGAACATATTCCATTCCAACTTTGTATACATATCTATCTATTTAAAATATTTTCACGCCACCTTTCTCCTTCGAAAAGGACCCAAGGCAGTTTACAGCGCTTAAAGACAATATTTAAGGACAAAGCAACGAGTATAGAAAGGCGGTGTACATCCTGAAAAGGTAATATTTAACTGCCGAAAACGCTAAGTCTACAAATATTGAAGTGATGACTACATTCCCTGGGATCCAGGACAGACCTGTACAGTTTGATGCTTTAAAAAAAATCTCTCGCACAAGATAGAACACAGAGAGATGTGTGTTCAAGATCCTCCTCTTCCAAAAGCACAAGATCATCCTCTCTCTCTTTTTCCCCCTTCTTTTCTCCAAAGTGGGGGTTATTTACTGCCACCTCGCGGCTCAAAGCCTTCCCTGCTTCATCATCATGTGCAATGAGGAGGTTCCTCTTGGCTGCATTCCTCTCTATGCGCCCTGGAGACTAGAAGCAGGCAAAGAGATGCTTTCTACAGGGACTGGATGCATCTCATCAGATTATCCCACCTCCACTGCAATCCGTCCATCGCATCCAAGGGCAACGGAGAAGGGAGCAGCCTCTCCACTCAACATTTCCATGGGATTGTAATCCTCTTGACTCCTGACTTTGCCCGGTGCTGGGCTCCATCCAGGCAGGATCTGCACAGCCACCGGCGCTGCTTCGATGCAGGCGTGGGGATTTTTTTCGCCTCCGCGGAGTTGCATGCATGCTCCAAATGCCTGCAGGACAGAAAACTCCTGAGGCTTGCCATGGGATCCTTTGGCTGGCGGAGAAGATCCCTCCTTTAAGATGGGTAATAAGCAGACGATTTTTACAGATGAACAGTTAGATGCCTATCAGGTAAGCCGCCTGCCTTCCTGGGTATCTACTCTGTGCATTTATTGCTCTGTTTATCTGGCTTGCGCAGAGACCACCAGGTATTTCAGTGCCAAAGACAGAAAGCCATTCCCTTAAGGGATAAAGGCAAACTAAATCATTTTATGCCTCCCAGCGCTTTTTTAAATGACACCCCCAAATCAAATTCCTGAAGGCGGCCTCCGTCTTTCCTCTCTTCCTCCAAGCTGGACTTGGGTTTGCATTTTTTAAAAAAATGCCGAAAAATGATGATTGGGAAGGACAAGGCTGGGTGTCCGGGGCCCAGATGGAGCACCTGCTTTCCAGACAGAAGCTGATCTTTTTAAATCTAAGGCATATCCAGTTTAATACGATGGGACAGACCTCGGCTTGAGATCTTAGGGCAGAGATCAAATTTGGGGAATGTAAGTTGCTGGGTTCCCTCCCTCCCCCACCTCGTGGTACCCCCCCCCCCCGGGTTTATCAAGCTGATGCAAATGGAAGATACAGGCAACTTGGTGCCAAAGAAACGTGCAGAAAATCCAAGAATCTTGAGAAAAGGACTCCTTCTGGGTATCAGACCCCAATGCGGCTAAGAGTTCTCCCAGAGACTGGAAACATAATTTTTGTTTCCGAACTACAACTCCCAGAGCCTACCAGCTGGCTCGGGGAAATTGGGAATTGTAGTTTGACCAAAATTCCCACCCCACCCTCTCTCTTTCTCTTTCTCTCTTTTGGTTCCTCCTGATCTCCAACGTATTTTATTTCAGCTCTATAATTTTGGGGGATGGCGAGAACCTCCTTTTGCAGCTGGGAGAACCAGAACTTTCTGATCTACCAGAGACCCCCCCCCCACCGGAGATCTGTCAGTAGATCCCAAAGGATCTTTCCCCACCTCAATCTTGGACTGCTTTTGCTTCCTTTTGGGGGACCCGAATAATTCCAGGCTGGGTGGTTTGAGGGTCTAACTAACCCCATAGGAGACAAAGTCTTGAGTCTATCAGTCTCTTCTTAAGGAGAACAGTGCCCCCATCCAACATGCAGTGACTGTTTGAGGATTCTTTCTTTTTCAACACACATCCTGTTCTGGGAGCCCAAAAAGTCTTCTATCACATTGTCTCCCTGCTCCAGATCTTTTTCATTCGACATGAGATCCCAAAGAGGGGGAAAATATGGAAAAGGATTTGGTATGGAAAAAGTTGGAGGCCAGCCTTGACCACGGTGGAGCTTTTGAGAGTGGAAAGATGATAACAGGCCTTGGATGCTTTTGGTTTAAATAAACAGAGGAAAACACACAGATGCACCTATTTTAAAAAAGCCTTTGTCATGCTCTGGTGAGCATCCTTTCAGTCGGTCATAACAGTGATTACGTATTGACTAAACATCAGTGGGGCTTCCATGGTTTAGCACAAACCGGAGATGTTCCCTCTTTTGGACTGCAGCATCCAGCATCCCCCAGCTGGCCAGGGGATTCTGGAAACTGTTGGGGAAAAAAGGAACCATTTCTGAACTATGCCGATGTGATTCCCCCCCCCTCCAATTATAGACCACTTCCTTGTTGAGCAAACACTCCCGCAGGAGATGACTAAATCATTTTTTCTTGGGCTGGCTGGCAAAGTTGCTTGAGCTCTGTTTGGCATATAGGGGTTCTGGTGCCAAATCCGGATGGCCTCTCCTGCCTTATGTGGACTGGACAGCTATTAGGCTCAGGAGGTTTGATAACGTAATGTTAATTCTTCATGCTATATTGGCTGAAATCCAGGAGTAAGTTGCAACCTCTCTCTGTGTGTGTTTTTCTGTGCTGTCATGTTGGAACTGATGTATAGCAAGCCTTATAACGAGATATTTAAGGAGTGGTTTTACCAGTTCCACTCTCCCTGTTGAACTTTCATGGCTGAATGCGGATTCAAACCTAGATCTCCAGAGTCCTAGTCCGTCGTTCTATCCAGAACACCATGCTGGGAATCTCCAACTAGAGTAAGCCCATTGAGTCAGTGGAATTTACATAGAGGATGGCTCACCACATTCCCTACTGACTCAATGGCACCCCTCTAGTGGTGACTTACTGCTGGGTTCCAGCCCTTACACTTGCTCCCATTTCCTGCCCTGGTAACTAATTACAGCTGATGGTGTGACCTGTAACTTGTTACAGTGGTGCCTCGCATTACGATGTTAATTCATTTCAGCGGAATCGCTGTAGAACGAAAATGTTGTAATTCAAAAATAAAAAGCCAATTGAAACGCATTGAAACCCCTTCAATGCGTTCCAATGGGCTGGAAACTCACAGTCCAGCGAAGATCCTCCATAGGGCGGCCATTTTCGGTGGCTGTTTTGCGAGGAATCCGTCCAAAAACACAGCAGGGAGCATTTTATTTACCCGGCAGCCATCTTGAAACCGCCAATCAGCTGGAGGAAAATTGTCATTTTGTGAAGAATCGGTTTCAGAAGCAGGGAACTGATCATCGCAAAGCAAAAAAACCCCATTCAGACCATTGTTTTGCGATTGCAATTGCGATCGCAAAAAGATCGTCGTAATGCGGTTTCGTCATAATGCGGGGCAATCGTAAAGCAAGGTGCCACTGTACTCCCAAGCTTTTATATTGTCGGGGAATTTCTGTAGTCCAAGAAGCAACATTTCCAAGGTCTGAATTTGCAGCTGAAAGATCCTGCTTGTAGAAAATGTGTCTGATTTCAGGGTGGAACAATTACAGGTGAATGCTAAACAGAGTGGTGAAAAACCTTTCTTAATCATTAAATCCTGAGTGCATTACAACCCTCTGCACATTACACATAATACATTATTATAACTGAAATGATAGCAGTGTACCAGAGCCATGATCATAATTCCAGTAAACCTTTGTGTCTGAAAAATAAAATTTGCAAAGGAAATGTGTGTTTCGGCTTTGTGATTGATAAGGCCAAGCACAAAACAAAGCCAGTTAATGTGAAGCCTCTGGGGTGTGTGTAAAGCTCCTGTCATGACAATCAGATGCTTTCCACAATTAAGGAATTTCCTTTTCCAATGATGTGCTGTCCATAAGGTATGGTTTAGCTTTTTAAATGAATTGCTTCTGAATAGACCTTCAGAATAACAGGGGTAGATTTCTTGCTGTCAAGAAGGCCCTGCTGGCCTCTCAGCTGTGGAAAACATGGATGGCTGGTCTAATTATACAGTTCACAGCTTAGGAGAAGTGGCTGGTGGGAAGATGACGTTTATATTTAAGTGCTCATTTTATATTCTTAAAAAAACCTGTTTTGACAGGGAGGTATCTACATGATGCATACTTTAACGAGGAACCCATCATGTTGGATCTTAATATTGTGCAGAGAATCAGGAACAATTATGTTTTATTTATTTATTTATTTATTTATTTGTTTATTTATTTAATTTATATGCCGTCAGTCACGTGGCATAATAAAGACCAGGAAGTTTTATTGGGCGTAAGTTTTAACCCCTGCAGATACCTCTTTGGACAACTAAGCGATCCCAATAAAGATATTACGAAACTCTGGATTTTATTTCTGTCCACGGCTCATGTGGCTACTGATTTTCTGGTCTTAAAGAGAACCAGGTTATTTTGCATTGGTTTTCGTGGACTGCAGCCACGCCATCTTATCCGGGTGGATCTGCACCTGCTGAAGGATTTGCCACATCGACCTCCTTGAGTATTTAAGATGCAAGAAACTGACTGATCGCTCCCCATCCCTGGGAGGTTCCTGATTCGATAAAGAGGCTCAGATCCTTGAATATACCTTTTATTTCTTGGGGATTTTGATTTTTTTTAAAAAAGAAAGGTGACATTTTTCTTCAATATATAGTAGTAATAATAATAATTTGAGAACTGCAAAGCTAGAAGGGATCCTATAGATCATCAAGTCTAGCCCGTGTCAAGGAGGCCCAGTGGGGGAATCGAACTCCCAACCCTCTGGCTCCACAGCCAGATGCCTAAACCACTGCACTCTCCAGCAGTTCAATGGGGTTGCCACACCATGTGTTTTGAATTAACTTTATCCTCTTCTCCTTCCTTGACGGAGGAAGGAATTATGATGTGTTCATTAAGATATTCTTGGCCCCAGAGTAATTTTCTAACTCAGCGAACCTGCCTGATCAAACCTGAATGATTCATCTCCATATTTCTCCGGCCCAAAACATTTTAATTAAATTGGAATTCAATTGCCAGAACACCAGCTGCTGCAGCAGCAAACAACAACAACAACAACTCTACTGTAAAAATAAAAAGCAAAGCTGGCTTCTGCTTGCGAGGAGACCCTGGGCCAGCCTTCTTGAACAGCAACAACACTTTCTGAATAGCACTTGTTATCTAATGCTTATGAGATGGTTCATAAAATAAAATGGAATGTCGAGTTCACTAAACCAGTGATTGGACTTTTCATCTCCACCAAAACAGGTGTTTTATAAAGTTAATGGGACTTAATTGCCCATTTGAGACCATGCCACCCCCGAATAGTTTGCATTCAACTAGGGTGGCCAGCTGTGAGGTTTGTCCCTGAGACTCTGGTTTTGGATATACACAGCCTCACTGTGTATTATAGCTATCAGTCTGAAAAAAGATTCTCAGAGGCAAATCTTGGTTAGTGCCATGCTAGCCTTTAAATTCATCCCTGTGTGACAAACACAAGTTTTTGCAATGGTTGTTGAAGGTTGTGTCTCCTCTGACATGATGAAGACTGCACCATGCGGTGGACTTTGATTCCGTGGGTGAGTGATGAATCCTCTGTGGGTTTTTGTCCAAACTTTAAAGGAAGTATCCAATGTGTGACATCCTATTCCCCGCTTTAAAAAAAAGCTCAATAGATTGGATAGCCTTTATATTTCAGACTAAATCCTGGAGCAGATCTCCTGGCTCCCTGAAAAACTGCACCCACCAGCTTCCAGTGTCCTCGGGACATCCCATAAAAGTGCTCCCCTTAGGTTTTTGGTTTGGGTCCTAAAATCTCAAGGAACAGGATGCCGGTGATTCGGCTACCCCACTTCCAGCAATATATTGCAGTCCAAACTTCAATATATGGCTGCTTGAAAGAACTGTCCATGGTCCTGAACCGGGTGGGTGAGCAGAGTTCAGCACCATGGACAGCTCATGTAAAGCACGGAGTAAACCCGGAAGTGGATTTACTGCCCTACTGACACAGGTGTCACCAATCTCTACCCCACCCCACCCCCAGCTCCAGGATGCCACTGCTCAAGTCCTAGAAAGCGGCTGCCATTCATGGCCATCCTGAACGAGATGGGCGATGGCCCCATGTAGTTATGGTCACAATGTGATATCCGTTGCATCCAAGTAAAACTAAACCTATGTATGCCACCCAAATAAGCCTTCTTGGTTTACCCTTCTTGGTTTACCCTTCTCTCCTTCCTCTGCCTGTTCGGTGCCCATGGGAATTTTCCACCACCCCAATGGCTGATTATATATGGTGGTGAGCAGAAATAAGATTCCAGCCACCATAAGTCCACTATGACTCTCCTTTCCCTGAGCAATTAATAGCTTTTAACAGATTTTTTTTTAAAATGGGCTTCAGTCGTCTAAGATTTTGGGCATGCACTGCAGGGTTGCAGTGCAGAAGATCTCTAGCTGGGCTGCCGCCAGCCATGTCCTCTCCCAGTCTATTTCTCTTCATATATTCTGGACAGCTCAGTGGTTTAATTCTCTGACTGTGAAGCCAGAGGTTGGGGGTTCGATGCCTCCACTGGGCCTCCTTGACAGGGGCTGGACTAGATGATCTATGGGGTCCCTTCTAGCTCTGCAGTTCTAAGATGATTATTCTCCTTTCCACCAACAGACATCTCTGGCCCCTCACTTACAGTCCTCATTGGGATGGTGTCTTCAAATCTCCTTCTCACTAAATCTTCTTTGTAATGATTTCCCAGAAAACCTGGGTCTTCCCCCAGTTTGCTCGCGGATCCCTGTCTGTGTAGCTGTTGTTGTTTCTGCTGTTCGAAATAGTAACCCTCTAGGAATGAGTTCACATTGATTTGGGGGGAAAAAAGGATGCAAAAGAGCTGAGAATATAAAGAGCTGAGGGCTCTTTGTCCACGTGAGCTTGCTTATTGAAGCAATAAAACCTTTCTCTTTTAAAGACAGAAGTGTAGAACGTGGACAAAACATCATCAAACAGAGTGCAGGACACATAATAATGGGCTCAAATGAGAAGGAGCCAGATTGAGGCTGAATGTCAGGAAAAAAAGTCTTAACTGTTAGAGTAGCATGACAACAGCAACAATGACCTCGGGAGGTGGTGAGTACTCCAACGTTGGAGGCCTTCAAGAGAAAACTGGGCATCCAATCTGCTTGGATTCAGATTCCTGCCTTGAGCAGGGGGTTGGACTAGATGGCCTTCTAGGCCCCTTCCGACTCTGTGATTCTAGGATCATGATTTTGGACCGCAATTTGCATCATTTCCTCAGCCCTGTGGGGGATTCTGGGGGATGCCGTCCAAGATGGGTCACACTCTTTCTCCTGCCAAGAAAGTTTTCTCGAGCTCCCGCTGTGTGGAGCATCCCTATTCAGAGGCAGTCTACCCCCTGGAGATGGTGCTAAAGACAGGTCCTGGCCTTCAGGTCTCCTTGCTCAGGCATGCTCAGAGGTGAGCATAGAGGGTACACTGAGTCCCATGGATTGCTTTCATCTCTGTCTGCAATAGCTGACTGATTCTTTCTCTCTAATTTGGAAGCTTTGATTACATTCCATGGCCATCAGCTTTCTCGTTAAGTAACAGCCTCGGGCTGCTTTGTAGCCAGGCTGATCTCTTTACTGGGTAGGTTGACCCACTTCTCTTTGTCCCTCGGCGCAGGTAAACAGAGCACCTACCAGTGATCGCTGAGAGGGTCAAAAAAGGAAGCGAGGTGTTCGTGCATCCTGCCCTGAATGGCAGACTTAACTCCCTGGCTCTTGTTTCCCTTTGTGCCTCTCTGGACGACGTGAGATCAGCAGCCGCGACTCTTAAGCGGCCCTCCCTTCTTGTGTGCCTGTAACCCTAATCGGCCACACAATACCCCCCAAGGCGGAGGGCCTCCCTGGCCCGCCACTTTGGAGGCAAAGAAGGAAGCCGGCTGAATAATTGATACACAAGCCAGCACGATCAGAGGACCTTGAAACCCACACCTCGTGGTGCCTGTGACTGGCCTGGGTGGCTCGCTCTTGATCTGGCTGCGGACGAAGACAGCCTTCCCTCCCAAAGAGCACCTTCCTGGCAGCATGGACTACAACACCCATCCTCCCTCGCCACTTGACTGGAGAGGGTGGGAGTTGTAGGCTGGGAGGTGTGTTTGGAAAGGGCCAGGCTGGATCATTTGTGGGGGTGTATGCGTTGCAGTTTGGGCAGTTAAATACAGACGTCCGGGCATGTTTTGGCCTTGCGTATGATTTCCGTAATTTTGGACAGCTCTTTTCCAAAGAGAGAGAGAGAGGGAGGGAGGGAGGGAGAGAGGCCTTTTTGCAATTGCACCACAATTCCCATTGCTTCCAATAATCATCTGGTTGGGCACGATGGGAATTGTACTGCCACACATTTGGACAGATCCAGGTTGGAAAAGCCTGCTGGAAAACTCTGTTTAGTTCTAAAGCTTGCTAACTGGTTCACAGGGAGTAATTAGTTACTCTAATCATTGCATTTTTTAAAAAATAAAGTCTCTCTTTACATTCATGTTTTTGCAAATGGGACTAAAGGGTTCCTTTTTTACTTCCCTCAAATAAATAAATAAATGTCTTGAAGGCTCGAAGCCAGTGGCCTCTGGAATGGAGCACACCCTCCTCCTGTTTTTTGTTATCCAAATATTCACGTTTATAGCTGCAGCTTTACTATTGCAAAAGGAACTAATTGCAAGTAACTTGTTATTTACAGCCCATTGCTTCCTTTCTCTAGGTATGACGTGACTGTGCCGAGAGAAAGCAAGCAGTGGCCCTTCGTTTCTCCAAACATTCTGTTTATTTTTAAAAAAATTAAAAATCAAAACCAAAGAAAACAACTCATTTTTTAAATTGTTCCCTTTTCTTTACAGGATTGCACCTTCTTCACCCGAAAGGAGGTCCTTCGGTATGTAACCGTCCCCTTTTTCACACTGATTGATTTGTTCACTACATTTATGCCCCACCTTTCCTCTGCTGACCTCAAGGTGGCGTACAGGAGCCTCCCCCCTCCGTACTTTATCTGAACAGCAACCCTGTAAGGTAGGATCAGTTTAAGAGAAAGTGACTTGGTCACCCAGGGAATTTCATGAACAAGGGAAT
This sequence comes from Pogona vitticeps, assembly GCF_051106095.1. NCBI lineage: Eukaryota > Metazoa > Chordata > Lepidosauria > Squamata > Agamidae > Pogona > Pogona vitticeps. The sequence continues at coordinate 3,746,623 of NC_135794.1, read as the reverse complement.
GCTCGAACCCAGGTTTCTCCTAAACAACACGGGCCCTCTGCACTAAACCCAACCAGCTCTTTTATAGAGAGGAAGCACACCATTTCCTATAAAGAAGTGAACTCTGTACGAAGTGGTGTTCCCACGCAGCAATTAATCATCCTTCATGGAAGGTGCAGAGGAACACTCTTCCAGGTTTTGTTTGATACCTGGGTGTTTGTGCCCAGATCACACTCCTTCTGAATGAAGGACTGCAGCTATAAAGCGCTGGATTTCCCCAGCGCTGGCGTAGGTAAAGGTCAAGGTTCCCCTTGACATTTAGTCCAGTCGTGTCCAACTCTAGGGCACGGTGCTCATCCCCATCTCCAAGCCATAGAACCAATGTTTGTCCGAAGACAGTTTCCGTGGTCACGTGGCCAGCGCGACTAGACATGGAACGCTGTGACCTTCCCACCGTGATGGTACCTATTTATCTACTCACATTTTTACATGTTTTCAAACAGCTCAGTTGGTAGGAGCTGGGACAAGCGATGGGAGCTCCCTCCGTTGCGTGGATTCGATCTTACGACGGCTGGTCTTCTGACCTTGCAGCCCAGAGGCTTCTGCGGTTTAACCTGCAGCGCCACCATGTCCCATTTTCTGCCTCTGGACTGCCCCAAATACCTAAAATTATGAGCAAACTAAACCCGCAGCGCCACCACGTCCCTCTCAGCGCTGGTGTAGCTGCGTGCTATTCCATTTCGCAGTGTGAAATGTGCTTAGCCCAAATCTTTTCTGATGCAGACCTTTTCCCTGGCATTATAGGATTTCGCTGTAGGCGAAACAGAGCAGACACTTCTGTGTGCAGTGAACCCGAAAAAGGTAAAATAAAAGTGAACAGTAATTCTCTGTCCGGCCGAAATGGCAGGACGTGACGTTCCAACAGGGAGCATAGATTTGCAGAAGAACAGAATGTGTCATGCGGGCAGTGGAGGGTGGAAACAGGAGAACTGGGCAAAGAGCTACAGACTTCCCAAAGTGCTTCATGGGTCCTCCGTTACTTTTACTCTTTCCATGCAAATGCCTCTCCTATGGAAATGCTGGCTGTCCTGGCCAGAGCGCGGATTTTCTCATGCCTCGAATGATCTCCTTGATTTTCCCAACCCAGGGGCTTGTGAACCTATCTGTGGGCACACCAAAACACGATCTCAAAATTACTGGTGTCTACAGATCTGAGATAATTCACATTCCAATTCAAAACAGAGAGAAAAAAGACAAGGAAAAAGAAATCATGGGGGGAAAAGCAAGTTTTCCTATACCAGAAACTTTGCTTTGCATGCCAGAACTGAATTCTGGTGTGCGAAGCAAAGCATGCTGCTTATATACCACCCCATACCACTTAAAGCACTCTCTTGTCAGTTTACAATTTAATTATGAAGCTTCCCCCCCCCCCCGGTACTCAGTTTACAGACCTCAGAAGGATGGAAGGATGGGTGAATGGGTGAACCCTGTGCTGTCTAATTGGGATTTAATCCGTAAGCAGAGTTTTGGATGCAGTACTGCAGTTTAACCACCGCACCTTGGGGCTTTACGTTACTTGGAACAGTCTCCAAGCCAGGCTCTCCAGGAGAGTCCGAAAAGGCAGTCTGTTGGGCTGAGCCATACTCACCAAAGCAGCTGTGACGGCCTTAGTCTCTCATCAGGAGCATGTCTTTGGTGAGGTTAACGGGTCTTGATTTCCCATTCAAGACCTAAGTGCCCACAAATGCATTGCAGAAGAACAGGGGAAACGGTATTTTGTTCTTCAGTAACAACACATGGGGGCTGGAAATATTCATTCCTTTCTTCAGCAACTGAGTGCATTGCTGGTAAAGCTCATAGGGGAAGGGGAAGTCTCTCTCTCTCTCTCTCTCTCTCTCTCTCTCTCTCTCTGGTTTGGACCAGAGCATGCCAGGCCCTCCTATCTTCCACTGCCTCCTGGAATTGGGTCAAATTCATGTTGGTTGCTTCGGTGACCCTGTCCATCCGTCTCGTCCTCTGTTGTCCCCTTCTCCTCTTGCCCTCACACTTCCCCAACATCAGGGTCTTTTCGGGGAGTCTTCTCTTCTCATCAGATGGCCAAAGTCTTGGAGCCTCAGCTTCAGGATCTGTCCTTCCAGTGAGCATTAATTGTACACCCCCCCCCAATATATTCTTCAGCCGTGTCCTGCAGATCATCATCATTTGCATTTTGGGAAAGCAAAGGTGCAGTTCAAAGCCGTGGGCTGTTCATAGACTTGACAAGAAAACCCTTAAAGAAAAAGGGACAAGTCAGGCAACGGAGAAACAAGCCATTTTAGTGGAACAACTCCAAGCCTGCCTAGATCTCATCAAGAGCCTATCTATCCGCTATATACTTTTTTGCAACAGCAGAGAGGAAGGTGACACTAGGAAGCTAGGAAGAAGGGAGGAAGATCATGGTTTGCTTTTTCTTGCTGCTCTCCAACAAGTAGCGTTCAAAAAGGTAGCCAGGTTTGCTGGTTCGGACATTCTGGGACTTGCAGTTACTGAACTTGAAGTTACTTCTGCCTGTCCCCGCATCCTTTCTTCAACTTAGCATGTCCATTTCAACTGCCATCTTATTCCGACTAAAATTTCCAGGATTAATTTTAAAAACCCTGCATCTGGAAAACCCTATCCAAGCTATTTGCTTTCACAGACATTGGTGCTTATTTTGATGCTAATTTGAAGACGGCTCTAAACGGAAGAGAATGATTTATGCCTGCCCACTGAAAAGAAAATTAATGTGGTCTAATATCACATTAGCAGCATCCAAAGAGTCACGGATAATGGATGGAGAGACAAAGCAGACCTAGCCAGGGAGATGAGCAGACCTCGGCTTGAGGGCATGGAGAGGAGGAAGCAAAACTAGCAAAACATCCACACGACGCGCCAGAGGGAAAGCTTAGATTTTCTTTACTGCGATTCCTGCCGCTTCCTTTTTGAGACTGCTGCCTCCCACTCACAGAAGGCAGCTTGAGGATGATTCTTCCAGAATTTGGTTGAGTTCTTGGTTTGATCAACGACTGCTAGGCTCTCCCAGACTGCTGAGTCAGGCCATGTTTGGGAGGTATGGGCTGAAATCCTGTTTATGGAGCGAATGCCACATAAGGCTGAGGAGGTCACCAGCAGTGGTGGTGGGGAAGCGCCATTTATTTTGGAAATTTTAAAAAATCCCAATTCCTCCCTGAGGATCCAAGTCTTCCTTGGTTCTTTGCCATGTACAGAGTTTCTAGGTCAGAAACTCTGTACATGGTCCCCTGAAATGGCAGGACTTTTCTTCGCGTGAGGAAGGATGAGATGCAAGTCAAAGCAAATTAAGTAGAGAAATAAAACTTCAGCATCTTGAGTTTCCTTCTTCTTTGGATGGCGAGGGAAGGACCTTCTCAAAATTAAGGCTTCAGAAACAGCAAGAAATGTGGCGACCACCCCCAATGTGTGAAAGGTACCTGGTTCTCTGAATAAATGGGCTGAAATCACTTCTTGCCCTGCCAGGAGAGATGGATACTGTGGTCGGCATTTGTGGGAAGAGCTAATGAGATATTGAGTGTATCTTGTCATCTAATGGCCACTCAAAGCTTCCTAATCAATGAGCCATTATCAGCTTTTATTTCTTCTCTGCAGCAACAGCGCTGAGCTTAGCCTAGTCCGGAGTTCTCAGGACATCAACAAGGCTGTGCCCTGTGTTTAGCCAGAGAGGAGGATGAGAAGAAGAATGACAGGCATTCCTCCGTGTCTGATTTACGGGACATGCTGTGAGAAATCCTAGTCCTCTTCGAGAATTACTTCTTCGCCCGTTTCTCTGTGTCCGGGCATCCATGCAGGGTGAAATGGTGTGCTTGAAAGGCTATGGCAGGGGAAATCAATTTCTCGGAAACAAGAGGCAAGGAAAAGCCATGTACGGACAGGGGAAGAGAAACTGTAGCCCTGAAATAAGATGAGTCTGAGAAAAGAAAGTGAGGCCCATGAAGTTTGGGAATTTTTTTTTGTCTGCTTAGAGCTGCCTTTATGGAGTTGCTTTGAAAAGGTTTGGAGGAATGCTAATGAACATGGGTTCTATTGTAGTAGAAGTGCTGTCGAGCTGGCTGGATAGCTCGGTGGTCAAGGTGGAGACCAGAGGTTGGGAGTTCGATTCCCCCACTGGGTGCCTTCTGGGAGAAGAGGCAGCCCGGGTGGCCTTGGGCCAGCTGCACTGGCCCAGGGATCCCCCACCCCCAGAAGAAATGGGAATTCCCATTCTGAGGACCCAGAAACCCCTTCAAAGGGCTTCCATAAGTCAGAATGGACTTGACGGCACACAGAAACGGTACCTAAGTGTCATCAAGATGATTAGGCTTGCAGACGTTTCTCCCTCTCCTCAACACAACTCAGAAGACAGAACAAATCTTCAGCTTTCTGTTTTATCTGAAGATCTTGCCCTTTCTCTCCCCTGGTGGATAAAACCGCTCTCTTTACCGAATGAGTCTTCTATGATGGAGCCGGGTAGTGCCAACACAGGGCAAAGATCCGATTACCGCTTTAGGAAGTGGAGGACGCAGGTTCCAATGCTCACTGGGTCTCGAAGTCCACAGGGTGACCGCGGGCCGGGCACAGTCTGGCCTACCTCGCAGGGGGGGGCTGTGATGATAAAAGTGAAGATCTTCACCACCCGGAGGAAAGGTGAGATAAACGTGTTGCGACACTTCCCTAAATTGGGAGATGAGTCTAAGCTGCTTCTTAAATTTTACTTCCGATCCAGACTTAGTCCTTCAATACAGATGTTCCGGATCACCTCCAGGGCAGATCTTTGGATAATCTTGTTGTTGCTCATGTATGTCCAAATCACTTCTGACCTTTGGTAACTCTATGAATTACACTAGGACCCCATTATCCACGGGATTGGTAGCCATTGATCCACTCATCCACAGTCTCAAAATATTAAAAATATTAAAAGAAAAAAATCCAGAAAAAAACTAGTTTTATATGTATTATCAGAACTGGCCACTAGAGGTAGCCAGAGACTATACTGTGAATAATACATCTGATGCTCTCAAGTGGCCAGTTCTGGTAATGTATGTGAAAGTACATTTTTTCTGTTTTTTCCCCCCTCCTTTTACTATATATACGAACCTATATATATACTGTATAGTGTTCGCTATTATCCATGGTCTTCAGTATCCACAGGGGGCTTGGAACCAATCCTCAGTGGATATGGGGGTCCTACTTTAATAGCTGTTAACAACTATTGTTAACAATACTGTTGTTAACAATCTGGTGCAGGTCTCAAATGCCCAAGGCTTCCTTTATGGAATCATCCATCTCTCATTATATCTTCCTCTTTCCCTACTGTGTCCAACTTCTCTGAGCATTCAAGCTGAGGTCTAAGTCTGTGGTTTGAAGGATGAGGCTGATGATTTTGTTGAGGAGGCAGGCAGGAATAGCGCAGAACCAGCCAACACACCCACATCTGTCCCCTCTAATGAACAGGAAAAATGGCTTATACCCACTTGTGTTTGTTTGTGCCTGTTTCCTTGTAGGTTGCACGGGCGCTATCACGAACTGGCCCCCAACATGGTCCCCATGGACTACACCAAGAATCCCAACGTTAAACTACCCATACAGCTCATCATAAACATGCCAGAGCTAAAGGTATGGCTTTTTTTTATTTTTTATTTTTGGAATTTAGTGGAGTGTTCCTACTTTTGCAGAACATACTCGCAACACTGTTGACTGAAGAACAAATTTGGCCATGGGTAGTTGGCCACTTCTCCTTCTTTGGATAGCAGGATTTCGAATTAAATTTGACAACAGCAGAAAAGAGAGAGGAAGAGACGATTCCTTAAGGAGGTTTCCATACATATCTCCTGTAGTTTTCAGGCGAGCTTGCTTTGTCTTGTGATTGGTCCCCAGGAGGTAAGCATGGGCTTCATTTGCATGAGCTTTGATTGCTCCGTCACAAAGGCTTGCTGGAATCACATCTCCTTCTCCATTGGATAGCTGGAGACCCACCTTTTTTAGGCAGGCTTTTAACAATCGTGATTGAGTCCCCAAATGACATTTTTTAAAAAAAGATAGCTTTTAATGTTGACCTGCTTTTTAATCCTTCAATTATATTTTAATGAGCATATAATTTAATTTTTTTTAATGTTCAACTTCTTATGTTTTTGATTCTATTCCTTTTAATGTTAAGGATCCCCTTAGCAGGAGAAAGGTGACTTATAAAACAAACAAACAAACTGAATGAATGAATGAATGAACGAATGAACAAATGAACGAACAAACGAACGAACGAACGAACGAACGAACGAACGAACGAACGAACGAACGAACGAACGAATAAATAAATAAATAAATAAATAAATAAATAAATAAATAAATAAATAATACCGTATGCACCTGCCCCCACCAAAAGCTCACCCAGGGCCAGTGCACAATTCAGATTCTGACTGTTCTCAGTTCATCACTTAGCAAACTGTCCTCACGGTAACTGGATCTAGTGGTAATGTACTCTCCTGTAAGGGAAACCAATTGGTAATGGTGCAGAAATGTGGAAAGCGGAGAGACGGCCGGAGCCCCCGTCGGTCCGTTGTGTGGACGTTGTTCTCTTTATACAAATGAGAACTCATCAGAGGGCCCATTTCCCCCCCCTTGACACGAACGGCTAGAAGGAAGCAAAACCTTCGCAGTGTTCCTCACCCAGAGAAAGCCTAAATACCATTGTGGTTCCCAAGAGCTGCTGTTTAAAACTACAATTCCCAGGATCTTCCGTCTGCTGTGGTCGGTTTCCAGGCTGGTGGGAGGATAATTCTGGAAAAGTAACATTTGCAAGCTCTGGTCCTTTAGCCTGGTCCCTTAGCCGTATGTCTGTTGAGGATGACCAGGAGGAGTGTCTGCACGGGGACCGAAAGGAACAGAAGAACCCTAAGACTTTTGGGGTGTCCCTGTGTTAGAGGTTCTTGTTTGACTGGCTCACTCTTTTATTTAAAATATCTCTTAATGTGCTCTGTGTCAATAACAGTCAGTAACTATGTGTTTTTAAAAACAAAGAAGGGGGGAAAAAAGGAAAATTTGAGAACACGGAGTCAAGTCAATGTGGTACTCCAGCAGAAGGTTTGTTTTTTTTTTTTGCACTGCGGCCAAAAAGATAAATAAAATTGGAGAATGGCTGCCATAGCTTGGTAGCCCCACTGAGAGTTCCCCCCCTCCCTTCAGCACCTCGGCACCTGAAGTATGCAGGAGAGGATTTGGGCTTCATTGTGATGCAATTGGTCCCCTTCTTTTTTTGGTGCTGGCTCAGCATCTTCCCTATGAGGCACAGATGCTTTCAATTCCCCTTTCCCCACTTTGGATCCCATGATAAATTTTTAATGTTTTGAAGCTCACGAATGCCAGACCTCCCACAAGGGAGCTATAGTGGGGGCTGCTTTGTCATTTGACCACTCCTGAGCACCTCGCTCTGCCCCAGGTCACCTGAAAAATTTGTGCAGATTGTTGTGGTTTGGTCTGTGGTTTAGACGTTTGTCCCAAACCAACCAACTGTCTTACCTTTAAGTAAAGTAGTATTTCTTTTGCAGCTACGGTCACTTGTCCCTTAAGGAGCTCATGCATGTTCTCTTCCTACAGGAAAACCCTTTCCGGGAGAGGATTGTCCACGCCTTTTCTGAGGATGCTGAGGGAAGCCTCAGCTTCAATGACTTTGTGGATATGTTCTCGGTACTCAGCGAAACAGCTCCCCGAGAGCTCAAAGCAATCTATGCCTTTAAGGTCTATGGTAAGGGCTGGAGAACAATGAATTGTTTTGCAACCCAAGCATGGTTTGTAGGACCACAATGGAAGAGACCCACTGCATTGATTTCTGATTAACACTTACATAAATTCCACTGATTGGATCTGTGAGCAATACTTGGGGTGCCTTCCAAAGGGTAAACTCTTTGAGCCTAGGCAGTCCAGATGTTTTAGATGACTGGTTCCCAACCTTGGATCCCCAGATGTTCTTGGACTAAAACTCCCAGAAATCCCGGCGTGCACATCTACAGATGTCAGTAACACCGAGGAAACACAATTTCCCAGTACTTCTTATGTCTAGTGATCAAACTACACATTACAGATGACCCAACATTGGAAAAGGGAATTTCTTAAGGCAGTGGTCTTCTGCCTTGGGCCTCCAGATGTTCTTGGACTGCAACTCCCAGAAGCCTTCAACACCACCTCTGCTGGCCAGGATTTCTGGGAGTTGAAGTCCAATAACATCTGGAGGCCCAAGGTTGGGGACCACTGCCTTAAGGGACAGCGGGTAAAGTCCTGGGCCAAATTCCAGCCCAATGAAAACCTCTATGGTTTTCCATGTGCAAATCTTACTTCCGCTCCATAGTATAAAAAGAATGGCTTCTATAGGAACCATCTTAAAAGAACTGAACTGTGACTTCAGCCTTCTCTTGTCTCAGGGGTGAATTCCAGCAGTTCTCAACCTTGGGTAACCCAGATGTTCTTGGACTACAACGCCCGGAAATCCTGATCAGCACAGCTAGCAACAAAGGCTTCTGGGAGTTGTAGTTGAAGGACATTGGGGGACTTTAGAGGAGGTCACTCCCAAAGTGACCCTTTCCAGTACAGTCATTCAGGGTCCTCTCTCACTGTCCGATCACAACCCGAATTACTCCTTGAAAACCTTCAACGCGTGCTTAAAAAGGGGATCAGAAAAAGCATCACCAAACATATAACTGATTGAGTATCACAGCTGCTCTCAGATTTTGCCAAACTGTTTTCAGTTGGAGTGTACCAAGATCCACCAGTCCTTTTTTTTTTTTTTTTTTTTGCTTTAAACCTCAGATGTATTTTCTTCGTGGCAATATGACCACAAGCCTGAGCGTTTGCAAATAAATCCACCCTGACTGTTTTACTGCCCATTACCCGACTTGCTAAATGTCATCGTGCAGCTTTCTAATTAAATTGAGCTGATGCTAATCCTGCTTATTGGGCTGAGGACAATAAAACAGACATTCACAATGGCCTTTTAATCAACCCCCTTCATAATGCATTGGCGGTGTTCATCGGCAGAACCCTCCCTGTTGGGAGTGGACGTCAATGCCATTTTCACGGCTGTTTTTCGTAAACTTCAACCAGGGCAGAATAGTAACCACACTAGAAATCTGACCCGATGAGTGCTTGCTTTGTGGAAAAATAGTTGGCAATGGCAATGGCTTAAGAAACCTTGGCTTGTATTTAATCTATTGGTATGGGTATCCAACATGTATATGTATTTTATCTCAGTACTTTAAGGTAGTATCGTAGAAGAGATGTGTTACTGAAGATCTTTTTCTCCCGTCCTACGCCCCGCTCTTTCCACATTTAGATTTTAACACAGACAACTTTATCTGTAAATCTGACCTGGAACAAACCCTCAACAAGTTGACAAAAGAGGAACTGACGGAGGAAGAAGTCAGCTTGGTGTGTGAAAAAGTCATTGAAGAGGCAGACATGGATGGCGACGGGAAACTTGGGTTTTCAGATTTCGAAAACATGATCTCAAAAGCACCAGATTTTCTCAGGTATTAACATTTGCATGGCTCCAAAGTTAATAAACGAATCCTCTTTGCATGATGGATGAGGTGCTATGGGATTGTCTGCAGAGCTAGGGAGGGGGGCACAACAAGGATGATCACGGGTCTGGAAACCAAGCCTTATGAGGAAGCACTGAAAGAACTGGACATCTTTAGCTTTGAGAAAAGAAGACTGAGTGGAGATAGGATAGCACCTTTTAAAATGCTTGAAAGGTAGTCCTTACAGAGGAAGGGCAAGATCTGTTCTCAGTCATCCCAGAGTGCAAGATATATAAAAATGGGCTCAAGTTGCAGGAAGCCAGATGCAGGGTGAATATAAGGAAAAACTTCCTAACTGTTAGAGCAGTATGACAGTGGAACCAATGATTGTGGGAGGTGGTGAATGCTCCGATGATGGAGGCATTCAAGAGAACCATCTCTTAGATCTGCTTCGATTCGGATTCCTGCCTTGAGCAAGGGGTTGGACTCGATAGCCTTATAGGTAAAGGTTCCCCTTGACAATTTTTGTCCAGTCGTGTTCGACTCTAGGGGGCGGTGCTCATCCCCGTTTCCAAGCCATAGAGCCAGCGTTTTGTCTGAAGACAATCTTCCGTGGTCACATGGCCAGTGCGACTTAGACACAGAAGGCTGTTACCTTCCCACCGAGGTGGTCCCTATTGATCTACTCGCATTTGCATGCTTTCGAGCCTTATAGGCCCCTTCCAACTTCATTATTCTTTGATTCAGTGAAAGAAGAACATTTTGCAGTGAGCACCCTTCAGTCTTTTGAATCTCCCTGCTTCTGGCTGCAAAGACACAATCTACACACACATATTTCTAGCTCTTCAGCTGCTCGTGAAAAGTAAACTTTCTGGGAAGACAGAACCAAAGAGGCCAGCGATCAGTACCCTGGACAGCGATCTGGTCAAAAAGCCCCACTCAGAAGTGACCGGATCCCAGGTTATTGCAGCCAAGAAACATTAAGTGGTGTTCTGCATCTCCCAAAACCAGCCTTCAGCATTTTTTAAATATTTATTTTTGAATTTGGTCCACGCTTGCAACCTCTGAGAGGCAGAGCCGTCTTGCAGGGTTTTCAATTACTCCATAAAAAGAGGAAGAGCTGGCGCCAGCGCGACCTGCTATCTCTGAATTACTGTCCCACGGCCTCTGTATATGGTTACTTTCATTACTGCTTGTAACATCAGACAGCTCCATCACAGTGTATTTCAGCTGCCTCTGTTTCTACTGCCTGGGGAAATGATCGGAGGACGATTTCCTCTCCGTACCCAGTTGTCAGGTGGCATTTTTGCAGCTGGCCTCACCTTTCGCAACCTTTTTACAGATATTACTGTCTCCCCCTCCCATTCAAACTCCTCATAAAGAGGTGAAAAGGTGGGGAGGCTGGAATCCCTCTAACCCAAACTGCTGCTCCATTGTAAAAGATTTTGCATTGACCGAAGAAGGTTTTCGAAGCAAAATCCGGTGGTTAGACCTAACCCAACTTTTGTTGCTGTTTGTTCTGTGCCTCCAGCTTATGGGGACCCTATGATCGAGCATGGGATCTCGGGGAAGGGAGAGGAAACAGAAAATCTGACAATTAAACCCAAAGTTGTGTCCATGATTGCCTTTCTGTTTCTTTGCTACCTGAAACTGCTGAAGCGTTCTGGAGAGCTTGAAAGCTTGCATACTTTGGTGACATTGGGCTGATTCAAAAAGAGATATTTGTCCAGTCCTCAATATTTACCTCCCAAACAAGAACCTTTGTGCTTTATTTTCGGTGCAAAGAATCAGGTTGAGGAAGGACCTGTATTTTCGTACACCTGGCTTATCACTCTAACCACTACACAGCGTTGCTCGTCTCAAGCAGTGCTTTGACCGCTGCATTCATGCTGTGATGGGATGGTTGTGTTTTGGGTTCACCTTTTAGCAAGAACTATCAAACATAGCGCAACCCAGATCACTTTCTAATTTTCTTGATTGCTTTTAGAGAAATATCTGCTCTAACAGATGACTGGAGTAGAAAATATTGTCTCTGCTGGCCAGGATCCCAGAAGTCGAAATAATTTGAAAAGAACTAAGGCAGTTTGCTGGTTCAGAAAATGTGATCCCTGTGGGATTATTTCACTTCTTCTTCTGTAAAAAATGTGATCATTTTGAGTCTGCTTGTATTTTAATGGAGCCATTAGCACTCCGAGTTGGCAGAGGCTAAGTGTTCTGTTCTACAAGACTGGATACGTTTTCGGCAGGAAATTGTTTTATAAATCATTGTGGAGGCTGAAACTTTTTTCTTTTTTTTAAAAAGCCCCACAGATCTGTACAAACAGTATGGCCACTGACCTTAAAAAATATAGACATAACATCTTCAGCCTAATTATCGCTGCCATGGCAATACTATCGGCTTGACTACTGCCATGTAGTGTATGTGAGGGGCTGCCCTTGAAAACTATTCTTAATGGATGCAATGACCAGATCGTTGACTGATACAGACCACCTAAAGCATTATCTGCCAGCCATGGGCTTCTTTTCCCCTGAAAATGTTCAATGGCCTTCTCATCAGACTAATATGTATATGATTACTCATGGGCAGCATTTGCTGCTTTGATTTTCATTAAGTGGCCTATGCCTTTGGTGTCCTTATCAGTTGTATCTCTCAATCTCAAGTTGCAGCTTATTGAGAAGAAAAAGAAGACGCGTTACATGTGCTGGACACTGCAAGGACTTTCCAGTACAGGCTAGAGCTGTGGTTCCTAACCTTGGGTCCCCAGATGATCTCAGACTACAGCTGCCAGAAATCCTGGCTGGCAGAGCTAGTGGTGAAGGCTTCTGGGAGTTGCAGTCCAAGAACATCTGGGGACCCAAGGTTGGGAACCACTGCACTAGAGCTTAGCCTGAATTTAAAGGAGCTGTTCATGGTGCTGAAACCTCATTTCAAAATGATTCAGAACTTTGGATAGCTCCACAAACGAAGATCACCATTAAAGACCATGGCCTCGAGCAAGTGGGCGCACTGCTGATGCTATGTTAATAGGGGATGCTTCTTTTTAATGTGCAATCTGGTTGGGTCTGTTTATTTTCTGGAGAAATTATAACATAAGTTATAGGATATTGCAGGCTGTTAGAGGGAATGGGAACTTTTTCCAGTTGAAAAGAAATTACCGTTTTTGGAAAAAAAAATCAAAATGGTGGGTTGAGGGTCATGGGAGTGAGTGCCCATCTCCACAATGGAAAGATGGGCATAAAGGGATGCCCCAGAACTCTGGAGGTTGGTTGACGCTGAACTTCATGCATATGTGTACATGTTCTTTTTTTTTCTGTGTGAACCTTTGGCATCTCTCAGTGACCAGCACCAAAGCAAACTGAACTTGTTTATGACAGGGTGACCATCCAGAGCAGTTTATGAGGTTGTCTGAATCAGTGGGTCCCATCCTTGGGTGATCCAGGTGTTCTTGGACTGCAACTCCCAGAAACCCCAGCCAGCACCGCTGGTGGTGAAGGCTTCTGGGAGTTGCAGTCTAAGAACACATGGGTTATCCATGGTTGGGAACCACTGCTCTAAACGAATGTCCAGTTCCACCAACATGCCCACCTTGTCTTCCTGGATGCTCCAGCTGGCGCTTAACCCTGAAGTGCATCAGTCCACCCCCTCCAACACATGCAACCAAAGTGTTGTGAGAGTGTTGATGAAGCACCAGCACCGTCCATACTGTTGGACTTAGATGGACAGTAGCTTGGATTTAGTAAAGCTAGGTTTCTGTCTTTGTGTTATCTCATGTCTTTTGTCTTTTAAATCTCTCCATAGCACTTTCCATATACGAATCTGAAGACACCGGCTGCTGGAAATAACCCCTGTCTGCCTCTCAGAGTCTCAGGCGTTTGTCATCCTTCTCTGAATTCTGCCACAAAAGGATTGCAACAGTCTCAGACCACCGAAATCCCAGTGCAGAAAGAGTACAGCCGGTTTGCAAAATCTTGGAAGCACCTCCATCACTTGCATAGTTGTTTGTTTTTTTAAAAAATCAGGACCGTTGTTCAGCAACATCATGCACAATACATTATTATTATCTCAACAAGATCAACGCAAAGTTTGGCAGGACGTTATTCAGCCTCTCACTTTGTAATTTTTGTATTTGTAAAGATTTGATAACCTTGCCCCTCCAAGCAAAAAAACACACCAGAAAACAAAACAAAACAACAACAAAAACAAAAGCAGTGGGGAAAAAATATTATGCTGACTTTTTCAGACATAGATCGATCAAAATGACAAAACACGGGCCTTAAAAGCAGGCTTTTCTGTGACTATGCCGAGCCACTGAAGCTGATCCAGGAAGCAGACACTGGCGGATAGCTCAAATCACGGTGTAAAAGACGACACGTACACCAATTGTGCCATTAGGCTGGCTTAAGCGCTGAAGCAGCCGGTGTTGTACGGAAGTGCGTAATCCTCATCAAACTTGAAACATTTTCCCTGAAGAGGGAATCTTTGCATTAGCCATTCATCTCTTCTCTAAACAAACTTTTTCAAATCGTCTTTTTCAGCACCTGAGGAGGGTCATCATCATCAACATCATCATCAACATTTCAAAGTGGAATTCTAACAGATTGCAAAAAAAGAAAACAAAGCAAAAACACACAAGCAAATGAACAAAACCCAAATGGGGGATATATTCCTGGGAAAACATTATTCTGATAGACCGGGGGGGAAAAAACACAGAAAAGCAGAAGAAGAATAAAAACCACCACCACCACCACCAAAAGACCAACTTGTGAAAACATACCCATGAAGAAAATTCGAGAAGTACATCACCAAGAACAGGGAATACTTCCTTGCTTCTATAAGAGAGCCAGCTATGCAACCGTCATTGTGAAAAGCATGACAGAAGCTCCCTGTTCTTGCTCCCGTCAACCCTTCTCGAAACCAGTCTACGTTTCTTCTTCCTTCTAAGTGCGGTCTTGCCTGAAAACTGGGACACAATGACAATCACACCATCACTGTTCTTTAACAGTTTAATAGAAGGGCTCTGATATATATACACATATACACACTTAATATATTTGTGGCTTCTGTATACAAGTTATCCACAATTAAAACTTCCACTGATTTTATGACGGCTGATAGATATTTGGCTGGTTTGGCCACCAAAGAAGGGGGACCTTAGGGTGTTGACAGATGTATAGCTAATTGTAAAATCTTTACTGGATTACCTTGGGGAGGCTGGGGAGGCCAACGCCATGGGAACTGTGAATCTGCGGCAGATTTTAGTCCGAACTTGAACGGTTAACTTGAACTTGGTAAACTTGTTTGGAGGAAATAGGGTTTCTAAGGTGTTGAACCAATTTTGAGGTTAGGGTTTAGCGCCATAAACTACAGATGAAAACCCGGAGCAGACTCAGCAGCTTCGCCAAATTGGGAGTGGCACGTCTCAACGGCCAGAAGCGAGGCTTTTGCAAAGCTAATGGCTCTTTATTTCCCGGTTGAGACAAAGCTATTCCCAAATGAAACGCTGTCACTGAAAAATCCAGGTTTCTTCCAGCTCCTGTGGGGAATGCAGTTAGGCTCAGAGAGGTCAGGAAATCCAGGTGGGAGATGACACCCTTGTCCCAGCGCGAATCCCACTGATGGGGGCCGATTAGCCCCTGCCCTCCGCCGCACCATTGCTAGGCTTTCTCTCTCGGGAGCACCTGATGCCCACCTGCGGCCCAACCCTTAACACGATTATTTGGAATCCAGGGTGGTCCCAGGGACCCTCCTGGTGCGAAGCATGCCAAGCTCTGAAAAGTTACCTTTTTAAGCGCAGTTCACACAGCTCATTCAGCAGCCGTGCTTGCCTCGGGATGCTGTGGGTTCAGGAGCCCCCCTCAAAATGGGCTCCAGAACCCCAGCCCTGAAGCAAGGAATGGAGTTCTCTCCGCACACACGCACACGCACAGAGGCCCAAGGCACAGGTAGAGAAATGAATCAAGTCATTAAGAAAAACATAAGCACCTTTTCCTGAATGGCTGCTTTCCCTGCCTCTAATTCGTCTCCCGTGGATGTCACCGGGGAGGAGCGGAGGTCCTGAGCGCAGCCGGAGAGGGCAGAAAGGCATGAAGGACAAACCTCCGGCTGCCATCTTCTGATTTATCCTGGCGCTGCCGAGGACCCCATAATAACCTCCAAGACTGCTTGGATAGTCAATCTCTGGCATTTTTTTTTAAAGCTGTTTTAAAAGAGCCATGATAGGTGTTTGAGAAGAGAAGCATAATTAATAGCTCAGCATCAAAAAGGCATAAGACCTGTTGTGATAGCATAGAAGCTTACGGTTTATTGATAGCAAACTCTACAGTTGTCACCAATGTGCAAGCAGGTAAGGGAACAATTTCTTTAATTTTTAAAATCACTTTTATAATTAAGAACACACAATCATCTAAGAACTAAAAAGATAACACACAAGGCGGGATATAAATAAAATAAATAAAATAAAAAATAAAAATAAATAAAAGAAAACAATTTAAATCAAAACACGAGATGCACAAGACGTATGTTTTCCTGGGCTCCCTTCCACCCTCGTGACTAAATTAGTAATTTTTCCCCTTTATATTTAATACATGCTCTGTTTCTCTCCAGAAATATATTGATTCCTCTCCAGGGGTATAACCTTCACCTTTCTCGAATACATGTATTAAAAATAGGTTCCATATCATTTATATTCAATATTTCTTTTCTAATCTTTATTTCACACATTGATTTATGGTTAATAGCCATATTCCACATGTCTTTGTACCATTCCTCCATACCAATTTGATGATTTTCTTCCTATTCCTTTTTTAAAAGATTTTTTTTAAAAAGAATTATTTACTGTCTCAGAATGTTATGTAGTTATGTCTCACGCCTCACTAACCACCTGCACTTAAATAGTTGCTTACAGGTTATCCTAAATCAGCAATATTGACTTACTTAATGACTGATCCATTGCCAGTCAGACATAAACAGATACTAAAACCACTCTTAAAAGGTTAACATCTAACATATACGTAAGAGAATAAAATAATAATGCTCAGACAAGGATCAAGCATCAAGATTATCATACAGAGACTGTGAAAAAGGCAATATATTCTGTCTTTCCATAACCTGTTCACTGAATTTGGCAATCATATAGAATATATAATAGTCTGTGGCAGCTAGCAAAACATAAAACTTTACACATATGTTCCTGATCCTAATGGTTGAGATAGTGATCCCTCAAATCAGCATGCAGAGGGCATTTTACTGGAAAATGTACCCTATTTCCTGGGTGGGAAATGTGCAATTTATTTATTTAGGACCATAGAATAATTGAGTCGGAGGGGGCTTATGAGGTCATCGAACCCAATCCCCCTGCTCATTTGAATTTGCAGAAATCCAAATAAAAAAAATCTGACAGAAGGGTGTCCAATTTTCTCTGGAATGCCTCCAGCGTTGGAATGCTCACCACCTCCCAAGGTTATGGGTTACGTTGTTGTACTGCTCTAACAGTTAGGAAGTTTTTCCCGATATTCGACTGAAATCTGGCTTCCTTTAATTTGAGCCCATTCTTATGTGTCCTGCCCTCTGGGATGATCGGGCACCGATCCTGCTCCTTCTCTGTAGGACTACCTTACAAGTATTTGAAGAGTGCTATTTTATCTCTCCTCAGCCTTTTTTTTCCTCCAGGCTAAACACGTCCAGCTCTTTCAGACTTTCATCACAGGAAAATACATGAAGTTAAAAGTTTGAGTTCTACTTGTAGAACTGCAGTTATAGTCATTAAATTCAGAAACGGTTGACTGCCACGGAAGAAAATCTAGAACCACCCAAATGGAACAAAACTCCAACACAGGAGCCTGTAAAGCAGGAAGTCGAGAGTTCCATTGGCTTATAATTCCCAGAAGCCCTAGCTAGCATAACTGGTTGTAAAGCAGTGGTCCCCAACCTTGGGCCTCCAGATGTTCTTGGACTACAACTCCCAGAAGCCTTCACCAACCCCTCTGCTAGCCAGGATTTCTGGGTGCTGAAGTCCAAGAACATCTGGAGGCCCAAGGTTGGGGACCACTGTTGTAAAGGACTATGTACAGGTCCCGAATCTGTGCTGTTAAACATGGAATGACGTTATATGAAAAGATGCACTTCTGAATCCTTTAACGCTGAGAAATGACATTCTTTTTGATGTGAAGCGGTCGCTAGTTCTCATCCGGGGAATCTTCAGCCTGGGGTGTGTGTGTGTGTGTGTGTGGAAGGGCTCCAAACAGCCTCTGAAACACAGCGCTCAGAATTTAATCTTCCGGTCTGCAAAAAGAAACCTTCTGGTTTTTTCGCTCTGCCAGGAAAAGGAAACACAGGGAGATTTATTTCAGGGGGAAAAAAAAACAGAAGGAGAAAGAGCCCCAGAAAAACTCACAACAATTCTGCATTACAAATAATTATACTAATTCTGCATTAATTTTAGAAGCGCACCAATAATTTTAATCATGTTGATAGAATCACTTTAATAATATTAATTATAACAATATGGAATCAATTCTCTGTATCCGGTACCCAGTAAGGTGTAGTGGATAGAGTGATGGACTATGACTCAAGAGGCCTGGGTTCGAATCCCCACTCAACCATGGAAAGTCACTGGGGGTGTGGAACTGATGGCTCTAATTATATAATAACACTAATCATGTAAATCCAAATACTGTAATGTGGGGACATTTCAAAGCAATGAATAGTACCTGAACACTGACTCAGAGCTGTTAACAGTAGCAGTAGATACCCCTGAAATTTCAGCATTCCTGGCTCAGAGATGTGGTTTATAATGCTTGTCTTAAATGCTCAGGGAGTGGGCAAGTGTTATTCTCATGAAGGGCCTTCTCTAAGGGTCAACCTATACATTACAGATGACTTGTAATTGGAACTCAAGTCATGTTGTGCTTGGGATTTGAGGACATCTTTCCTGCCTGAGAGAGAAAGGAAGCTCTGTCAGAAGCAAAAAAGCAAGGAAATTTTAAAAAACAGGATAGCCGAAATCTAAATTGGACTATAATCTGAATAAAGGACAAAATGAAGTTCTCCAACCCCAACGCAGTCTGCCTCACTCATCCACTCCTTTCCATGGCCATGCTAGCATTAGCAAAATGGAGCGGTGCAGCCTCCCTCTCTGATCTCTGCTCACGGCCATGTTGTTGTGCTGTGACCAAGGGCCAAACTAGACATTACACCAGAAGCTGAAATTTTTCCACATTGTGGATATGTCATGTTGGAAGCCCTTTGTGCCAGGCCAATCACGCTCGCCAACAAAGCCTCTGTTTGTCTCCCGATGGCCAATCGCCACACAGCAAAAGCAAGCTCATTCGCGAACTGCCGAAGGCATACTTCCTTCTGTGAAAACCAGGCACTCTTTAGCACTTAAGGAATCCCTGTTTACCATGCTGGGCTACCTGTAATGTATAGTTTGACCACTAAGCACCGGGAAACAGAGCGCCACCTGTATCCACATTGACTCGAGTTCCAACACTGCAGAGTGCTCATTACTGAGAGGGGAGTCAGGGTAAGGAAGGGAGACTTAATTTCATCCACTTCACTAACACTGTCACCATGGAAGCAGTACACTAGATATGTCCAGTAAGTGAGAGGGAGGGAAGGAGGTGGCAGCGAGGAGATGAACAGTTTTCCTAATGGCCAAGGAAGAACCACAGGGATCAACTCAATGGGCCTGTAGGTATCCATGCCCCTCAATTGCTGTTGCATTCAATGGTGCAATAGAATACTTTGCCCATTAGTTTGGCTCCTATTGAATGAAGAACCCTACTGGATCAAACCAAATCTCTTTGATTCAGTATCCTACTTCCTACCAACCCAAGACTTTTACAGTCATTAGAATGGTCAATTTCTTGACCATAGCTTCTTTTCCCTTCCTTTTTTGCAGGAAGAAGATAGAAGTGTCTATGATGAACAGCGTTGGCTCATTGAAAGAGTTTTACCCTACTTTCTCCATAAGGCATCTCTATGTTTGCTTAAGGAATTTCCCACAAGCCTCCAACTCCTACCATACCTTTTGGGTCCCCTTTCCCTCTGTCTCCTTTGCAGGGCCAAAGTGAATTTGCTCGTAGGTGTTCTCCACGGGGCGGGCATTCCTGGAGGATGATGAACCTTTGGGTAGATCGCTGGGGATCCTTTCATCAGGGTTCTCAGCATAAACCTGGGTCTTCAAGGACCGCCCGGTCTTGGCGGAGACGGGTTCATGAAAGTCTTTGGGTTTGGTGGGCAAAGACTTGGGGATCCTTTCCAGATCCTGCTCACGAGGGATGCTCTTCGTCCACACAAAAGGAATCTGCTCATAGGTATCGCTCTTGTTGTCGTCAGAAGAGACGATGGAGTGATGGGATTTTAACTTGTGGACTTGCCCGTACAGGGTTTCCCTCGGGGAACCAGACAAACTCTTGGCCTGGCTTGGCTTATGACAGTCTTTGTCAGTCATGAGAGAAGTTGTGGATGTTGCCAATGGAGTTTCTGATCCTTGAGCTTCCAGGGGCACAATTGGTTTATTAGGTAACTTGGGAGACAACCTTGGAGGAGTTGATGCCGGAGAGCCTAGTGAGGCTTTCTTTGGCAGAAGAAGAGGAGACGGCCCACTCTGGGTCTCGGGGAACACCCTACCGTTCAGATCTTGGTTGAGGCCAATTTCAGAATAAATTGTTTCTGGACCAGAGGTTTCTGCCAGACTGACTTTTTCGCTGTATAACCTATCGAGTTGGTTAGTTGGTGCATATGCTGTGTTTATTTTCTTTCTGTAGGACGAGGAGTTGGCTTGCCCTGGTCCTTCGGGTTCCTGGGATGTATCCAAAGAAGCTTTGTGTGGGACCTTTGGCATCTTCAGTTCCGAATAACCAACATTTCCTTCACCACCAAAGTCTTCCTCAAATGACGTCAGCAGGCTTCTCCGCTCTGGGCCAGGAGGGGTTGAGTTTGTCTCCTATGGTCAAAGATGAGAGAGGAGGGAGAGGAGGAGAAGAGGTGCTTCATTTAATGGCCAACCTTTGAATGGAGAGTTCACGATAAGATACTAGAGTGTTACAGTCTAAGACAGTGGTCTCCAACCTTGGGCCCCCAGATGTTCTTGGACTTCAGCTCCTGGAAATCCTGGCCAGCAGAGGTGGTGGTGAAGGCTTCTGGGAGTTGTAGCCCAAGAACATCTGGAAGCCCAAGGTTGGGGACCCCTGGTCTAAGAGACCTTCTGGGTTGACCAAGGGTTCCTCCAGTCCAACGTGTTACCATGTTCAACCAAGAAGATTTTGGGAAACCAAAAGTAGGCGGTATATACCAACAGCCCTCTCCTGAGTCTGATCCCCAGTAACTGGATTTTAGAGACCCATTATCTCTGAACATGGTATCCCTCCATAGATGCATACAATTTATCTTGTTACACCTGGAAGCAATCAAGTGGAGGACAACTGAATTCAAAGAATAGAGAGTCATGTGGCCTTCTAGATGTCACTTGACAGCAGCTTACCTCACACACCCCTCATTGGCCTGGCCAATTGCAGTCCCTAAACATCCAGAGAGCCACCTGTTCTTCAACTCAAACTTCCTCATCCTTTGCAAAACTTACCTCTGAACTCAGAGTTCTCCACTCATTCGACAAAGACTTCTGTGGTCCTTGATGCTTTCCCCGTGGTTTGGAGGGCTGGTGGCTGGTGGTCTCCTTTGATGGCTTGGTGGTGGGTGAGCTTCCAGATATTTGCCTGGTCAATACCGGGGTGGTCACTGTGGCACTCTGCTTGGCAGATGTTGGCTGACCCCAGGAGATCTCATCATAGACACTTCTATCTTCTTCCTGCAAAAAAGGAAGGGAAAATAAGCTATGGTCAAGAAATTGACCATTCTAATGACTGTAAAAGTCTTGGGTTGGTAAGAAGTAGGATAATGAATCAAAGAGATTTGATTTGATTCAGTAGGATTCTTCCTTCTATAGGAGCCAAGCTAATGGGCAAAGTATTCTATTGCACCACTGAATGCAACAACAGTTGAGGGGCATGGATACCTACAGGCCCATTGAGTTGATCACCGTGGTTCTTCCTTGGCCATTAGGAAAACTGTTCACTCCAGTAGCTTAATGCAGATAATCTCAAGTTTGGGTTTCTAGATGTTGAACTATAACTTCCAGAATTTCTGAACATTGACCTCTAGGAATTGAAGCCCAGAAACATCTGGACACCTGAAGCTGATAACCCCTGGATTAAATGATGTGACAGAGGATACTCTGAAGGCTGCTTGGCAGCCCTGAATTGGTTCAAACAATAATTGATCGATAGGTTTTGTCCTATCAGCACCGAAGCAATGGCGGTTGGCTTCTGGTCCATTCCAACGTGATAACTGGAAGGTTTGATGTTTTCGACTTACCTTTGAACAGGCTACAGTTAGATTTTCTCCAAAAGGCTCAATTTCGGAAGTTTGATAATAGCTTATCAGCTCAACCAGGCTGTGATGGGTGTGGGGGTCTCCTGATATGACATAATGTCCATTTTGTTGACAAGTGATGACAAAATGCCGGCATCGGTCTTTCCCCCTGCAATTGTAAGGCAACCCATTCAGAGAAGAACGTGTGTTGATTCAGGAATGTAACAACTCAGGGCAAGCTGGAGGAAAGGGGCAGAAATCATGCATTCCATGACTACCATTGCCCTTAGATGGCTACCTCAAGACTGATAGAAAGGGCCTTTTTCTTCACAAAATGCAAAGCCCAAAGGGTCTAGAGAAGAAGAATATGGCTCCCTGAATTGTTAGGAGGTTCAGCTAGCTGACTTTTGGGGAGCCTTCCAACTATAGCATTCAATGGGTCTATGATCTATGGAATGGGCTACCACAAGATGTAGTAACAGCCACCAACCTGAACAGCATCCTAATTAATTGGACAAACCCATCAGCTTTTACAGCTATCCATGTAGACAGCCAAAAAAAGTTGACTAAACCATACAATGGATAAACAGTAAACAGCATAACAATGACAATAAATGTTCCATCAAGTCAATTCTGAGACAGGGTTTTCCAGGTAAAGAATACACCAAAGTAGTTTCTCATTCCTGTCTTCTGGTGGCATCGTGGGATTGTGCAGCTTGCCGAAGGCTACACAGAAGGCATACAGTGGGAAATCAAACTCCAAACCTCTGGCTCTGGAGCCAAAGATCTAAATTACTGAGCAATCCAGCCAGCTTTGAAACTGCATAACGAATGACAAATAACAATCCAGTGATCTATTAATAACTGTTGGTTGTGGGTCAAATAACACTGAAGAGAGCTTATCCACATCTGGTCTATTACACATTCCCAATAAATCACATGTACCCTAAGAAATTGCTCTGTAACAAAATGTTAGGATCCCACTTTTTTGTGGGAAGAAATTCAGCAGTTATATACTGTATGTATTGTGTGTGAAAGTACTTGCTTTTATTTGTCCCTGAATCTTCCACTTCTCTTCAAATATGAAGATAATACTTTTCTCCCTTTTTTAAACACGCTATAAATAATTTTATCCAACCCGTATCTTTCCTTACTTGCCCCCCCTTTTTTTTAAAGGAGGAAATAAAAGAGACTCAAATTCTCCTCCTTTTAGAGGAGCTGTATCTCATTGTTGGTCATTTTCAGTGCTTTTATTTGCAAATTTTCTTGGCCGATGATATTCTGTTTGAGATATGATGACTGAAACTCTCACACAATGCCTAAGGGACCACTTTTAATTTCTCAAATGCCAACCCGATCCTCAGAAGCAGTCGGTGAGAAATGTTCATCAATAACTAAATAGAAGGGGTTTAATCCACTTTTCCTTAGGTTTCCCTTGGTCTGTTGACTCCTCCTTCGACAGCAAAAAAGAAAACCCAAATGGTTTCCTAAAAACCGAATCCCTCGGATGTCCTTCTGATCAACAGAGCAAAGGAAGGAGGCGATCGTGTCATACAAACCTTTTGGACGAGAAGCAGCCAATGTTCATGGCAAGCCACCGAAGGCGAGTCGAAGCCGGAGGTGTTGTGTCAGAATTGTGGAAAGGGACAAAAGACAGAAGCCATCATCAGGAAGCGGATAGATCATAAACCTTTTCCCCTGCTTTTGCATCTGACCACTAATCATCCACACTGAACACAAGACTACAAAAAAGGCAGTCTTTACGTAATTAATGAGCCACTTCCTCCCCACAACTTCATCTCACATGTCATTTGTGGTGCAGGAAACAATGGGCCAGATTCAGCATTATTTCCCTCTTCCCTCAGCTGGAAAAAGTCTGGAGGCCCCACATAACCATGGAGATCACAAGGATGCTGTAGTCCAAGTTCGGCTGGATGCGTTCCACCTGGTCATTGTTTTGATTATTTCTCTCCTTAAAATTTATATACCATCCCCTTAATACAAAAGAACTATTCTGGGCGGTTTAACAAGTTAAAACACCTATGACATGAACAATAAACAGAGAGCTGAAAATATGAAGTGCATCGCCAAAGGTAGTTTATCGGGAGGTAAACAGACTGTCAACCAGGATTGGCATGAAAGGCCCCCCTGAAAAGGCATGTTTTGAGTTGTCTTCTAAACAACAACAGGGAGGAAGCCAAGAGGAGCTCCTCTGAGAGCTGGTTCCATAAGATTGGTGCCACCACGGAGAAGGCCCCGTCTTGTAGAAGACTTTCAGGACTCCTTTGGGGTGACTGCATGGAACAGCCTAGCCTAGGAAGACCTGATGGGTTGGGGAGATGGCACTGGGGGGAAAATGCCAAAGGGCTCGGTTTCAGCACTTCTCTGTATCTTCATTAAAACCACCACCACCAGGCTGCTCATCAGCTTGATTTGTTTGAAGCATGATTTAAATTGTGACCTCTTTTTGACCCAGAGCCTCATGGCGGTTCCTTTAATTGTCTGGCATTTTTTGGCCCTGTAAAGGGGTCCATTCAAACTCTCTTGGGGGATCAGATTAGGCATCCTTCAGTCTCGAGAGACTATGGTATGGAGGACTTGAGAGAAGGTTTAATCAAGGGAGCAAGGGATGAGTAAAGCCTCCAGTCTCAGATCCTAAATGTTGCTGTCAGCCAGAGCTGGAAACACTGGGTTAGATGAACAGTCTTCTGGGGAAGCCCCTTCTGACTATTATGGAGTCATGAGGGACAGATAATCTCCTCTCTTTTTCTGCTCAATGTATCTTGCATTTTGGGCAGTCCCCAAAGGAGGGGGAAGACCACGAAGAAGAAGCGGTGATCTTTTCTGCTTCAGAAGGACAAGGTTAAAATCCAAAGCCTTACTGGTAGGAGAGAATGTAGCCAAACGACCGCTCGTTTAATCGGATTAGAAAGCAGCCAAAGCCTTTATCTTTCAGCAGCTCCTCGGTCTGCCTGTTTAATAAAAAAAAAGAAGAAAAAAGGAGAATCCGTCCTGTCATAATGTCTACATCTCAGAGACAGCCAGGTGCCAAACGAAACTAACTCATTTCCTAAAGAACCTCGCTGTTCTTCTGAAGATGCCAGGAGAGAAAACTGAAATAAAGCAAGGGATCTTTTTTCCTAGTCTATCCATAATGCTTGCTGTCAAGTCAATTGTGAGTTTTCCAAACAGAGAGCACTCAGAAGTGGACCACCCTTCGCTTCTTCTGGTTCACATCATGGGACTCTGCAGCTTGCCCAAGGCTACCCAGGCTGGGTCTTCCCCCAGGAGGCACAAACGCTGACTCCACAGCCAGTCAGACCTAAATCACGGATCGTTTCATGATTACTGCTGCTTCTACTGGTTGAGTTATTTCTATTTTAGTCGTCTTGCAAGCAGCCTGGGCAAAGTATATACATGGATTTCTTCCTCCACCCCCCCCCATCCTGTCTTGACAAGAATAATCTAAGAAGGGCAGAGCTGGAAAGGAGACCCATGGATCATGGAGTCCCTGTCAAAGAGGCACAACTGGGGGACTGAACTTCCACCCTCTGACTCTGCAAGCAGATACTTCACCCTACAAAGCAGGTAAAGTTAGGAAGAGAGGCCAAAAGTGGCCAGGTTTGAAATGAATTTTGTGGCTGCAAATGCATGGAAGCATTGGTTTCATTCTTAAATGCCACACCAGGGTTTGCGGAACAGTTGCACCTTCAGTTATTGTGGTACTCCAAATCTCATCCACCTTATCACAACCGGGAGGCATGGATGATGGGTGTGGTTGCAGACACATATCACCTGGAGAGCCCCGGCTTCTGCTCCCATGCACATCGCACCACAACGTACGCAAGTCGTAGCTTGGACTACACCTCCCGTAGAAATCCAGTGGAGGATTCTGAGTGTCGTAGTTCCCCAGAGTTCTTCGTCCCACGAATCCTACCACTACCATAATGTGGATATTTTTTCCCTGTTTACAAATCTCCTCTACCTGTCTCCTCCGAAGCTGGAGGCCACACACTTATTGGGAAGCACCTATTTCAGAGCGCAGAAGCAATGAGGGCGAAAGACTCCTTTCTTGGCTGTTATCCTTCTACTGGGGAGTGCAGATGGAGCTTACTTCCTCGTAAGGAATCCATGGAACCAGTCTGGCAGGCGGCCGTCCGTCAAAAGAAGAGGAGCTTGGCTTTCCAGGAACCACCTGAGGACCAGGTCTCTCAGCATCTCTGTGGGCTTCTGTCTGGTCTCTAACTCAGGATCCTTCCTTCAGAAGAGCCGGCGGCTGTATTCCCCATCCTGCTTTCACTCCAGGATGGAAATAGTTGAAGGGAGGTGGAAGTTAAAAGAGGGAGCAAGAGAGGGAGCGAGAGAGAACAGACAGAGGCGTGTTGTTCCTGTTGCCTTCACGATGTCTCATTTGCTTACACGCTTCTCTGTTGAAAGACTAACGACGCTTTCTGCTTTGTAGAGTTGGTGATATTAATTTATTTATGATTTATTTATTTTAAATATTTTTATCCTCAAGGAGGGCACAAATACATGGAAAGCCAGTATTTAAAGCTGAAAACAATGAGTACACCATGGTGGTTTACGTCGTTAAAAGACAATATTTAAAGTGAAGAACAATGAGTGTACAGAGGCAGCTTTGGCTAGCAAAAGGCAATATTAAAGCTGATGCAATAAGTATGCAAATACTTAAAAGGAACCAGCAAAAGACCACACTGTAAAATGGTAAAAACCCAAGCAGTAGTAAAAACACGTTCAAAGCAGGAAGGGACAACAGTCCATCTAAAAATCACACACAGGTAAAGCTTGCCTGAAGAGAAAAAGGGGCTTTGCCTGCTTGTGGAAGGACAGCCAAGATGGGGCCAGCCAGTGGGAGGGAGTTCCAGAGTCTAAAGGAGCAGGCACCGAGAAAGCCCTCTCTTCTGTCCTCATCAGGGAGACACTTCCAGTTGATTATTGTTATTGTCAATATTACTCATGATGTCAGAAAGGCGAACAAGCGGCTCTTCTCCCTGAAGGCACAGTGGGGAATCGAACTCGCAGCCTCTGGTGCCCTAAACCAGTGAGTTTCCAGCCAGAAGAGTTATAGGTGTAGCTAGAGCGATAGAACACCAGGTCTAAGGCAAGCCCCTTATTATGCAGGTGGTAATATGGTATATGAAGCCTGGGCGGGGGGGGGGGGGGAGACAAGAGCTGCTGAGACCTTCGCTCTGTTTTACAGCCCACCCCTAAACTGGGGAGATGGACTGGCATGGGGGGGTGATGGTGGATCAGGGTGGGGTGGATCAATTCCCCCACCTGCATTATGTTACAGGGAGGACTGGGGAAGTCCATAAAGCCTGCATCAGCCCTCCTTCGTCCGATCACTGAGCGCCCCCTTGGCAGAATTTCTCCTCCCTCTTTGCAATGGAAAACCTGCTTTTCCATAAAGCCGGTCCCTGTTTTGCATGAGACAACAGCTCCTCTGTGGGCCTCGATTTTGCTGAACCATTAAAAAAACAGGAACCACACCTGGCCCAGCACGGTGAATGCACTACACCTTTTGCCTGCTTGTGATTCTGTTTGTCTTGGGTTCCTGCCTTGAGCAGGGGGTGGACTTGATGGCCTTCGAGGTCCCTTCGAGCACCACAATTCTAGGATGCTACAAATCTCCTCTTCCGCAGAGCCATGAGATATCCCCCCACCAGCCGGCACGGCAGCCCGAGACAAATGCACCGAGGAGGTTCATATGTCTGCACCTCTGAGTCCTTGCCCCCAGAGGAAAAAGGGCCAACAGGCCTAGCAGGGAGAGCGGTAACGGTGAACCTTACACAATTCCAAAGAGTCACTCTTTTACTCCATCTCCCCCTGTGGGATAAATTAAAGGCAGATAAAATGGTAAAAAAAGAAGAAGAAGTGAACTTTGATCCTTCAAAGCTCCCACTTTGAAGCAAAGCTGCTAGTCCTTAAGACGCCACAACCTCTTGTCCTTGACTTTTCTCTCCCGGCCCCTGTATGTATTTTTCCCCTTTCATGGCACTGTGGAACATTATGGAAATAACCACACCGGCTCGTATCACTTGGGAATGGAAAAATGCAAATTTTTACACACTTTGCAAGCCATTGTTATTGTTTAAAAAAAGAAGAAAAGAAATAAAGTTAAAATGAAGGAACAAACAAAGCGAGTTGGAAAATATGTAAACGATCAGAGCCGAGAACGTTATTCGATTCAGTTTATTGCCCTGAACGTGATGATCCAGCCCGTTGGATATTCTAGCTCACAGTTCATGTAGGCTGAGCCCAAGAGTCACATGGACGCCTTTCCATGCACAGCTAGCAGAGTTAACCTCACCTGGCCTGAATCTAATACGTGTTTTGTCTTGTTTCTAATATATATATATGTCAGGTCCTCCTGTTCATTCTCTTGCTTCGATTTTAAGGAAGGGCCAGACCCGCAAAGGAAATGCTGCTTTGCCATCTAGCGGTGGGTCAATGTGGTAGCATGCAGAAAATATGCAATTTACAATTTGCAGATAAAAATTATTTACAGGAGAGGAGCTGTGTTAGTCTGTTCAGTTTTTTTTTTTAAAAATACCAAGAGTATTGTGGCAACTTAAAACCCTCACCTTGAATTTGACACAAAATTTCATGGTCTGCAGCCTGGTTGCAATTTTCAGTAATGTTTGTGGAACTTACAGAGTGTGAAACTGATTATTTCCTAATATCCTAATCTCAGAATCTTAGCTCCTGTCTAGGAGGCACAGCGTAGAATTGAACTCCCAACCTCTGGCTCCATGGCCAGATGCCTGAACCCCAGATCTATCCAGATGTTCTTTCCACATTAAACCAGAGGACAAACAAACTAATGCATCTATAAACTTTTTTTTTTTTGAGTTAATGATTTGAGATTTTAGTGCTACTTCAAACACTTTTGTTTTCTTAGGATCAAACATCAAGCACTTGCCCCTGTGTAATTTAATGTTAACATTTTATTTATTTATTTATTTATTTATTTATTTATTTATTTATTTATTTATTTATTTATTTATTTATTCATTCATTGATTGATTGATTGATTGATTGATTGATTGATTGATTGATTGATTAGATTTATTAGATTTATACCCTGCCCATCTAGACAAACAGTCTACTCTGGACAGCAGGAAAAGACTTGTTATATTTAACAGATCATTTTCCTAGAGTTCTCATGGACTCATATGGTAACATTGATTGTAAAACAGGCGGTGAAGAAGAAAGGGGAAATGGAGATCTGAGAAAGTGACGAGGAAGTGAAACCATCACATCAAGACAAGCAGCCCAAACGTGAAAAAGGGAAGTGGTCGGATATGACACAGAGCAAGAGAAATACTGTTCGTCTTAGACAATCTTCTCCGTGGCTGCTCCCAGACTCTGGAACTCCCTGCCACTGGAGGCCAGCCTGGCCCCATTTTTATTGCGCTTCTGCAGGCAGGCAAAGGCCTTTCTCTTCAGGCAAGCTTTCTCTGAATGACAGACTGTCTAGCAGACAATAAATGGCATGGCTTAGATTTTGTTGCTTGCAAATCCGTTTCTCATAATGCGTTTACCTAACATTTTAAAAGTTAATGATCTTCTTTTTTAAAACCAACCAACCAACCAACCAACCAACCAACCAACCAACCAACCAACCAACCAACCAACCAACCAACCAACCAACCAACCAACCAACCAACCAACCAACCAACCAACCAACCAACCAACCAACCAACCAACCAACCAACCAACCAACCAACCAACCAACCAACCAACCAACCAACCAACCAACCAACCAACCAACCAACCAACCAACCAACCAACCAACCTTCTACTGCTGAATTTCCTGCACTTTTCTAAGTTCTGCATTGTGTTCCTTTTCATGTGCAGAGCTTAGAATGGTTTTCGCTTGGATGACAAAGCTTTGACTATGTCAGTAACCCATCCCTTCTCTTCCTGCGCCTTCTTCCCCATTTCTATAGAGAGGACGAGATGCACTGATCATTATTTATTGGTTATACAGTATTTATATCCCACCCTAGTGAAAGTGGGCTGTTTGTGCCACCTGGGGAAAAATATAAATAGAACCACTTTTAGAGATGGAACTCCAGTGTGGAATGCTATCTTCAGTCCTGGAATGGTGGTTTTAGTTCACCAGCAGGACCATCTTGGGGCCTGCTATGTGATACAGTTGGACTGTAGCTCCCATTAGCTCCCATCAGCATAACTGATGGTCACTGAGGATTCCAGA
Organism: Pogona vitticeps; assembly: GCF_051106095.1. Taxonomy (NCBI): domain Eukaryota; kingdom Metazoa; phylum Chordata; class Lepidosauria; order Squamata; family Agamidae; genus Pogona; species Pogona vitticeps. The sequence continues at coordinate 3,716,493 of NC_135794.1, read as the reverse complement.
ACTTCTGGAGAACCTCCAGTTGACTAACCCTGTCCTAGACCATTGGGGCTCAATGGAGACGTTTGTGGGAAGTCAGATGCATCAGAACCGTGCTGTGAATTCAACACAGTTTCACACGAAGGGTTTCAGCAATCCTGGCTTCTACCACACCCCGATGAGGGCGGTGTCGTGCACTGGAACATTTTGCACAACCCCATAAGCAGGGTGGTTGCCAAGGGCATTGCTGCTACATTTGACATGGCGGATGAAAACAGTTTCCTGTTCTGACCTCATGTTTTATCTCCACTTCCGCTTTGCTCTCTCATTTAAGCCAAGAGAGGGGGGGAAAAAGAACAACGTCTATTTTTTTCTACCCAGGATGAAGATTGCCGTAATGTTGCTTGTTTTCATAAGAGAAATTGCAGGTACGTGTCCGGTAAAGAAATCTCCCTGGCTTCTGCTATCTGGATCATCGGCTTTCTGCTTTGGTTTGATAGGTTCTAGATCTTTGGGCTTCCGTTTTGGTCTGTGAGGTCTTTCAGCAGGATGCATATCAGAGCTGGTGTTATTGAGAAACTGCTGGGGCCCCGAGAGGAAGGGCATTGCCAGTTCCTGATCCCCTGAGATAAAATCCAGCATCCTCCGTTGCCAGATCTCTTCCTTGTCATGGGTAGGATTGTCCTCATTCTTTCGGCACCATATTGTGAAGGCACCATACTGTGAAGGCAGCTGTCACTCTAGCATCTCCCTTTCCTTCTGCTCTTCCTCCATCCTCAAGTGATGAATTCTACTTAGGGGCTCTCTCCTCAAAGACTATAATCTTGGTTTTTTAATAACTGGTGGTTCATCATTCATCTTCACAAAGCTGTCTAAATTTGGTTAGCATTCTTTTAAAGCCGGTTTTGCCCAAGGAGAGCAAAACCAAGTCATCAGCGTAGAGCAACAATGAGATCTTGCGGTTGCCAATCGGCTGATTTGTGTGCCATAAGTGCTCTTGATCTATGAGATCAAAGGCTAACACAAAATTTACAAAGGCTGCAAAGATGAAATTATTTGGGCTCTGAGTGACTGTTACTAACTAAATAATGTAGGACAAACGTTTCTGTTGTTTCCAAAAACCTGCTTCTTCCTCCAAAATGATAGATTGGTTACTACCCCATATTTTTCTTCCTCTTCTAGGTGCCACTTTCTTTCTTAATTATGAAGGCAAAAACCAGACGCTGATCTGCAAGGCATCAAGCCATCCAGGCGGGACAGCCTGGTGGTTTGGAGATCACTCTACGCAGAAATTCAAAATGTCTAAGGGTGCCGTTTCAACGTGTCCAACAGAGCAGCAGGGAGGTGACCCATGCTATACCGAAGGAAAGGAACTCAATTCTGCTTTTCCTCGCGGTCAAATTGTTGCATGCAAATCCCATGAAAAAAACAAGATGTCTGGGCCCCCGATATTTACTAACAAGGAGGACTGCAGGGAATTTGATTTCTTCATTCTAGCCAAAACGAACCGAACCGGTGAGAGGACTTTTTGAAAACTCCAAACAAAACTTAGTTTGAGATGGAAGCCTAGGAGCCAGTGATGTGAGTCAGGAAATAGACCAGCCAGTCTTCTCACGGGGAGGGTGCTTTTTCTGTTCTGAGTAGAGACAGGCACCAACTGCCAGGTTGGAGGTTTGTGCCGATTCATTTATTGGCCGAACGGGTGTCCGGTGCTTCCTAGCACTGCCTCCGCCAGTGGTCCTCCACTCAGAGGCAATGTCCTGACTTCCCTGTCCCACCTCCTCCAGGCATCTGGGAGAAAGGAAGTGCTAAACATGTGTTCAGATGATAAACAACCTGGCATGAACCCTCAAACGGGTGGTTTGTGCGCATCTTTAATTCTGGGCTATGAGCATTGGTTGCATGTGGAAATGCTATTTGGAGAGGGCGCAGGGCTTAAGCAGAAGCTGAATGGCAAAGTCTAGAGACAGGGTGACCACATGATATAAACAGGAAGCTTGATTTTGGCTGAACATCAGGAAAAACATCTTAACTGTTAGAGCAGTATGACAATGGAACGATTTATCTTGGCAGGTGGTGAGCCCTTCAACACTGGAGGCCTTCAAGAGAAATTGGACAGCCCTCTGTCAGATCTGCTTTGATTTGGATTCCTGCCTTGAGAAGGGGGTTGGACTGGATGGCCTTGTTGCACCCTCCCAACTCCATGATTCTAGGGGTCTATGATTCTATGAAGGACAGGAGGGTTGAGATTTTGGGATTTTCTGCGTTACAAATACCACAGTTCTCCATTCTCGCAATCCCACTTATTTTACAGACACCTTGTAAACACTTAAATGTGATGCATCTGGGAGAAAATGGAAGGTGTTGAGGCTTAGCTAGGTCTAGCAATGATCACATGTCCTGCTAGAATTTATTTATTTATTTATTTATTTATTTATTATTTATTTATTTATTTATTTATTGGACTTATATACCGCCCCATAGCGCTACAAGCACTCTCCGGGCGGTTTACAATTTTAATTATAAAGGCTACACATTGCCCCCCCAGCAAGCTGGGTACTCATTTTACCGACCTTGGAAGGATGGAAGGCTGAGTCAACCTTGAGCCGGCTACCTGGGATTTGAACCCCAGGTCGTGAGCACAGTTTTAGCTGCAGTACAGTGTTTTAACCACTGCGCCACGAGAAAAAAGAAGCTCCCAGCTAGCACTGGGGCATGAACAGGAAGCCCGGGCAGAACTAGGCCTTTCAGTTAGACTTTTGTGCCCAGAGCCACTTGTTTAGGTTTCTACACAAGGAAGATGTGAATTAACCTAAGGTTCCATGCGAATATTCGTAAGTAGCAATTTAGAAGTTTCTCACCCTTGTGAAAATTGCATATTTGTATTTGAGAATAAGCAACCTGGAATTTGTGATGTTATTTTTCAACGAAGTATACATAATCACAGAAGTCAGAGGTACAACTTTGCATGTGCCTAGTTCGTAGCAAAAGGCAGTGTGTTGGTTACATTTGCCACCTTGCATGACGGATCTATTTTGCGTTACAGAACAGAAACGTCTGCAGGTCAAAGGAAAAAATTTCAGTCTCCCCTGTGAATTTAAACTGGAGAAAAACGTAGCAAACTTTGCTGTTTACTGGCTCAAAGAAACGGACCAGACTACTTGCCTACATTCAGTTTCAAATGAAGACCATCACGATATTCGTAGCTTTTCCTATAACATAAACTGCTGTGTTGATGCCAATATGGAAAACAGAACACTCAGTGATTCAAAAATCATAGACTCAGAAGGACAACACCAAAATCACGAGCTTACAATTGTTGATGTCACCCCCTCTGACACCGGGATATATCTGTGTGTGCTCACCATGTTTGCGAAGCCACAAAACTGGATGATTGTGACTAACATGTCCGTAGAAGTGGAGGATCCTTCATCATCTACTGGTAATATCTACAATAGCCCCCCTTATCCACTGGTCTGTATCTGCTGATTCAGTTATCCACAACGTGAAAATATTAAAAATATTCAAAGACCCTCCACCCAAATATCTGTCTCTAAAGATGAAGTTACCAGAACTGGCCACTAGAGACCATGTTATGTACAGTGGTGCCTCGCTAGACAGTTAACCCGCATGACAGTTTTTTCACTAGACATTGACTTTTTGCGATCACTATAGCGATTCGCAAAACAGTGATTCCTATGGGGGAATTTCGCTGGACAATGTTTGGTCCCTGCTTCACAAACCGATTTTTGCTAGATGCCGATTTTGACAGCTCCCTCCGCGCTCGCAAAACGGGTGTTTTCTGATCCTAAGCTTTGTAAGACAGTGATTTAAACAGCTGATCGGCAGTTCGCAAAGTGGCTTTCCTATGGCCGATCTTCACTAGACAATGACAATTCTTCCCCATTGGAACGCATTAAACAGGTTTCAATGCATTCCAATGGGGAAATGCTTTTTGCTAGACGATGATTTTGCTAAACAGCGATTTCAGTGGAACGGATTATCATTGTCTAGCGAGGCACCACTGTATAGTGTAGACCTTTGGGCTAGATGGGTGGGATAGAAATCCAATAGATAAATAAATAAATAAAATAGTGTTCTCTATTATATTATAGTGTTTGCTATAATCTGCATTTTTCAGCATCCTCAGGGGGTCTTCAAACCACCACCACCCCCCACAGACATATACTGGGGCCCTAACTGTACATTCTCTGTTGATTCAAAATATCTCTATTTAGGTGGTTTCTGCCTATAATTTTTGCAGTTCTATTCCCTCTGGCCTTGTAGAGAGGTTAAATCTAGAGCTGAATTGGGCAAAAAAAGAAAAATCATTACCATACATATACTGTATTGAGTTGCCGTACATATATTGAGTGTCTCTGTCACTTGCCAACAGCACTTCCCGCTATTAAAATCATCTCGTGCTCCTCTGGATAGCTCACTGGTTTGGCTGGGCGTTCAGTTCTTCACTGTGCCTCCTAAACACGGGCTGCAATTGATGATCCATAGGGCTCCTTCCAGCTCAGCCGTTATAAGATTAAATCATCATCTCATTTTTTTGCATTTCCCTTTCTCTACCTTTCCCTCTGGCCCCTCCCCCCTCCGGTCAACAGTGGTTTAAATATTTGCCAGATCGTGGCTACCCTCCATGCATTGGTTGCCATGGGCTTATGCCAAGCAAAATTTGTTGGTCTTTGTGATATCACAGCTCTTTTGATCCAAATCCCGTTTGTTAGCCCCAGCCTGTGGCAGATTAGGCTCTCCCCTCCCCTGTCCAAGTCAGCATGCATGATACCAAAGCCAGCCAGCTTATCTTGGTAGGTGAGTCGGAACATCCCACAGGCATCTCTCCCGATCAGTAAATGCAGCAAGAACACGACAGCCAACCCCCCCCCCCCTTCCCTACCTTTCTCTTGTTTCACTGTGGCTAATATTAAGACTGGCTCTAAAACTGCAGTAAATCCACCAAATCCATGGAATCCCGGCAGACCTGACCATTACGTATGTTCCCACTGATGCCATTGGTCTACCCCATGCTTAGCACCAAAATATTAACAGGGTAGACGAAAGGCGTCACTTTGTAAAATGCACAGAAGCGCGCCCGTTTTTTCCTGCCTACTAATACGGTTGCATCTCATGCTCTCTTTTTTAGTGCTGAAAGTTTCCTTGGGAATCGTGGGAGGCGTGGTTCTGATCAGCGGGATTGGGCTGTTTCTTTACTGCAAGAATCGAAAGGGTAAGGAAAAAAGAGTGGATTAAAAAAGGATTAAAGCCAATGACATAATTTACAAAAGCTTTTGAAATTGTGCACATTCACATTGCTTTTTTTAATTTTCTTACAGCAACAGCCTCTGAACAGCATCAAAGGTATGGCATGGAATACTGTATACTACTGTATATATATTTTTTCCCCTTCCACTCTATAGAAATAGCACTAAAGTCATTTCTTTTATTTAGGGATTACACAATAGCGGAAAGAGAAGTTGATGACTGTAAGTATATTCTCCCTATCAATGTAATTTAAAAGCAGTTGCTAAAGTCACACCTTAAGCAAAACATGGAAAAGAAATGTCTCGGGAGGCCTTTCACAATAGCACATTTAATCACTATAGAATGTGAGATTTTGTTAAAACTCCAGACCAAACTTCTCAGTTCTGCAGATAACGTTAGAGGCTAGCTCATCTCTGTCTCTGTCTCCCTATTCTGCCAAATGATATGGTAGAACTGTTACCGGCCAATTTCCGGTCTCGTTTTTCCAGCAAGGAATCGGGGAAAGACACAACAGCTGAACCAAAGGTGCAAGCTCTCTTCATTTTAATCTGGAGCCAAAGCTTACTGTTCTGCAGTCTGGACTTCATACAAACCAGTTGAGAATTCGTGATTTTTCTCACTCCAGTGTGTTTAGCCCTGCTTGCATATTAGTTGATATAACTGAATCCAGAGTGGTCTGTTCTACGTGATATCACTGAGTGGCTAGCTTTGATGTGTAGGATATTATTTCTCAACCATTTAAAATTTCACCCTCTTTTTGATCGATAGTGTAAATCACATGCAACCTGTAGTTGAGAATCAGGCACTGAATACCCATCATTTCTGTGTTTCCATTAAAAATAAGTTGATTTAACCAGCTTTTCTTTTTTTTAAAAAAGACAGCCACCTGGCAAATCTCCTTTGAGTTGGGTCCCTGCCTTGAGCAGGGGGTTGGACTTGATGGCCTTCGCGGCCCCTTCCAGTTTCATGATTTTATAATGCCATGAAAAAAGGCTTATTAAATGTTGTACAGCAATATTCAAAACCTACCTATATTTATTTAACTGTGCTCCCTCCATTGGTTTTGCAGGCACGCCTTATGCCATATGCAGTCGTAATGTCATAGATGGAAATCAAGCCATATATTCACTCGTCATGAAACCGGGGGTGAATTCAAACATAGCGTTGTCTCTACCGGATGACAAACCGGCTTCTGGAACATGATGCGGAGAAAATTTTGAAGCACTCTATAGTGTTGGGAAGCAGGATCGATCTTGATGACTGCAGTGGGTGGAACGACCGCCTCTGTGTTTGAGTTTCCGATCTGCTACAAAGCTGGCCTAGACAACCTCCACAGCCCTGGGGTCAACCTAGACAATGACAAAGTCTATGGAATTTCAGATGTAACCAAAGTCTGAATTTCCGAGCGGATCTCTATGGGTTGTGCATAAGATTGGTTTGCTTTGTAATTGGTCAAGGAGAGGTAAACATGGGCGTTACATGAGGATATGCCCAGCCTTTTCCAACCCAATCCCCGTCCTTGAATAAAAAACTCATTAATACAGACCCAACTCACCCTGCGCTTGTTGGGTGATACTCCAACGTCTTGGCGATTTTTCTTTATCTGATAGCTTTTCCAAGATGCCATTGCAATAATTAACATGACTTGACTGTTTCGTGTTTGCATTCCGCTTTTGAAGTTGCTAGAACACATTGTTAGTGGGTTTATATTATGTAGCTTTGCTGAGCCTTCCTCCCAACTTCTAACAACAACAATAAAAAGCATTCAACCACCATCATGATGCAATTGCTTTAAATGTCGTAATCACTTCTAAATATTTTTAAAAATGTGCAAGAACCAGTTTGCTGTGGATTGAGAAATGTCAGCGGTGGCTGAAGAATGACTTCCCAGTGACTCCAATAAAGAACTTACATGGCATGCAAGTGGAGCAAGAAGGAAACTGGTTGTCTCCAGCCCACATCGGAAATGGCTCTCAACCAGGCCCCAGCCAGCTGGTCAGGGATTTCCTAGTTCCAGAGCAGCAGCCTGAATCCACGTTAGGAGAAAATGAGGGCCCAGAGGAGCCCTTAACAGTGCTAAAGAATGCTAAAACATGTTTCTATGGATGTAAGGCAGTAGGAAAAGAGGAAGACCAAATATGAGATGTTTTGACGCACCACAGGAAGCCATGAGTTTGGAACAAGACATTTTGGAGGTCTCTCATTCATTGGGTGGCCCCGAATCAGAGGCGACTTGATGGGACCTAACAAGAACACTATGTCTTGCCTCTTTATGAAAGTTTTTGTCCCTATTTCTGCTTCTGTAGACCCACAATACTTATTTGCTTGTAACAAGCCTTTTAGAATGAATAGACAAGAGGTTGCATGCAACATTTCACAGGTAATGGGATAAATAGGAACAAAAATTTTCTTCGCTGGTGTAATGAGTAAAATTGCCTGCTTTTAAAAGGGTAACATACGTTAGATGGTCTGGGATCGCTCCTTTTACATCCTTTTTAATCTGCTTTTTTACTGCTTGTAGATGAGTCTTTTGAATAACTGTGTTTGCTTTTGAAGGGTTCCATTTGTTTTTGCTGTGTGACTGCCAGCTCGTATCCCTTCACTGGCAGAAAGGTTACCTACCTACCTACCTACCTACCTACCTACCTACCTACCTACCTACCTACCTACCTACCTACCTACCTACCTACCTACCTACCTACCTACCTACCGATGGAAGTAGCTGACAAAAAAGAGGACAGATGGACTAACTAGCTATCTAACATCTGGCCCACACTGCCCTAGCAGTTGCAGGATCGGGGCCAGCCTGACCCAGGAGTGGCCGGGTGTTTGCAGGATCAGACCCTGGCCTGTGTAGCAGCTGCTGGGCCACTCATGAGGCTCACCTGGAAACCTGGAGGAAAGGCCTATTTAAGGAGTGGGTCTCCCTCTCAGCGCTGGCTTTAGTAGCAAAAAGTTTTGGCTGTGCTTTGCTGCTTCTGAGGACCAGTGTTCCTGCCTTGGTCCTTGCTTGCTTCTGCTGGTCTTCTGCCTCTTGGTGCCTTGTTCCAGCTCTGTGCCCCCAGCCTGATGCTCCCACCTCTGCTTGGTCACAGCCAACTGCCCGGTGAGTGTCTTTGGACTCAATATCCTGTGTGGTGGATTGGGTTTGGGTGCCCTTGCCCCTGGTGAGGGATGGACTGAATATTGCTTAGTAGGCTTTCAGAGGTGGGCATGAGCTGCTGGATGGGTGGTTTGTGCTGGTTTGTACTTTGGCTGAACAGGTGTTTGGTGCTTCTCTGCCCTGCCTCCTCTAGCAGACGCCCCCCTGGAGGCAGTGCCTGGGGGAGGCAGGACAAGGAAGCCAAGGTGTTGTCTCTGAGTGGGTGTCTGCAAGAGGAGGCAGGGCTGGGAAGTGCCAAAACCTGTTCAACCAAAGTATGAACAAACCACTAGTTTGGAGGTGCCCATCCCTATTCCAATGAGTAACAAGGGTCATTTTGCAAACGTTGTATTGCATCCACTCCTTCAAATGCACAAACATGCCAACCAAATGACTTTCAAAGTTCCGTAATGGCAACACCTTGACTCTGGAGGCATAACTTTCTGCTGGCTCTAGAGCTTCTGCGTTTTGTATACTACAACTTAAGACTATGCTTTTTACAGATTCTGGAAGTTGCCTTTTAAAAATAGCAAGGTTTCTACATTCTGGCTGATGCTTGAGTTGTCCCATCCATCCTCAGTGTTGTACTGATGCAATGCAGGGCAAGAGGTTGTTGGCTTATCTTCAGGTTCTGTTGTTGTTGTTATGCGCTATCAATTCACCTCTGATTTAAGGTGACCCTATGAATGTGCTATCTTGCAAGCATCCTGTCCTCAACATCCTTGCTCAGCTTTTGCAGACTGAAGCCTGTGGCTTCCTTTAGGGCAGGGATTCCTAACCTTGTGTCTCCAGATGTTCTTGGACTTTGGCTGAACAGGTGTTTGGTGCTTCCCTTCCCTGCCTCCTCTGGCAGACGCCCACCTGGAGGCAGTGCCTGGAGGAGGCAGGACAAAGAAGTTAAGGCGTTGTCTGCCTTTAGGGCAGGGATTCCTAACCTTGTGTCTCCAGATGTTCTTGGACTACAACCCCCAGAAATCCTGACCAGCACAGCTAGTGATGAAGGCCTCTGGGAGTTTTAGTCCAAGAACATCTCGGGACGCAAGGTTGGGAATCACTGTTTTAAGGAGCCATCCACCTTCTTGTTCTCTTGTGTCTAAGCTTGAGTTAGCAAAGGCTTTGTGGGGACTCGGGGAGAAAAATGTTCTTCTCATCATCTCTTATCAATCCTCTCATTGTGGATACGAGGGATCGATCCTGAGATGTCCCCCACAAAAAGCATCTCTCTTTCACTGAGGTTCGCTCACCGTTTACTGCGGATCGTCTCCGGAACGAAGTTGCAACTTAGACTTCCTGGCTTTAAAATCCGCTCTTCTCATCTGGACAGCTGAAGTATTAAACCTGAAGGTTTATGAATGTGGTGTGCAGCATAATTATTCTCAACAGGGAACCCTGCAGCAATATTTAGAAAAAAAAAAACTACAGAAAACACGGCGGTTCATTCTTCTGCTCCGCCAACATTGTGCAGGTAACCTTCTTGAAATGCGACATTTCATAGCCCGCACTCGTTTTAAAAACCAGTCACCAGCTTGGATAGCTAGAGGCAAGTTTTTTTGGGGGGAACAGAACACATAGTTCTCCTAAATATTACATAGCTCGTTTGGGAGACACACATATGGCAGAAAGTGGAATTGTTCTTTTTCCGAGGAATTAAAGACAAAGTGGCAGGGGCCGACTGGCCTTTATCTCTGCGTCGCTAGATGGCACCCTTACGTTGGCGATGGAAGACTACTTCCCATACTAAACAGCTGGCAAGGCAATTTTCAGGAGAAATTGATTCCCCCCCTCCCCTCATCCTTTCCACCCTCCTAACTTTCCAGATGTCTGTACCTATCAGATGGGGAAATCTCTTAGGATCTTGTTGGTGGGTGAAATTGCAGGGGAAATGCATGAACTGGGGAGAAGGAACAACCTCTACACACACACGCACACACACCTTGACCCATCACTCTTCCTTGCTAGCCTTTTTTCCTGCCTCTTCCCCCCCCCCTTTGATGCTAGTAAGCAGATCCATCATCCCCTGATGCATGTTTTGGGCCACTAGATGTGACATTTGGGATGCTGCGTTAACCCCTTTAAGCTGCTTTGAATGGTGAATCTGAAAAGACATTTATCCTGTGGTATTTGAGGAGGTGGGGAGGTTTTTCAGCCAGGTGTGGACCTGACACCACAATCTAATGCACAGCATGGGGCAGAAGCACTCCTATGTTAAGATTGTAGGGATGAGTAAGGAGTAAATCCCTACGTAAGAAAGTTCTGGGTTGTGAGGTCTGGGGAAAAGACCTCTCGGGAGTTGAAATGTGAATATCTTCTTTTTCCTGGCTTTCGATGCTTTCCTTCTGCCTACTTTTTCTTCTTGGTTTTTTGTACAACTGCGAGACTTTTTGCCTCCCGGCCAAAAAGCCACAAACATTTAAAAGCATCTTTTCCCTTAATCATTCATATCTGCTAAGACTTGGAGGCCTTCAAGGGAAGATTGGACCACACTCTGGTTCATTCCTTGCACTCTTGATTTGGATTCCTGCCTTGAGCAGGAGTTGGACGTGATGGCCTTATAAGGCTATGTCCAACCTCATTATTCTATGATTCCTAACTTCTTGCACACTTACATTTAATGTGCCATTAAGCTGCTTCAAGATGACGACCCTCACCGTATTTCTGAGATGTGTGGGATACTCAAGAAGTGGTTTGCCATGACCGTTCCAGAGTGAGTTTCCATGTCCAAGGCAGGATTTGAACCCAGGTCTCCTGAATCCTAGCCTTGCACACTATCCACTCACCACAGCACGCTAGTTCTGATTGGCTTACCTTAAAACTCACTTCTGAGCGAATAGGGCAGTGATCCAAAATAGATATGGGGCATGCACAGTCCTCCAGTTGGTCTTGCACTACAACTCCCATCAGCCTTACCATTTCGTAGGCTGGCAAGAGCAGATTGCATTTACAGTGCCACCCATTCCTGCCGCAAAAAGGTACCATCTTGTTTTTCGCTTACTTACCCGGATTCTGACGGAACTCCTACTTTGAGGGTTTGGTGGTAGGCCTGCTTGTTTAAATCGAATCAATGAATGAATCAATAAACACACCAGGCAGCCAATAGTACTCAAGTTTTAAGAAGAAACACCTTCATAAGTGGCAGGGCGGTTCTACGGATAACCAATCCGAAGGTGCTATGATGAACCGGCAAAGATGACGGATGGCTCTGCAGAACGAGGAAGCACTTAATCCAACTTTTATTCAGGTTGCTGTTGAATGACTCAGCAGAGCCGTTATATTGTGTCACGTACACTCTAGAATCCTGATAATCCTTCGGCTTTCTCTCTTGGAAGGATGCAAAGAATGAACCCGTTTCAGCAAATCCTCGGCTTATTAATGCTGCTGTTCAGGAGCGATAAAAAGAAAATAGCTCTCTAAGCAAAGTCCTATCTCTCTTGCAGGCAATGTTCACGAAAATGTAATTGATTAATTTGTTGGGTTAATATTCCTGGCTATCTGAGCGATGCCAGTATCTGATGACATTCTGTCATTAGGGCTGTCCTTCTAGCTTCTTCGCTTCCAGTTTAACATTATCGTTCTCCGAATCGGAGCCCTCAAGGCAGTGGCGACAGGCTAAAGAGGCCAGGGAGCCTTTAATATTACTCACCAACGGGAGCTGTTAGGAACAATAGCTCACATTATCTGCATTCATGGATGACAGTCATTAAATGCAAGTACACAGCGATAATAAGGCAGCCCATTCTTAGTCTCTGTAAATGTGTGGATGAGCAATACAAATCCAGCCAAGGGAGAGAAACCAGAAGTCTTTTTGCACCTTCTAAGACTTAACCAGTTTTTATTTTTCATAAGCTTTCGTGTGCCCAAGCGCACTTCTTCCCCGAATGGCTGTGTATCTGGGGGGAGCTTAAAACTGTCAGCAGAGAGGATGTGTCTGTGTGGATGTCAATAGAATGGGTTGGTGATTCACTCCATCACAATGGCAGTGATTAGGGTCTTCAGTGGCAAAGGCCCGAAACGATGCTTCCTAGAGAGTGTACGCTCAACTTCCTGATGTATTCCCTCTTGGTGGCCTCCCGCTGGAATCAGTCCTTGAGGTTTTGATCAGGCCAACTTGGCCTTTAGCCAGACAGTGGCCTTAGGTGGTGAAGAGCAGAGGGTGGCAACAGAGTCACCTTTGCCATGCTGAGCACTACCACTGCTACAGTACATCAACTTTCTGTCTCCCCACCACTGCTGGTCCTGCATACCCCAGCCTCGAGGGTAAAGAGGTTTGGTGAGGGGCAGCTGAAAATGTTAAAGGAGGAGGACCGGGTAGCAAAAAACCCAACAACCTTAGTTTATGGCCCATCTTCGCTTTTGGCTTTGGGGGCCCTTGGGGGGTCATCAAGTGGCAGAATCATGCCCTCATTCTCAAAGAGTAATGTCTTAGCCATGCAGTTTGCACTGGATTTTTATGTTGTGACTGCACAGTTTATTTGTATTCTCTTCTTTTTATTCCCTGTCCTCTTAAATCGTATTTTAATCGCATCGCTTGTGTATGCTGTCTACTGCCCAGAGTGGCCTTTGGCCAGATGGGTGGTATAAAAATGAATGGATGGATGACTACCAGCATGGGCTATAAAATGGAGCATTTCAAGATGTTTTTTTTTAACCGGATGAAGTCGGAGTAGAAGAATTAGCCACAAAATTTTTTTGGGGGGAGGAGGGAGATTCAAACGTGGGAAGGAAGGGACCTCAACATTTTCCACCTCATCTTCAGGTTATTTTCTGCTGTTGTTGATGATGCATTTCAAAGAATGTTTCTCTGTGTGTGTGCATAAATTGCTCACCTGCGCAGTGGCTCAGAACGACGACGACAACCACCCGTGTCAGATAGACCTGTAAAAAGTGAAGGCATCGAATGGGTTGTTTGTATCTTTTTGATTACTTACCCAGTCCTTCCGTGCTTGTTACATGTGTAGCACGCTTCATGAAAGGAAAAAGACATTCGCTTTCCACTGAGATATTTCGGACAAAGTTTTGGAAAACTTCACCGGGGAAAAACGTTTGGAAAACTTCACCAGGAAAAAAAGCGCTCATTGTCTTCCTCTCCTCTGTTACTCCCTTCAAGTTTTCCCCTGTTCTCTCTGTGCTTAGTTGTAGTCTATATTGTTGCAAGCAGGTAAATGGGTTTACCCAGGAATGTTATTAAAAGATATCCCTATTGTAGTTTTAAAAAAATGAGGGTAGTTTGCTCTTGATTTGACAATTAGGAGCCGTTAACTTTACAAAAGGCCTGCTTCTCATTTGGTGAGACAGCCTGAGGCAGCAACTTGCATTTTGGGATTCTCCGTAGAGGGTGGTGGTCCAGAGCTCTGCTTACAGCCCATTTACTTCAAGTACTTTTTAAGCTTATTGCATTCATTACTTTCTTAGAAATCAATGCATCTCAGCCTTCACCCCGGTTTCAGCTTTCCTTGAGATTGTGAACAAACATTCTGCATGAAAGTCACCGCACGTGATTCAATGCTTTTGCGTCAGACTCATCAAAATTAACTGGGAAAGGGAGCTCAGATTCCTTTCACAGCTGGTTTTCCCCCTCCAGAAGCAAAGTAGGTAAGGAACCTATTGGAGAGGGAATAAATCTGTGCTCCTTTTTATTTCAGGTTGGTACACCAACCTGTGAGTGGCCTCTGATGGTTACATTTTTAAAAAGTCTACAATGCTGAGCAAATCTGCGGGGTGCTTCTGTGCTTCGTGATGCCCTCAGGCCTCGGCTGGCAGAGAAAGCATCAGATAGAGGAGTCTGGAAAGTGTGCAGATGCTGAACAGGAACCCGGTAGAGAAGAATGCACAGTGACCTTCACAGATTTCTCTTTTAAAAGAACATTGTTTAGTCTTCTTGAAGATGCCTTCTGTGACTGCACTGCACGACCAATTAAGATCAGAGTTCTCTACCTGGGTTAACCGGGAGGCAAGAGGGCTTTTCACGTTATCCAAAAGGGCAAAAGGTTTGGGAACCACTGATCTAGAAGACACGGCAACAACTCAAGAGTCCCTGGAACAGCCAGGAAGCCTTTGAATTAACCAAATACAGTGGTGCCTCGCTTAGCGATGTTAATTGGTGCAGCAAAAACCGCTGCTAAGCGATTTCATCGCTAAGCGATTTAAAAAACCCACGAATGTGTTTAATGCATTCCTATGGGCATCCAAACGAACCTTAAGCGAAAATCCTCCATTGCGGCAGCCATTTTTCGTGCCTCTAAAGCGAGGCAAAACAGCGGGTGGCCATTTTGTTTACCTGGTGGCCATTTTGGAACCGCTGATCAGCTGGCCAAAAATGGGCGCTTTGCGATGATCGCAGGGAAACAATCATCGCAAAGCGAATTTTCCCCATAGGGGCCATCGCAAAGTGATCGCTCTTGCGATGGCAAAAAGTCCATTGCAAAGCGATTTCGTTGCTATACGATTGCTATGCGAGGCACCACTGTAATTCAGAGGAAACCCAAAGCAGCAGAAGGATAGGCTGGAGAGCGATCTGTGCTCGCGCGGCACAGCAGATGCTTGGGTGAGCAGCCAGGGTTGAACTTGGCGGCGAAACAAAAGGAAACCTGGCACCCTCCTTGGGCCTCCAGAGAGAGGTTCAGCAGAGAGCATTTTTCAAAGTCTTTGCCTGGAGTCTTGGCAGGATGCAGAGAAGGGCTCCCCAAGATCTCAAGGATCGGACAGGAAAGCTGCTGCCTCAGTTAGTGAAGGTCATCAGCCATTAAGACAGGCTCCAAAATCATCTACTAGAAGCAGGGCCTTCTTTGCTGTGGCTCCAGCACTTTGGAACCAACTGTCCGTGGTTCCCTTCCTCCCTCCCTCCCAACTTCTAAAAGACTCTTGAAAAAAACATTGCTTTACAGAGAGATCTTTTCTGGCAACCCAGCGTGATCTGTTCTCCACCGCCCCAGACGTCTACACACCCCATGCTGCGTTTCATTCTGATCTTTCTGCCTCTTGATGGGTTGATGATCTGTGTTTCATTGTTACTTAGATGTGTTGCTTTAGTTGACTGTGAACAACCCAGAGCAGTGCGCCAGCGCTAATGGGGCCGTGTACAAGTTTAAGAAAGAAATATAAATAATTAAGGTCTTTGAGATGTCTACAAAAGGCTAGAAAATCTGCAGAATGCTCTGCTTCAATCCGGACCTTTCACAAACCAGGTCAATTGGATTTAGAGCTTGTGTTTGTCCATATCTAAGAGACAGAGAAGAATAAACAAACAAGATAATTCCTGATGCGGTGGCCTACCGGTGACTACTGAAAGACCTGTAATGAAGGATGGTCCACCACTCTCTTAGGCATTGGCATTCAAATGTTGAGCAATTCACAACTTCCAGAAGGTTTGGACTTTTCATGTCCTTTGAACCTGTTGGTTTGTGCCCAGAACAAAATTCCTCCATTAACGATGTCATAGCGACTCTAGATTTTGAAGAATCGCTCGTTATCAGTTGCTGGATAAACAGACCCAGCTTCTTTCCTCTTTCATGGAAAGACTTGGTCTCCCTGGGTTCAATGGCAGATGGAAGCATTGTTTCCAAGGAGTTGCAGGAAAAGGTTTCTGACACAGAGTTTTGGCTGTTCCAAGCTGAGAACGGGAGACAAAAGCAGTAACCGAATAAGAATCCTTCCTCTCCTACGGATGGCAGATCAAGCTGGGAGGAAACAAATCATCCACCTTTTCTTGCAGAATGCTGATCTCAACAGCAGAAGACACCACTCTGGAGAAATATAATTATAGATATCTGGCAATAACTCATTTGAAAAGCACAGCGCTTGATACACCTCCAAAATGCTGGAATTATCTATGGCTTCTAGACTAATTAAAAGTACCACGTTGAGAGTCTGACGCTTGTTTGATAGATGGAGATTGAAAATTATCTCCAAAGTTGCAATAGAGAGCAAGAGACATAAAGAAGTTAGCAACCGAGCTTGGCAATTCATATATATATGAATAACTTCCAGAATTCCGTCTCTGAGCCATTATGGCTGCTAGAATAGACCCACAGAACCAATTGCTGAATGGGTAAGTCAATAAATGCATAAATCCCATTGATTCAATGGGTTCGGTCTAGTTGGACTGCCAACTGGATTTAAGATGTTGCAGTTAAACATATTGTACACTTCGTAATGATAACTAAAATTTTATGGCTGGCTTTTCTTTGCTTTAAATGTGAAACAGAAGGGTAGACGTTGGGCAGGCTTGGTGTTGGGTGGCCAGTCATGCATCCGACCTCCAAATGAAAGCAAGGCTGGACACTTCTCAGACAAATGGTCAGAGCAGGTGTGAGATTCAAAGGCAGACTTTTTCAACAAGAGATACACTTCAGATGCTTAATCATAGGTCTAACATGTCTGAATGTGACAGACAGGTCTTGGCCGCTTATATTTCTCAGTTTTGATATCTCCTCAATCATTTTTTTTTTAAAAAAAATCTCATGGGTTTCTATATGAAGAAATCTGAATATCATGGTCCATCGGTGTGAAAAGTGGCCTGGAAAGGAATCCTTCACAAAACCTCTGTCTGTCTTCACTGCATTTCACTGATTCTCAGTCTAAATCTAGGCCACAGAGGCCATGGTCACACGTGGGAATTGTTCCCCCACATCTACCGATCCTTCCCGTGCCACCGTTGTTCTGAATCATGGTCACGTGGCGTACGTACCAGGGCGAATGTTCCAATTTTAGGAGTCCTTTTCGTTCCCTTCTCGCCTCTTCAGGAAGCTGCTTGGGGAAGCCCTTGGCGCCCACGAATGGGCTGCCCTTTGCAGCCAAAATCTCTGGAGAAGAGGTGCTTGGGGTGAGCAAAAGCAGCATAGCCAGAGATGGCAGGGGGGGCAATGGGGAGAGAGAACCTGGTCTTGGAAACCCAAATTGGGCTCTTTGCAGTTGGGATACCCTGTCCGGGGGGGGCGGAGAGAAAACACTCAAACAAATCATCGTCTTGGAAAAGCAAATGGAAGGGTGGACTGTCTTCATGCACCACCAACATTTGCTTCAGCTCTTCCCTCCCCAAAAAGCTTTTCCTGTTTCTCGTGACATTGAGGCTCGGGCTTCTTCTAAGCCAGAGGTCATCAACCCTGGTCTGTGGACCGGTGTCGGTCCGTGGAGACAGATTTCCTGCCCCCTGCGCACACACTCCTCCCCACAGCTGCTTTGTGCATGCGTGTGTGCCAGCACCATCCTGGACGGTCTCCCACACCTTCATGCATGCGCCCAAGTGCCCACGCGAAGAGGTGGGCATGCAGGCACTCCTGCGCATGCATGAAGGCATGGGGAAGTGCTCATGCCGGTGCTGGTAGGCTCACGTGTGCCCCTGCTTTGCGCATGCACCGGGAAGTGCATGTGCATACGCCCAAAAGTGGTGTGTGTGTGTGCCCCACCTTCCTCAGAGGCTCAGCCGCTCCATGCTCCCAAAACGGTTGGGGACTGCTGTTCTAAGCAGTATGGTAATCACCTTCCAGTTTAAATCTTGCAAGTGTACAGAGCACATGACTGAAAAGGTACATACTGTATTTGAATCATTAGGGCTAGCTCCATCCTATACGGGTACAGAATGAATTGGTGCCATATGGGTGCAAGATCAAACAACCCTCCCTGCCCAGGTAGAAGATGTTCTGCAGTTATACTGCTGACTGATAAAATATTTCGCTAATGGCTGTGTGTTGTGTGACTAGAATTTAATGCTGCAATGTAACTAGGGGATAAATGGGGAACTTTTTCCTCGTGGATGCTGAGCTCGGATGAGCCGTGGGCTAATTAAAATAGAAACAAGAGTTGGGATGTTTGTGAACTCCCAAATGCCACCTTTAGGGGGCAGCACTGACCTGTGGAGTCCTCCTTCACTCCCTGCCTGGATTGGAGGGAATCTTGGTGGTTCCCCAGCATTGTGAATGGAAATATTAGATGCATATCTCTCAGCTACAGGACAATCTTTGAAAACACCCAGGTTTCCGGGAGCTGAGCGCTGTCTGCTTTTTGATTCATGAGTTTTCCTTCACTTGAACTGTTATTACACACCACATATGTGTAATAGCTACAGAAGTAATAGGATGCAATTTTACTCCAACCGCAGCGTTTCAGAGCAAATTGTCGCAAAGATAGCAGGCCTTCTCAAGGACAAATGTCTTAGGTCCTTTAGTCTATGTGGCAAAAGATCCTTCTTTCCTAAACAAAATTGGATTTTCCCCCTCCCCTCCAGTATATCTGTTCAGGATCAAGAATCACGACTCATCTGCAAACAGAACAGCACTGGTGTCAAGCTGAAAATGAAGTCCCTTTCGGGAATTTCCATTTGTTTCTCCTATCAGATCGTATTCGTAAAGGGACACTATTTTAAAAATTAAAAGAAGACTCAAAGACCACCTGTACCTCCAGGTGGCCAGGGATCAAAAGTTAAAGGTCACCTACAGCAGGGGTGGATAAGACCTGGTGTATCCAATGTTGTACTAAAAATCCTATCAACCCGTAGACAACATAGCCAGTGATGAGGAAAGCCCAATGCCATTTGGAAGGCAGCAACTTTGCCAACTGTCTGCCCACACACATAGGGGAGATGAAGTGCTCTTGAAGACAATGGCTTGAATCCAATCAGGAGTTCCAACTGGGGTAGACCCATTGGATCAATGAGATTTGCTCACGATTCAGCAGCCAGTTTCATCAATCTACTCTAGGTGGGACTACCAAGTAGACCAGCAGGACCTATCTCTGAATAAGGTTATTATATCCCTTGATTCGGGTCTGTACTGAACAAATTCTTATCGGAGAATTACCTAGAGCTTCCCAAGTCTAAAAATGTAAGGAAGAACGAGGCCTGTCACAAGATCTTGAGATGGAACACAAAGATCTGGGCCCCCTGAGGAGTTAAGCCATTGAACCTTCCTACCAAGGAGCGGGCAAGACCTATTCTAGATCAGAGGCAGAATCCAAGCTGATAATTCACAAGGTGGAGGCTTGGTTGCCTTCCACATTTAGATAGGTGTAATTAAAAAGGTCTCCTTGTGAATATTCATAAGGAGGATGCTCGTCATGAGTAGACAAAATCCATAAATTCCAGTGATATCCTATAGCTGGGCTCTGGATAGAGCCAGAAATGACCATAGGACGCTACCAGACCTTGATCCATTTTGCTCGGTGTTGCCAAAACTGGCTGACAGCAGGCCTCAGATATTTTAACCAGGATTTTCTTCCCCTGCAAATGATGCTAGAGACTAAAGCAGGGGTCGCCAAACTTTTCAGTTTGAGGGCCACATCATATATTTTACAAATTTTCAAGGGCTGAAGGAGGGACAGGGGACCCAACCAATTCCCCCACCCTCACTGTCTTTGCATCACTTTGGGTCCCTCTTCCCTCCTCTTCCTAT
The DNA here is from genome assembly GCF_051106095.1 of Pogona vitticeps. Taxonomy (NCBI): domain Eukaryota; kingdom Metazoa; phylum Chordata; class Lepidosauria; order Squamata; family Agamidae; genus Pogona; species Pogona vitticeps. The sequence goes on along the minus strand of NC_135794.1, from coordinate 3,696,723 downwards.
GCCCGGGACAGATGTGGCCCATGGGCCGTAGTTTGGAGACGCCAGGATTAAACTCATGCTTGTCCAAATGCACAACTGGTTCTTTCTCATTAAACTAGACCTTCCATCTCCTAAAGCAGTGGTCCCCAACCTTAGGCCTCCAGATGTTCTTGGACTTCAACTCCCATAAATCCTGGCCAGCAGAGGTGGTGGCGAAGGCTTCTGGGAGTTGTAGTTCAATAACATCTGGAGGCCCAACGTTGAGGACCATTGTCCTAAAGAACCAGGCGTTAATGTTTCCAGTTCTAGTCACATGCATTAAGGGATTGAACCATGCTTTTGTACTACTGCTGTGTTGCATGGTCATAGACCTCCCAATTTGTCACTCAGTGCTTTTCCTTAGGTCTGGACAACGTTAGAACATCGATCCCCCCCCCCCCCCCGTGCTGAACCCTTTGCATGAACTTCAGGAGCATCTCCACTCCTGTACCGATGCCTGACTTTTCTATTGCTAATTGGTAGTTTCTCCAGTCTTGAGTTTGCCTGAAGCAGGACACCAGCTGTGATCAACACACCAGCCTGCGATTCCCAGCTAGAGAGAAGACAGTGAGAGCTAAGTACTCTCTCTTGGATGACAGGTCTTCCACTCAAATAACACTCTCCCTTCTCCTGCATTTCAGGAGATGTCATGAAGACCTGGATTGTTAAGTTCTAAACTTCTGTTCAAGAACGGAAATAAAAATTAGCGGCAATAAAAGATGTGGCCAAGGTGGGAATGGACTACATGAACCTTGGGGGTCATTTCCAACTGAAAAAAAATTATGATCCCACAAGGAAGTGTTTCAAGGGCTTTTAACTACTACTTTTGTATATTGCTTTTATTGCATTTTTGAGAGAAACTGGTAATTTGCAGTTTTAGATGCTCTTGCCCTTTGTGGTTCGAAAGCTTGCAATTTATGTTTTAACAGTGTGCTTTGACGTAGAGTGTTAGCTTCCCTCCATTCTCAAAAGGATGGATGAGATATAAATTATAACCCTCAACATCGGGTTGGTCTCTAAATCAGCCCACCTGGATACCCATCTCTGTTTGCCCCATATCTAGGGGCCCAAATTTTGTGCAAAGTTGGGCTTCCAATGATGTTTTTAGCTTCAAGGGTTCCAAGGAAACCATTCAGAGCGAAGGCAAGTTAACCCCCTAAGATGGGAGGAAACAAGGCTTCATTGGGAATGAGAGAGAAAAAAGTGATGGGTATACCATGTTACATACAAAAGGTTGCGTTGAACAAACCTAGTAGGAAGCTGTTCTTCTGAGTGTTTTGATCTTTAATTCAAAAGATTCCTATGAAGCAAAACCCTAGCCAACAGCTACACTGGTTTGGCTAGATGTACATCTGTCAAGGGATGAATTAGGTAGAATATGCTGACAGATGATGGACATGATTTGACAGATTAGACAGCCTTGTCCAGGATTCACGCAAAACAGCAGACCTTTGTTGAAAAAGGCAGTTCCCATGATGATAAAGCTCATTAGGAGCTGTGTGGAAAAGATGGATGGCCAATAATTCCATGGAAGAGTCTCTCTCTTTGCATGTGTAAGCACCAAGATTGAATGTCCGGCGTCGTAGATAGCATATGCAGAGAAAGACTTCAGCCTGGAGAGATGCTGCCTATGCAGGGAGGTAGTGTGGTCAAGATAGGACCACACACTGGAGCATCTTTGAAAAGGCCATGGACAACGTGATGCCCAAAGCACTTCTCAATTCCCAGGACCTGCTAGAGCAGTGGTTCCCAACCAGATGTTCTTGGACATACATCTCCAAGCACAGCTTCACCGTTAGCTGTGCTGTCCAGGATTTCTGGGAGTTGTCCTCCAAGAACACCTGGAAGACCCAAGTTTGGGTACCATGGCATTAGAGGCGGAGCCAAGCCAGGCAACAACCAAAAGCTGTGACAAATCAAAATTGAATGTTTCTAGAAGACCCCATCAGCTTCCATTTTTTTAGGGCTTTGTTTTGTGAAGGTTGGGGAGGTCCGTCACCTTGTTAATTACAAAACAACTCTTCCTGGAAGTTTCTGAAAGTTTTTTTTAAAAATCATTTTTGTAGGGTTTTATTTTGCTTTATTTTTTGGCAAGGAGACATGCGAAGCACATAAAAAAACAGTCTTGGTGAGCATCAGGTGGTTCTCCAAGCTGCACGTGGCCCATTTGAAATGAACTGGCTGGCCTACCGGCGACACTACGTATGGCCGACCCCCAAACATTTACTGCCTGAGGTATAGGACAAGAAGACACCCATCCCGTTGCACATTCAGAAACTGACATGAACTACAAGTTGGCCCATACGTCAAGTATTGAAAAAGAGATGAGGTCTTTCACTCACCTGACGGAAGCACACTGGACTCAGGAGTCTAGTGCAGAGCCTTCTCCTTCCAGCGAAGAAAATGACCGGGTGCTCAGAGGGAACCATGGAAAAGCTACTCCTGCAGCCGTTCCGAACATCTTCCAAAAGAGGCAGTTTCCTCCTTCCGCCTAACAGTAGGGTCGGCCTTGGCATAACGCAACAGGTGGCAGAAAACTTTCAGCTTCTTTAGATCTCAGCCCCTCCTTCTGAGTGTCAAAGAGCAGCTAGAAGACAGAAACTAATCATGACTTTAGTTCTGCCTCGGTGTTTGCCACTGATTATGCTAGAGAGGAAATTACAAAGAGTGGCATTTCTTCCTTAATTTATTTCCTCTCCCCAAAGAGGCAAAGTCAGAAGCAGGAAGGAAGCGGGGTTCGGAAAGATATTTTCCTTAGTCTTCTAATATGTGGGATAATACGAAGTGGAGGTGTTCAATGGGAAATCATAACGTATTTTCCTGCAGTAACGTGAGAAACTGCACTGGGGAAATAAATGCAGCCAATACCTTTTTTTTTTGTTAAACTGAAATATTTAATGCTTTATAAATGTCAACAGTGTTTCAATGTATTTTTCATATGAACCACTGCTGGTGGATGATGGAGAATATTCCCTCGGTCAGCAAAGACCCCAAAATGACAAAAGGAATTGCTTTACACTTGAATTTTTCTCACCTAATCACCACAACACGGAGTGACTCCTTTTATGTGTGATTTTCAGCAGCCTGTGATTTTTTAAGTGCTGTTTGGATAGTTCAGTGGTTTTAAGCCAGAGGTTGGGAGTTCGATCCCCCCCTTGAGCTTTTTTGGCAGGGGCTGGACTCCATGAACCACGGGGTCCCTTTTCGGCCCTGACATTCTCAAGCAGTCTAAGATTTCCGGGATGTGGACTTCAACCCCCCAGCTCCAGAAAGCGGATTCCATGGGATTTATGAGATTTAAGGCGGTTGAGCGAAATGTTTGCTTTGCTTCCGAATGTGCTAGATGATAATGGTGTGGTTTGGAGAACTGCAGAATATCCTACGTGTGCTCATCAGTGTCAATGAAATATTCATATGGACCTTCAACAAAATGAATTTGCCTGCCCCCCAGATCTGTGCTTGACAGCAGCTTTAAGTAAGATCTACTGTTTTTATCCGTGTGTGTGTGTGTCTTCTCTGGCATGCCCGAGGTCGTTACTGATCTAACGATCCTAAGAACTGGCAACATTCTATAGATAAATGAAGCTGCCCCTTTGGCTGATTCGTTATTAATGTTATATGAAGATGTTCCAATAGCTTTTCACAGTGATCAGAATTAGGATGATGGTCTTTTGAGAACAGTGCGACAATGTGAAGACCCCCCCCCAAACTTTACACAAAGGACAGAAACAGGTAGAAGGTGAGACCCTCACCAGTTTGGGAATCCTGTTACGCACCTCAGTGGGCGTAACGATGATGATGTCATAATTAGCAGCTGATTGCTGCTGATTTCAGGCACGTTGCTGCTGATTAATGGCGATTTCAGGCTACCTCTGACTTGCACACACTCTGACAAAGTGGCATACACCCTTAATTGTGACAGCAAAAATTTTGACAAGCTATAATTTGCCCCTGGTGATGATGTCACCACTGCTATGTATGAGGAGCTTTGCAACAGGATTCCAGCCAATATCAGCATTGACCTGTGATAATTTTATAGTCCCTTGTGGCTGAAAATGAGGGGAAGCCAATAATGCATGAGTGGGTGACATGAGAGAGAGAGACTGATAGAAGTATGCATGTTATGGGGAAAGAGAGAGAGAATTGAGTGAGAGAGGACATATTCAGGGATGTCTCTATATGGTTTCTTCCTGCCATTTCTCTCTGACCAGGGTTAGAAGGCCTGCTGTGCTTTTTCCTTCTTAGCACGCTTTATGTTTACAGGGAAGATGAGTGACCGTCTTTGCCTTGTTTTATTATTGCAGCAAAAACAGACGTACCACGAACCAATACATTCAAGGGAAGAAGCATGAATCTTTAATATGCGTAAACACCAGAAAAGGAAAGACTATTAAAAAAAGAAAAAGAAGGGGAGGAAAAAAAGGGGGAAAGAGATTTTTAAAAATTAAATTAAAACCCTCCTCTACTTGCTGCCTTGCAAATCTGATTATAATTTCAGTAGAAATGAGGCAAAGGTAATAAATTCATAACCCTATAAATGCTTCCTTGGACAGCTGTCTTGGTGAACTCAGTGGGATTTGCTCCCAAGTAAACAGACCAAGGGCTATGCAGGAGCATAAAAAATAAAACAAAATAAAAGGGGTAACGGTGTATTGCTGTGATGGGGTTTAACAAGTGATAACAGGGTTCAAATTTTGCATGCTGGTTGCAGAATGCTTTAAATGCAAAACTTCAAGGAATGACCCACATTGTTGTTTCTTAGTGCTGTAGTTTAGCCATGCCTCCAACTTCTTAAGAAATCTGATCACAAGCAAGGCTCACAGGGGGAGGGAGAGCAGCTCAAAGGCTCTGCACAACCGCAACCGATTTCTACGCATGACTCCTTCAAAGTAAATCACAGTGGCTCTTATTTCTAAGCAAAAGAGCATTCCGTGGCATAGTTTTGAATTTTTGGTAAAATTCTCTTTTGTTGCCATACTGTAGAAATACAGAGACCCACCAAGAAGAATAGCTCCAAATTCCCCAAGTAGTCCACCCCTTTCTCATTGACTGGCACTTAATAACTCACTTTGAGTTGTTTGTAGGAGAAAGAATAAAAAAAAATCTTTACTTACAGTTGGTTGAAATTACAGATTTACATAGGCACTTCTCCTTTCAACAATGCGGGGGTTTGGGGCTCCAGACCCCCAGTTTGTTCTCTCTCTGTCTCTGTTCTCTATTAGGGTTCTCTTCCATAATGTTGGCAACTCTTTCAAGACAGAACTGTGTGTAATGAATCCTAAATGTCTTTATGACCCCCTGATCTAGAGGCTGAATCTGAGATGTTGTGTTTGGAGGCATATAGACCACTTTGATGCCTTTGGTGTTGAACTCATGCCCTTGTTTCTGAATTTACTGAATATTGATTGATTCATTGAAAAAAATCTCTCTATAAAAATCCATATAGAATTAGACCCATGCAATTTTAAGAGAGAAGTGTACTGCTTTCTTTATTGCACACATACTAGCAACCAACTGAACAGATCAACAGCAACAACTGCCACCAGCTGATGAAAGGGAGGGACAGAATACACAGCAGAGAGTTCTCTTTGAATTTTGAAAGCTAGAAAGGATGATTGGTTAGTGCTGGACAGACAGACAATCGCCCCAGGTCAGAAAAAGTCCCTCCTAGTCACTCAAACGACAGGCAGCATGCGAGGTTGCAAAGAAGACTCCAACACATTCTGAGCTGGCTTCCCCAATAAACAATGTGGATGTCTTCATGAGCCTCAAGCACAGCTAAAATCTATGCGTTAAAAAAAAAGATGTTTGACTTGCATTGATTTTGGTATCCCAGTGAATTAAAAAAAATACAGCCAGGAAAAAAAAACTCTTACAGCTCAGTTTTACATCCATGGGTGTCCATGGCATGGGACGAGGTATGCTTGCTCCCCCAAAATTCTAAATTTATGATTATTTTGCTGTACGCTGGCTCAGTGTTAAAACTGCACCCAGATGTGTGCAGTAATTCTGCTGTGGAGCTTTATCTGCCTCGCCCTGCAGGCAGTCTTGAACACACAGAAGACCCATCTGTATGCTTTGAAGGCTTACTTACAAGTAAGTGACTTTGAATGGCAATCTTCCAATATTGACTCCACTCTACCGTGGAAGACTTTCAAGGCTGGAGATTTGCAACCCTCTATAAATTTCCCAGCAGCCTCGAGATAACCTTGGACTACGGTGCCCATCCTTCACAGTCAGCACAATGGGAATTTTTGTTCAATACCACAGGAGTATGGACTGGCATCGACAGAAACGTTGAGCCTGTGGATACGCTCTTTGTTCCTGGTGAGTAGCCCTTGCCTTTTTGGCTAAATTTATATTGAGAGCAATGCTTTCCCATGTCAGCTTCTTGAGAGTTCAGTGGTTTTCACCAGGCACAGTGTTTTTAAAAAAACCAGACTTGGGGGTGGGGCAACATCCTTGGATGTTGGCTCCCTGAAGTCTGTATAGTTAGAACTTTCACACGAAATAGAGAATCTTGTCCCCCAATGCCTCAAATTCCTTGAGAAGCAGATCATCCCTGCTTCTTGGGGGTGAAAGCAAATCCCACTGTGTTTGAGAACACCCATTGGACTCTTCCAAGGATCACTGGGGTTCACAGAACTGTTGAGTTGGAAGGAAACTCAAAGGCCATCTAGTCCCACCCCTTGATGGTACAGCTAAAGTATCTCTGACATTTTCAGGACAACAGTATCTCAACCTGAAAAAAGAGAGACCTAGACCCCATTGATGCTGGTTGGATAGCTCTGTGGTTTAGGTCTCTCGCTGTGGAGCCAGAGGTTGGGAGTTTGATTCCCCCACTGTGTGACTCCCAGGGGTAAAGCCAGCCTGGGTGGCCTTGGGCAAGCTGCACCATCCTGGGGTTCCCCCAGAAGAAGGGAAGATGGGAAACCCCTTCTGAGTATTCTTGACCTGGAAAACCATCAAAAGGGTCACCATGTCAACACTGACTTAATGCCACCTGATGAAGATAATGATTAGCCCCCCATTGAAATGATGAATTTTCAATCACACGTTGATTCAGAAATAGCCCCCCCCCCCGGCCTTATGGTAAGATCCTGAACCCTCCCAACCTCATGGGATTGTGAAGCTAAGCAGGGTCAAGCTTGATGAGTACTTGGAGAAGGGGGCTGCTGGGGTTTCGGTTGGAGTTTGCAGAACCAGAGGTGGTGGGTTCGATCCCCCTACGGTGCCTCCTTAACAAAGGGCTGGACTTGATGATCAGAGGGTCCCTTCTAGCTCTAGAATTCTAAGGTGATGATGGTAATTCTGTCCAAATCCCGGTAACCTGCAATCTGACTTCTTAGTATCGGGTTAGAGGGAATCTAAAGGCAACTTTTGACCTCCTTTGGTCTTCATGGGAACTTCCTCCCAAGAGAGAAGGGCGAAAAAGGATCTCAGTTCCTTGAGTTTTTCTGCAGCTCCTTCCTGGAACCCCCCCCCTCCGGTTTGAGACCCTGGAGAGGAACACGGCTGTCCAGCCGCCTCTTGGATGGTGCAGAAGCGCCTGCAGGCTCGGGGCTCCGAGACTGGAAAGGAGCCAAAGGGGGGGTGCTGGAGGGGGAAGGCCAAGAGGGGTGGGTGGGCTGGAAGGCGGATCTCAGGCGAGAAAGGGGGGGGCGTCCTTCAGCTCTTCTATAAAGCCAGCTCGCTCTGCTTGCCTGCCTTGCTGGAGCGCTTGGAGAGCGTTGCGCTTCTCCCGCTGCTGCTGCTGCTGCAAAGAGACTCGGCGGTGGATCTCCTCGGAAGGAGGGAAATCCGTCACGTGGGGAGAGGAGGAGGAGGAGGAGCAGGGCAAGCCAGCCAGCCAGCCAGTTTGTGGGCGATTAGCATCCGAGCGCCGCGGCTGCAGCAGGCAGTTGGCCACGGAGAGGAGTCGCTGGCCACCGGGAGCTCCCGGCATCTCCTTTCCCCGGTTGCGCACGGCATCCCCCGCACCCGGCGCCGGCCAGCCTCCGCTCCGGGACCCCCGAGGGGAACTTTGGGGGTTTTTCCGAGGCTGGGGGTCTGGCAGAGAGACGCCTGAGCAGCCCCTGGCTTTTTTACCGGGGCTGCGCGGCCGGTGGCCACCAGGCGGCCGCGATGGGGCTTCAGGAGCTCTCCGTGGTGCTGATCCTGGCCGGGGGACTCGTCCATGGTGAGTAGCTCGGTTTTTTGGTTCCTTCCTTCCCCGGGTCCCGGCTGGGCAAACCGGGGCTGCCTCCTCCTCCTCGTCTCCATCCGAGCCGGACGGAGCTGGAGTTTGGAGCGCGCCTTTACGCATTTCAGCCCCCTTTTCCTTCCGCTCCTTCCTCTCCAATCTCTCCATCCCTTGCAGAGTGGGTCCAAGAGGCTGCCTCTGCCCATAGGAAGAGTGCCGAGTTTGCTTTTTCTCCGTCCGAGCTTGGTACGATTTTGGAAGGCTTGAGACGGTAGTGTGTCAGTCAAAATCCAAAAGACTGAAAAAAAGAGAGCAAAAATTTAAAATAATAATACTGTAATAAAAAGGAAAAAACTCATGGCACCTTTATATCTTATGTTTTAAGAGATAAAGTCCACTTCTTCAGACATAGGGCGGGAACTTCTTAATTTAGAACCTTGCCCCCTAATATAAGCATATACATACCTGCACATATTTATTTATTTGTTTGTTTGTTCATTTATTCAAGCATGCCTTCATTTATTTATGCCTTATTTATTTCTATCATGCATGCTCACAGTTCTCCTGGCCTTCCTTTGGATGGGACTTCCAAAGCAGCTCATCGAAAGCAGCCTGGAAAACAATGAATTAAAATGGCTAGTGCAGGAAAGAAGGGTAGAAATGATGAGGAAGAGATGATAGGTAGGCCAACATCAGTAAAACTGATGTGAAAGAAATCAACTTCTGTTTTTGCTTCTGTTTTTTAACAGGGTATTTGTTTGGTCCCTTTTGTATTTGTATTTTGTATATAAAGACTGCCTTTTAATGGGTCTCTTTTTAAGGAAAAAGGCAAAGTAATTTTTTTTAAAAAATAAAATAAAATAAATAAGCTTCCCATGTAAGTTTCCAGCCCTATACAAGTCTCTACCTGAGATGGGTGCCACTCAATTTGGCTTGCTTTTCATGCATACTTTCACCAGGAAGTTCCTCAAAGGGCCTCATCTGGTTTTTTTTTTTTTTTGGTAGAACTTCAGCAATGTGCTGAAGGCAGTGATATCCAATGGGTAGAGCTAGCTCACAGTCCATTAAACGCGTCCATATTAGAGTGAAAACTGATGGCAGCTTATGTCAGAAACCCCCCTTGCTTATAAACTTTGACATCCGTGCTGTCAGAATACGATGCTATATATAATATATTATAATATTAATATATTATAATATTCCTGCACTGCTCTCCATTTAAATCTCATGGTTTGCAATGCAAACCAAGAGCAATGAATCTGGCAGCTAAAAAGAAGAATAATGAGACAATGAGAAACAGTAAAATCATTTGAAACAATGGGTAACGGAAAATGTTAATGATCAGGAAAATTATCATGAATAATGACTGGGCAGAAAGATAGATCTCCACTTGATGGTGGAGATACCCAAGGGAGATATGGTTCCATGTGATGGATCCCCTAACAAAAAAAAATCTTAATGTGTACTATTGAATTTGGTTTTTCATAGGTTGGTGGGATCCAGAGTAGATTAAGCTTCTGAGGTCCCACTGATGATATAAGGATGTGGCCAATAGTGGTAGTAATAGTCTTAGAACTGCAGAGGTGGAAGGGATCCTATGGATAATTGAGTCCAGCCCCTGTCAAGGAGGCACTGTGGGGGGAATCAAACTCCCAACCTCTGACTCCTCAGTCAAGTATCTAAACCACTGAGCTATCTTTCTGAAAGTTCTCAGGTTTGGATGGACCATGCTCAAGTTGGCCAAATGTTGGGTTAGCGAACACATGCCTGCCCAAGATAAGTCTTATTGAACTCAACAGGACCTCTGAGTCAAGTTGCCTAGGACTGCACTGTGAGTTCAGTTGCTCAAACATTAATCAAAGAACTAGCTTCTTAAAATATCTCACAGAGTGGAGTTTCCCCAAAAGATTTGTAACTATACTGTAGGATATTTTTCATCAGTTATGTTGTGCTGCACAGAAATGCGATGCATTCATTTTTCAAACATTCTTTGGTTATTTGAATCTATAAATATAACATAATATTTGGGATAAACATCTAGCGATAATTTTCAATGAGTAACATGCAGGAAAGAAACAAACACACATCATAAAGGGAGCTCCGCCCTGCATGGAATGTCTTTCCACTCTCACTGCAACCAGGCTCCTCATCCTGAGCAGAAGGGCTTGGCGTCTGTAAGGCCTCTGTTGTGGATGGATTTCATTTCTGGCCTTTGGGGGTTCCAGCCAGTTAGCACCTTGGAAGGCCATAGAAAGAGGCGGTTGACTCATGAAACAAGCGACTTTATGTATTTCCCAGAGTCAGATCTGACAAATAGGATAGGAGGATGGGATTGATGGCCTGCCTCAAAGGGTTGTTCTGAGGAAAAAGGACTTTGCATGGGCCAAGATTCTTGTTAAAGAAGTGAATTCAAATGCATAATTTTCAGGGAACAAATAATTGCTTGGCAACTCAGAAACTGACCTTCCTTCCTTCCTTCCTTTGGTTGGTTGGTTGGTTGGTTGGTTGGTTGGTTGGTTGGTTGGTTGGTTGGTTGGTTCCTTCCTTCCTTCCTTCCTTCCTTCCTTCCTTCCTCTTTTCAGGTTGCCTTCTAAGACAGCATGCACATGAACAGAACAAACCAGTCACAGTTTGTGGAAATAGCTGCTTCACGTGATTTGTTTTAGGAGCCATCAAGTTACTTCCCATTCATGGTGACCCTAAATAGGATTTGAAAGCCTGTGAGATGTCCCAAGAGGGGTTTACGATTGCCATCAGTCACCGCAAATGGTTTTATATGACCAAGTGGGGATTTGAATCCAGATCTGTAGAATCCTAGTCTGATACCCTACCCACCCTGTCTGCTGCACCCCACTGGCTCTTACCACCAGAATTGGTGAGAGCCCGCGGCTAGAGTGTCAGACTACGGCTCAGGAGATGTGGGTCCAAATCTCCGGTCAGCCATGGAGGCTCGTAGTGGTGGTGGTGAGGCAATGATAATTCAATCTTCATTCGTCTCACATACCTTGAAAACTTTATAAAGGGCCACCACAAGTTAGATGTGACTTCATGGCACAGAACAGCCCAAGCAATGAGCAGCCCATAAATACAATGAAGTCAAGGCTGGTGGGAACATTTTCTTCTGAGTCTTTGAGGAGACTTGCTAAGACGCATGGTGAAAGTCTCCATGGCATCTTATTCCGGGAATTCAGAGCCACCATCCAAAAGGATGGATGATGAATTCCAGGAAGAATCCCATTCTTCCTGGAATTCATCCTCCTAACTACTCCTCTGAAGATGTGTATGAGGATTCTGGCCAAGCCCGATTCACATTTTCTACACAGGTACAGAAGATTCATGGAATTTTTCTCTTGCCTATCCCAGGCTGCCCACAGTGTGGTCGAGGGCACAACCGATTGTGCAACCGGGGGAAGACTGGGTGTGAAAAAGACCACTCAGGAAAGAGCTACCTTGCTTTGCGTGATTGTCCTTCCATGGTTGCATGGGCCAACGGGAGTCTGGCCTTTAGTTAAAGCAGGTTTTAGCTCCAGATTACAGTGTCCTGCATAACTGCAGCTACAGGTTGGTTAGCTAAAGACTCAATATGTTCTGAATACAGTTATATACAGGAGCGCTCTTGTGATACAGTGGGTCTTCCTCCTGAGTAACTGCTGTTAGGGTTGCATCCTAAGAGCCTTCTTATTTATTTATTTATTTATTTAAAATACTTTTGCTCCCTCTTTCTCCTGGAAAGGACGCAAGGTGGCTTACATCATTAAAAGGACCATCTTTAAAAACTAAAAAACAGTTAAGGATACAAATATATATATTTATATTAAAAAATAATGAAATAAGTATTAAAAATGAGGAATAAGATGAATACTAAAAACACATTTGAAAACAAGATATCACAAAAATCCAATTTGAAAAGCCCCTCTCAGACTGTGAGACATTGAGGGAAAGCCTGCCTGAAGAGAAAGGTCTTTTGCCTGCTTGCGAAAGGACAACAGAGATGGGGCCAGGCTGGCCTCCAGTGGGAGGGAGTTCCAGAGTCTCTGGGAACAGCCACTAAGAAGGCTCTCTCTCCTGTGTCTCCACCAAGCTGTTTAGGGCTTTATCAATTAAAACCAGCAATTCGAATTGTGCCCAGAAATGGATCAGCAGCCAGTGTAACAGGGGAGTTATAGGTTCCCTCTAACCAGCCCCAGTTAACTATCTGGCTGCAGCATTTTGGACTCCTTCCAAACATCGGCTTAGAATTAAATAAACTCTGTTTGTGAGCTAAGTTTGCAGAACATGCCAGGACTTCTCAGTGTAGGGCCGGGTTGCATTTATCATTCAACCCATTCCAGTAGGAGAGCTGTTGGTTTTGTTTTCCCCACGGGGTAAAAGGAAGCACTGAAGAGTGGATTTAATCAAGGAAACGGTGTGTGTGTAGGGGGGCAAAAGGATTATCCCCTTACAGTATTCAGTGCTATGGCTCCAGTGGAAGGAAGGTTTAAAACAAAATTCTCCGTATGCATTCACAGAGCAATTCTCTCTACATCCCACACCGTGTTACTTTTCTGCACGTAGGGAATCTTCATCTATAGCTCCTTACCTGCAGGAGAAATCATGGGATTTGAGGATATTATGATGCTGTTAATGTATTTATGCCTGTGGCAAGCAAGAACATGCGTCTGGTTTCTATTATACACTCCTAATTTTCATGGGGAGAAAATCAGGTTCTTCTGGAGGTTACAACACTTTTGATTGGTAGTTATTAGAGATGGGCACAAATTGGAAAAAATAGTGATTCATTTTGACTCATCAAGTTTGACAAATCACGAATAACACATTTATGATTTTTTTCTGATGAACCGATCCATAAATTTATTTTTGCATTTAAAACCCTATAAAATGCCTCCATCCCCCTGGGCACCTAGAGACACCAACATCACACAGCAGCTCTCCCTGACCCTTCTCTAAAATCTTTGCAGGTTTCCAGTGGGTCCCCGTGGGAAAGTGCCCTTAAGCGGCTGGCTTGGGGAAATCCAGTCTTCACCAATCTTTGCAGGGAGTGTAGAGAGTCAAGGAAAATTATCTGCAATTTTGGTTCCTGTAGGTGCATGGGGATCCATTTTATAGCCCAGTGAATCAACAAATCAAAAAAAAATCACTAAAAATTCACTGATTTGTATTCGTTAGGGGAATATATTTGTATGGATACAAATAGACGAATTCACAATTTTTGAGGAATTTTGCAATTTGATTTTAATTCATGCCTATCTCTAGCAGTTATGAATCAAAATGCAAAATGTGCCTTTCCACTCCTGGCCGTCCCATGCTTGATTGGGAGTGGACGGCCACACCTTAGTTCTGGAGCACCCGCTTTGTGTATAGAAAACTTTGCATCCAATCCTTGGTGCAGATCCATCTCCTGAAATCAGCACAGAACACTGCTTGATGGGTATCGTTATATGCTGTCAAGTCACTTCTGACTTCCGGTGACCCTATGAATCAGTGATCTTTGAAAGGATCTACCATTAGCAGCCCTGCTCACATCTTGTAAATTCCAGACCCTTTGGTTTGTTTTATTGAATCAATCCATCTCATGTTTAGTCTTTTCCAACGACCTCTAGCTTTTCCTAGCATTATTGTCCTTGCCATTGTCTCCTCCTGATGTGCCCTAAAGATGACAGCCTCAGTTAAGTTGTTTCTGTTACTAGTGAGAGTTTGGGCTTGATCTGATCTAGAACCTACACATTTGTCTTCCTGGTGGTCCAAGGTATCCATAGATCTGGGTGATGCCCCAGTGACTCCTCTAAGACACAGAGGACAGTGGTATTTCCAGTTTTAAAAAGATGAAAGGCAAAGCTAACAGATCTAGGATAGAGATTGCCTCCATATGTTCGAGAACAAAACCTCCATTAGCTAACACCAAAGTTGTCCCAGTCATTTGATTCCACTGGAAGAAAACTTTATACGCACTTGTGTGAGAGATGGCTCCATTACAGCTTTAGGAATACATGTACGTTCTCTACAGCATCTTGGATGAATTTATTGAAGACTTGTTGGTAATATATTAGTGAGATGAATGTCTTAGCAATAATGGATCTTGACAGGTCATTTTGACTCAAGTTGGCCTGCCATCCTTCTGTCATGGAGAGCCCTCTTTGCTGGTAATTTCCAAATTATCTCTCGCTGAATGCATATTTTGTGTCCCCCTCCCCCCTTGCCGGACCTTTCCAACAAGTTCATCTTTTTAAAAAAATGAAAAAAACTGTAATAGATTCTGGGCTGCAGGAATTGGAAATGGTTGAAAGGAAGACTTTTTCCTCTTCTTGAAGTTGCTTCCTCTCATTGGACACTGGGCCTTGGTAGCGTAAAACATATGTTTTGCTTTTCCAGAAATATTTCCTTAGACTGGCCGAGGGAAAAAGCTGTTTTTCAGTGGAACAAACAAAATCTGGCAGCCAGATTCTGCTTTTTAAAGATTCTGCTCTTTCTATGAAAAACCATACAGTGTGTTGTCTGGCTTTCTTTCTCTCTCCCTCCCCCCCCCTTTACTTGATACCAAGAGTAGACCTTTGGTCTAGAAGGGCAGGAGTTGCAATTCAGCAACATCTGGAGGGCCACATTTTGCCCAGGTCTGGACTATGCACCTAGTCCTTCTCAAGGGCTATTGCTTGAGATCTATTAGAGTGATGTGCATAAGAGTGGAAACAGACATTGTAGACAATGATTACAGCTGAATGCATTTTACTGTTGGCGAGACATGATTCAGACAGATATTTGCATTTGAGAAACCACATTTCAAAAGACTCCAGTGTTTAAGTCCCAAAGATCACTCTTACAACAGAGCAAGGCTAGTCATTGTTTTGTCTCACTACAAAGGAAAGTAATTTGCAAATTAAATTGGGTGACTAAAGCTCTTGCTACGCACTTAGACGCTTTCAGATGCTAAGGATTTATCTCTTCTAGTGATGGGTTGTCTGTTTCTGTCTTCAGAGGTATGATTCCCTTGGTAAGAGCCCTAACACTGTGGATCACTCTGGCTCCGATCTTGTGATGAAAAAAATTGTCTTTTGGAGTAAAACTCCCAGTATTCCACAGCTAACATGGTCAGTTTGAATTGATTGAATTGGTCACTGTCTTGCACGTATTACAAGTAGCTTTGTACAAGATCCTTTTGGGTTTGCTTCTGGCCATTCACTGCCTTGCGGGTAGTGTAGCCCATAAGAATGGCTTTAAAACCCCTTTAAACAATCAATGAGCACATGGCAGAGAGGAGATTTAAACCATGCTCTGTCTTGCTCAAAAGTGACTCTCTTAGTTCCCGTAGAATGCAGGATCTTAGTTGGCATTATTCAGAAGAACAGCTGTTTTATCAAAGTTATCCGAGTCATAGGTTTGCAAAGTGGCTGTTAAAATGCAGTTCATTCCCATGTATCACTTTGGTATTTTAAAAGTAACTCATTGCCATATATATATGACTGTTTTGCTACTGATTCTTGATTTTTCAAAATACGTTGTTCACTCTTCTTAACATTATTGTTTTATTGTTGGTGCTGTATTTACTTCAGCGAGAACCGCTTTGGGCATATTGTTTATAGAAAGGCAGTATGCAAATAAAATGGTTGATTGAGCAATTAATGGTTATAGTGTTGAAAAAAGCCGGGTTTACATTATTCATTGCCTTGCTTATTACTTTTTGCTTACTATTCATTACTGTTTAAATGTCCTTGGGATAAATGAAAATGGCATGACATTTGGAGGAAGAAAAAAAAAGAATCCTATCAAATCAAATCCAAAATGCCATACAAAACATTGCAAAAGTAACTAGAAAGTAATTCCTGTTACATCCGAAACAATGCTGTGATTCCACTCATCATTTTCTGTTTGAAATGTAACATCCTCTAGGACCTCTGCAGGTGCTGAATTTGGTCCATATTTATTCTGAATTTTGCAAGAACTGTCTAAGATGCTGTATCTAGGGATGGGATTTTTATGGATGCCATCTATCAACTGGAGGGCTTTGTGGCTTAGCTAGGCTTAGTTTTGCTCAACCTTCCTGTTCTCTGTTTAACTGGGACCTTTTTTTCTGAGCAAGAAAGCTTGGGTGGAGCTTGGCCTAGCTCCGCCTCAAAACCAGTGGTTCCCAACCTTGAGTCCCCAGATGTTCCTGGACACCAACTCCCATAAATCCTGGCCAGCACAGCTAGTGGGGAAGGCTTCTGGGAGTTGCAGTCCAAGAACATTTTGGGGACCCAAGATTGGGAACCACTGCTCAAAACCTTCCGATTTAGACTTTTCCCCAGGTGCATCACACGGAGGTGTTTGTAAGGTAGGGAGAACTCCCAAATTGCAGAACCATGGAGTTTGTAGTCCAGAAAATAAGAAAATCCAATCTGTAGAGGAAACGTGCAGTATAAATTCAGCACTATGGACAGCTCCTGTGAAATTTGGAGTCTGTGCCCCTAAAAACCAGTCACCCGATTCCACTGAGAATGCCACAACCCATCATCCCCCGCACATAACCTATTCCAGCTCATTATGAGCCCTCTAGTCTGTTAATTGTTCAAAGTTGATTGGAGCTGACTTGGGTGGCATCAAATATGTTAAACCCTTCTTCATTTGCCTCTCTCCCTTTAGTCTCCCTGCAAGGAGAGTATCAGAGAAAACTCTATAAGGAGCTGCTGAAAAATTACAACCCGTTGGAAAGACCCGTGGCCAACGATTCCCAGCCTCTGACGGTTTCCTTCAGCCTCAGCCTCAGACAAATCATGGATGTGGTAAGAATCTGCTTTTTACCCTACTGGCAAGGAAGGAATGGAAGGAACACTAGCACACACACACACACACACACACACACACACACACACACACACGACAGAATTTGCACAACTCATACAATTGGCGTCTTTGATAATGATATCACCCCCTTTCCTCATGATGATACATATTAGAGCTTCTGGGTAGGGGTTTAGGTCTCTGGCTGCAAAGCCAAAGGTTGGGAGTTCGATTCCCCAGGGACTGGACTTGATGATCTACAGGATCCCTTCCAGCCCTGCGGTCCTAAGGTGGTTATGACGCACTGGAAATGACGAAGGAGCTTAATGCATGGGCAAAGTAACAAATTACGTACAGAAAAGCCGAAGTGCTTTGTATAGGACCCTCAGTGCAAAATGGGAATTTATTAGTAAGCACGACTAGGCTCAAAGCAGGACCCCAAGCAGTCGGAGCAATTGACTCAGGAAGTTAAACGGGCTAGAGATCAGACAGCTGCAAGCCACTTTGATGTAGCTGGGCTTCCTTTCATGTGTTCAAGGCTTCAGAGCGATGGCCATTGTAAGCAGGCACAATCTACCGGGGATGATGGCCAGGCTTTGGGTCTGAGTCCCAAGTCAAGTCTTTGGGTCCAGATCTTGAGTCTTTGGTACTGAGTCTCAAGTCTGAGTTGGAGTCTTTTGTAAAGGTAAAGGTTCCCCTTGACATTTAGTCCAGTCGTGTCCGACTCTAGGGCGTGGTGCTCATCCCCGTCTCCAAGCCGTAGAGCCAGCGTTTGTCCATAGACAGTTTCTGTGGTCACGTGGCCAGCGCGACTAGACACGGAATGCTGTTACCTTCCCACCAAGGTGGTACCTATTTATCTACTTACATTTTTACATGCTTTCGAATGGCTAGGTTGGCAGGAGCTGGGACAAGTGACAGGAGCTCACTCCGTTGTGTGGATTCAATCTTACGATATCTGCTCTTCTGACCTTGCAGCACAGAGGCTTCTGTGGTTTAACCCAAAGCACCACCTCATCCCTCTAGTAGAGTCTTCAGTACCAAGTCCCAAATCCCTAAACAAGCTTTACTCCTAGAAAAAAAGGGGGTGGGTGGGTTCTGAGTGACAAGTCAAGTCTGAGTCATTGAACCCGCCCCCCGAGTCGCATTCAAGTCAAGTCACTGGTATGACTTAAGTCCGACTTGACAGCAAGTCCCACGACTTGAGTCCCCCCCCCCACAAGCTGTCACTCTCAACAGCGCTAGCTTTACACATTTCATGTTTCATCACCAAAGGCAGAAACAACATAAGCAATAAGACATTGAGATTCATATGGTGCTCTCTGATAAGCAAATATCGAAAATACAGTAACAGCATTTGGGATGATGCAGGAGATGAAATGAGTTTTGTTAAATATCATAATTAAGTTTTCTAAGATATAGGTAAAGAAGCTATATAATTTTCAGGGGGAATCAATATTTCCCATAAAACAGATGATTGTCAGCCGATGTTGTTAAAGAAATAATGGGATGAAATTGGAAGGCTTATAATTCGTTCTCTAGGTCGTATCTGTGGACATTTAAGTGGAAAAAGGAATAATATACCCTATCAGTTATTTCTATTGCAAACCTTGCCAATGGCAGCATCGCATAAAATTACCAATGTACAGCAAATATTGCCATTTAAGCCTATTTAGGAAGAGGAAAGAGCTTGAGTTTCAGGAACATTTCTGCATGTTTAGGTATTTAAATGTAATATGGCGCTCTTTAATCTAAAATGTACTCACTTATACCTCATTTACATTTTATGAGGCACTCCCTTATCTTCAGAGTAAATGGGATTTACTTTGTTATTATCCAATGGAGTGAGAGCTGAGGAATGTTCCCTTAAAAAAAAAGAAGACGACTACAGTTCCGAGCATGCTGGGTGGAGGATTATGGGAGCTGTAGTTTTAAAAGGAACATTTCCAAGTTCTGATGTAGTGCGTTTGTGCAACACCTCTAAATGGTAGGGTTTTATGGATAGCTCTGTGGGTTTAGGTTCCTGGTTGTGGAGCCAGATTTTGGGAGTTCGATTCCCCCCGGGCCTCCTCGGCCAAGGCTGATGATCACTAGGTTCCCTTCCAGTTCTGTAGTTCTAATTGTTGAGATGATGGTGGACCCAATGGCCATGTGTCACCTGTCATCTCAATCCATAAAACATATAACGGAGACATCAGGAAAAAAAGTTGAGTTCTCCTGCGGTGTGACTGTGGCAGTGTCACGTTGAGGCCAACAGAAAGGCGCAAAATGCGTTGTAAGTTTTTTTGAGCGATTGATCTTAAACTGACAAATATTCAACACTGACACACCTTTTTCCGATGCCATTAACTGTAGTATTTAGAAACCTTTGATGCAGCAGAAACAGCCAATTTCAGGAACATGAATTGAACCCAACTCATGTTCCCATTGCCTTCTTTATCTTTCTAGTCTTCTCCCCTATGTCCTTTATTGGTCATAATGCAAGAACAAGATTTAAGTCTAGACCAGTGTGGAAAATCCATCAGTTCACAGACTCCACGTGTCCCCCACAGGTCATTTTGGTGGCTTGTCAAGCACCTCTGATCACTCCAATATTATTTATCTCCCTCCTTTCCTTCAGAGAGCTGAACGCCAGCCGAATGAGATCAGTTTTGATGGGAGGATTTGAGACACAGTTGTTGTCCAATGGAGACGAAAGTCTTCGCTTAGTTCCGAAGAACAGTTTGTAATATCAAACAGTGGCTAAAATCCAATAGTACGTCCCAACCAACGCAGGTCTACTGAAATAACAGGGACTAGATGAGTCAATTCTTCCATAAACCCCATGGATTCAATGGGTCCACTCTAGTTGCAGCTTAATGCTGGATTTCAGCCACTGGGTCATTAGGATGACATTGTTTCAGAGTATATATTTATTTAATGGAAGAAAGAGATTGGTACTTTATACTATTGAGTTATTTTCACAAATCGAGCATAAATTATTTTCAATTGCCCACCGTCGCAGAGGTATAATTTTCATGGAATTAGCAAATGGCCAAGATTGGATTAAACAGAAAAGATCTCTAGCTGTTCCTTGTGTTTCCAAAGGACTCACTGGGGTGGCATTAATTCCAGAGGTATAGCAACTGACACATACTTTCTTGTGTACATGTTAAGTGGCCATTTAGTAATATGTCAATGGTGATTAAGGAGACTTTGGGCAGCAGTTCATGGAAATGATGGCAGTCCTAGAAGATAGAGAGTGTGTGATTGATTGCCGCATGCTACTGTAAAGCTTCCCTGTTTAATACTCATGTTCTGACAAAAAAACCACAGAATCAGCAAATACCCGTGTCGTGGAAGTGTTATGGTCCCCATTAAGCAGGGAGTGGGACAGAATTATGACCCGGTGCGCTGCATTTGTTCCTTGGTCCTGCCTGGTTCAACTATCCTTTGGTTGCGTTGTATTTAACTGTGTCCAAGCATGGAGGCTGAAATAGATGGATCCCATTGCAGAGTGCAAAGCAGGATGGGTTGCCAAACGGGCACACTTCATTTGTACAGTGGCTGAAATCCAGCTCGAGTAGGCCCATTGGATTAATGGAACAAATGGTGACTTTTACCCACCAAATCCCTATTGATTCAGTGGGTCTCCTCTAGCTGTGACTAATGTCTGGATTTCAGCTGGTATTTCCAGAAATGAGGTGGGTAACTTGTGCCCTTCCCCATGTTTCAGATGGTGTTGGACTACATTTGCCACTATCCCTCACCCTGGCTGGGACTGGTGGGAGTTGTAATCCAATACGGCCTAGAAGACCACCTGTCCCCTACCTTCAGATCACAGAAAAGCCATCTCAGAAGGCAGAGAAATGCTGATTTTGTGGATTCCTCGAGTTTGTGGATGGCAGAGGAAGGGATATCAGGTTTAAGACCTTGAGAGTTCAAGAGCTAAGATGTGGATAAAGTGAGAGGAATAGGTTTGCTCTTCTGTATAAAGAATTCTTGAGTGTTTAAGGCTTAGAGTCCCTCTCTGAAACTCTCTAATCAATGATGTGTGGAGCGCTGAATTAGGATTTGACCTGATTTTTTTTTCCTGCCATGGATCCTCGCCTTTAACATCTCCATGGACACAACACAGATTTCCTCCTTTCTAGGTAACAGATTTAGCTATTGACAGTGGCTAGTTCAAATGGTAGCGAAGCTTGTTTTGGACAAAGGCTTACCAAAATTCACACCTCTTCAAAAATTGGTTGGAAAGCATTGAATGGCTGAAGGAGGAAAAATGGATCTACCCCAACCGCTGGGCAGATGTTCTGCTCTGTGCTTTCACCTCGTATGGATGAGTCTATTTTAATTAATATCCTGTCTTTCTGCCCCAAAAGAGGCACAACCTAAAAATTAAAAGTCCATGGGCCCCAATCCTGCTAGTGATTTACACTTGTGCAAGAGAAAGCATACAAATCTTTGCATTTTGCCACTCCATAACGAGATGTTCGTTGCATTCCAGGACACGTGAGCAGGAACTCAACCAGCGCTTTGATTATGAGTAGCTATTTGCTACCGAGACTTATGTGAATTCGGTTATGCAGCATTGGGCTCCTGGCCATTTAGGCTGGGTTTGGAGGAGTAGACGGAGGTGTTCCACCTGTGGAAGAGCATTCATTTGTTTCCTCGCTACAGTTTGAGCGGATGTAATATCTGGCAACATGATCAATCAACTTCCTTTACGCTCCACACAAACGCCCTGTGGGGACCTGTTTATCTCGGGAACAGCTTAACCGTCTTTTTTTTATAGATTTGTTCTCAGTGCCAAGCTACGTTGAAGCTTTCCTTTTCTCAGAAGCCTCAGGAAGATTCCCTGAGCATCTTCCATCATGCTGCCTAAGAAACAAACCCGTTATTCAGTCTGATGAGATAATAGGAGCCCTAAAAGGTACCAGTTAGATGTAATCCGAATGCCTTGTGGAAGAATGATGAATGGAGGGCAGTGAAACAATCCTGGCCAGACAAGGTTTCTATTTCCTTGGTTTTATTGTTTGAGACTCTTTGCGAAACCCTTGTGATAGCTTTTCAGGGCTTTATAAGCCATTTCTTTCATATTCCAAATAACTGATTTATAAATGTATTTATCCCGTGGTTGTGTTTTATTAACCATAGTAATCATCTTTGATTAGGCATCCTTCAGTCTTGAGAGACTATGGTAACGTGCTCTGTATGGAGGACTCGGAGCAGCATCTAGTGTGGCTGAGAAGGCCAATTTGAGAGTGACCATCCCTTCCACACTTGGAGACAAACACAAATTGTCCCCTGTCCAGCTCCCCGATTTTGCTGGTTTCGGGACTGCCTCTTTGCCTCGGCTTGCTGGACAAGGGTCTCTTCAAATTGGGAGAGGCCGCAATGCAGTGCCTGCCTGCAGGCTGAACGCTCAGAGGTCAAGGTTTCCCATCTGTGGAGGTCCATTCCTAAGGCCTTCAGATCCCGCTTGCAGATCTCCTTGTATCGCAGCTGGGGTCTCCCTCTGGGGTGATTTCCCTGCACTAATTCTCCATCCAGGAGATCTTTTGGAATCCGACCACCAGCCATTCTCACGACATGCCCAAGCCAATGTAGACGTTGCTGTTTCAGTCATGTGCACATGCTAACAATTCCAGCTCGTTCTAGGACTACTTTATTTGGAACTTTGTCCTGCCAGGTGATACCAAACATGCGTCGGAGACAACGCATATGGAAGGTGTTCAGCTTCCTCTCCTGCTGTGCACAAAGGGTCCAGGATTCACTGCAGTACAGGAGTGTGCTCAGGACACAAGCTCTATCTTGGTATATGCTGTCAGCTTCTTATTAAACCAGACTCTCTTTGTGAGTCTAGAGAACATGTGCCATCAATTCAGTTCTGACTTAAGGCAACCTTTTCCAGGGTTTTCCAGGAAGAGAATACTCAGAAGTGGTTTCCCATTCCATTCCTCTAGGGGGCGCCCTGGGACTGTGCAGCTGGCCCAAGGCCCCCCAGGCTGGCTTTTCTCCCAGAAGGTACACAGTGGAGAATTGAACTCCCAGCTAAAGAAGATTTGTTGCTTAAAACAAGTTCAACCCCCTGTTTGATGCAGGAATCAACAGAACCCTCTTCAGAAAACTTTTAAATTCTAAATTCGTTCACATCCAACTGTTATGGGAGGCTCGCGGGACACCCCTCTCTGCTTCCTATCATCCAGCATTATGTTGACACATTCATTTTGCACAAACGTTCAGACCGAGGTGATGAAACAGGATGACTAATCTCCGCGCGGTGTTATAATTAGCCACAACTTTTTGACGTTGTAATGCAAAAAAATTATAGTCGCCTTTGAATCGTCATTTTCAATTTCCTTCGGCAGAAGGGCAAATACAGTTTTCCCAGATACTGCATCGCTATTTTTATTACCTAATAAGAGAAATAATTTGTCTGGCATTGGTTTGAAAAAAGAAAGATTCAATTAGGAGGTAGCAAAGCAATTCTTTTTTAAAAAAATAACCTTATTTGATTAAAATGTAGTTTAGCTTAGGAAAGAATGTAGGAGATTTTCAAACACTGAAAGGTCCACGGGGACGTTAGCAGTGATTATGTGAAGTTCTTTTAAAACCTTCTGAGCAGTACCTTGCAGTGCACTAGGGAAAAATTTAACCGTGAGAATCTTTTTCCGACTTCACAGAATGACAGCATCGGCATGACTTTTTGTATTCAAATGCCAACCTCAAGATGCAAATATGACTCGGAGCCATATTGACCTGATTTTCTCATATGCTTGTCTTTTTTTTTATGTGAGAAATGACTTTTAAAAACTTCTAGTTATCATTTCTTCTTTCCAGAAAGACTGAATAGGTTTTATCGAGATCCGGTCACGTGCAGTCTTGAACAATGGAAGTTAAGCAGGATCAGGCCTGGCTAGTTCTTGGGTGGGAGACTATCAGAGAATGTCACAGATCTTCCATGGCAGACTAGCAAAGAACCTTTTTCTCTGGAGAATGATCAGTGTCTGCCAGGGTTGGCAATCGTGGGCCAGATGGACTAGTGAGTTGACTGGGTTTGTACGTTTCCATATTTCTACCAAATCGGTGGATCCCACCAGCCCGTAATTGCCTGAAACAAACTTATTTGTTTAATTATTGTGGCGTGCCAAATCTGAGTACAAAACTGGGAATCCAGAAGTTTGGCGATCATTAAAAAGAGAGCTCTCCTGAGAGATAAAATATGTGCATTTACCCTGGCTCAAGCTTTCTTCATCTCCACACGTTGTACATTAGTTTGCTGTTGGCTCAGCCATGGAGGTTTGCAGAAACTGTCTCTGGAGGGAAAATGTTTGGCGAGCCTCTGTTGCAAAGCTAGGATCTCAGGTAGTTTTGTTTGAGTCTGGGCATTTTCAAATGGCAGGGAAATATTATGTCATGCTGGTGGGAGATCTTGACACTGCTCGATAATCACCTGGATGGCAAGCTTGGGAAACTGAAATGCCTATCATCTTGGGTCCATCTGTAGGATGATGATCATAGGATCATGGAATCATAGAAAAGTGAAGTTGGAAGGGGCCTATAAGGCCATCAAATCCAACCTCCATGCTCAATGCAGACTCCCTGCTCAATAGACTCAAAGACTCATAGAATAATAAAGTTGGAAGGGGTTTATAAGGCCATCAAATTCAACCCCCTGCTTGATGCAGGAATAAAAATCAAAGAATATCTGCCAGATGGTTGACTAAGTGTCTCTTGAATGCCTCCAGTGTTGCAGCTCTCATCACCTCTCGAGATCATCTGTGCTGTTGTCATACTCTTCTAAGAGTTAGGAAGTTTTTGCTGATATTCAGCCGAAATCTGGTTTCCTGTAACTTGAGCCCAATGCTGACGATGATGACTATAAGAGCTCTGAGCTGCTTTGGCTGTCGCCTTGCAAAAGGTGTGGAAAGTGTGTTGCCAGCGATTTTTAACAAAATCTTGGGAGGAAGCTGTTATGTCGAGCAGCTTTTAAATCCCTTTCATTGTGTGGATCCCTTGAAGTGAAGGAAAGTCATTTGAGTTTCCCCAGCCTAGCTCCTAATAAGGGCTTTCGGCAACTGCCTCACACACTTCACCGGTGCGAAAATCTGATTTGCATATGTCTTGTGCAGCCCTGACAACGTCTGTACCTCTAAGCTTTCTAATGAAAATCTGACCTGGAAATGGAGCAAAATTGGAAGCCAAGAAATTGGCTTTAAAGCTTAGTTCAAGCACTCCCTCAAAGGCGCCGGTGGGGATCTTCTCCTCTTTGTTTGCTGTTCTGAGGGAAGGAGGTGCTCTGTCTTTCACTGGAAGCCCAAGCTGTTAGCCAGGATGGGAGAGGCTGTGAGGAATGTCTCTTCATTATCTCACCCACACGCCGAGAAGGAGAAAAAGCTGTGGGAGTTCTTCTCACAGCTCTGAAGCCATCCTTCCTTCCTTGGCTTCAGGATAGCTCCCGTTTGTGCTGAGCTGCAGCAGATCCGATGTGATGTGAGCAAACGGTTGATGCTTGTTTTGTGAAAAATGAGAAAGAAACAAGAAACAAATAAGCAAGGTTGGCGTAATCTCGGTTGAGACTTGGTGAGCTCCTCATGATAACTTTGGGCCTCCTTAGCGCAGGATCTGACAACGAATAGCAACGTGGGCAGAGTTACGTCTTCTGTATGTTCATAGAATCATACAATAATGGACCTGGAAGAGGCCTATATGGCCATTGAGTCCAACCCCCCTGCTCCATGTGGGAATCCAAATCAAAGCAGATCTGACAGCTGGCTGTCCAGTTTTCTCTTCAATGCCTCCAGCTTTGGAGCGCTCACCAACTTCTGAAATCATTGTTTCCATTGTTGTACTGCTCTAATGGCTAAGACGTTTTTCCTGTTACTGGACTACAACCCAATTTCCCCTAACTGATGGGAAGGAGCATTAGGTTTTTCAGTCTGACAACATCTGGAAGATTTCCATTTGACTTTTCCTATTCTACAACATAGCATGGAAAATTTCCTTTAAAAAACAACTGCCCAAATCCTCTAGCTCTCCATCAGTCATGGGGGACTCTTGGAGGAACTTCTTCAATATCTATGGCATAATGGAGTTCTTCCTAAGCCATGGCCACCACAGAGGCAGGAATAGATGGGAAAGAAATTTTTATGAGAAGCAATGTTGTGGCATGCGATGTTTCTTCAGATAGTTCGTGATGGGCATGGTGAGTGAAAGAAGTGTAGAGAGACCTGTTTTCAAACCACCCTGTTTTCTCACTCTTTGAGTGTAGCTCCACCTCATCTTCAACCCAGATGTTCTAGGACTAAAACACCCATAAGCCTTCACCAACAGCTATTCTTGCCAGGGTTTCTGGGGGTTGCAGTCCAAGAACACCTGGATGACCCAAGGTTGGGGGTCACTGGTGTAGAGTAGAAGCAGATGTGTTTTCCTAGCTAAGCATTGGGAACGAAACCCAGGATTTGAGAAGAAACATTGGCCAGAATCCTACTAGTTACACCCACTGGAATAACTCCAGTGGCGTAAATCTTAGATGTTAATTTCCGCAACTTAAAAGAGTCAGTATAAGCACTTGTGATTTAACATCAGGTGCAATGGTTGACTTGTGGATTGGGATGGGGTGGGGTCACTGCTAGTTGTGGGGCTTCGTCTGTGGTCACACTGGAAATCTGAATCAAATTCTGCTTAGATTTCTTAAATATCAGGTTCAAGTCACGTAGCATTTGTCTACAAATACAAAGCCCCCATCACTAATTCTAACTCTTACACTGCAGTGGGTCTCCGTATGATTGTGCAAGCTATATAGGAAAGGGCCTGTTCTAATTGTAAAGAAAAGGCCCTGCTTATACATGTGTACATCATTATTCTTCTTTGCTTGAGCCTATCATTACCTGTTCCGATGTCATCTACGTACCTTCTAAAGCAAGCCAGACAAACCACCAGCAGGGAACAATAATTGAACCTTACATATTAGAAAATGTGGAGCATAATTAAGCTGAGAGCGTAGCAGAAAATCTGATAAGAGATAATGAACTGATTAACTTCCTGGTTAATGTTCGAGTAAACAACAAGAGCGCTTGATAGGGGGGGAGAGAGGTTGCCATCAGCAGATTGGTGCCTTGCTCTTATCTTAATCCTCCAGTGAAATGGCTTGTGCTGCTCTCATTATGGGATGTTGCTCTGGAGACATGCGGCTTCACAATTAGATATGCCCGTAGCTATGTATTTTTTGCCTTTGCACCCATCAAGTCCTCTGAGGCTCGCTGTATATTGATTCGAAGGAGGGCAAGACTACTCTAGAGTTGAACTCAGATAGGGGAGAACATAGTTCATCAAGTAGCATCTCTCTCTATGGCCCTATCTGCTGGGAACAATGGCCATAACATTTCCACTTAACCATTGACAGCCTCTTTCATGGCCCAGCACTGAGGCCAGTATATTACAAATTGTTTTTTCAATACTTTTACAGGTTGATTTCAATACTTGCAATTTTATTGACGCCCTATACAGCAGTGCTTCCCAACCTTGGGTCCCCAGATGTGCTTGGACTACAACTCCCATAAATCCTAGCCCACACAACTATAGGTGAAGGCTTCTGGGAGTTTTGGCCCAAGAACATCGGGGGGGGGGTTTTCCAAGGCTGGGACCCCCCTGTTGTACAGGATTGCGCTCTCGAACCAAGCGGCTTTGTTCCTTCACTGAAATAAGGATCGTTTTCCAAGGAAACTAGTTTTGAATAGCTCGGGGTTCAGAATTAGGATTTTTTTTCCAAAATGATTTTGGCCAAAGGAAAAGGCATTTCCCTTCCAAAGGCGTCTCTCTTAACGTAGCTTTGAAAAACGCTCCACTCAGCCATGATTAAAAATACTCTTCAGCCTTCTGCAATGTTGTCATTGGCTCGGTAAAATGTCACCAACAGCTTCTCTTTCCTTCTCAAACAGAGAAAGAAAAAAGCAGAGCACAGTTTTTTAAAAAATGAAAAAAAAGGGGGCTTCTCTCTGTTTTAAAAAATGCCTCTTCCTTTCAAACAGTGCTGGTTCTTCCCCCCCCCCCAGTCCACCCTTGGGGAAAGTAAATAATAACGCTGGTGCTCAGCTCTGTTACATCAAAATTTATAGCCTTACACGCCTGCCTGGCCACAACGACCGTCCCTTCATTAATTATTTGATCTTAACCTGTTATTGCAATTAACTGCGGAGCAATGTAACCCCTGCACTGGGCAGGAGCCATTAGCTGGTTAATGACTGATGGCAGAAAATGGGTGAGCTTTGTGCCTAGGAAACAGCAGAAAATAAAAGCAGAGTCAATTAAAAGCTGCTATTCTCAGCTCAGTGGACTGACCAATACTTTCTCTCTTGCACCTATAAGTCTTACTTGATTTGTGGCTGATGTTATCTCAAGTGGCCCGTTTTCAACCGATGGACGGAGAAACAAGCAAATAGCAAGATGTTATTTTGCTGACAGATCAATGAGAACTTTTCTCCAACCGCGCCCCAGCTTTGCTTAAAAAGTATGGCTGCAGACCGCAGGGATATATCTTGAAAATTGTGGACTTGTGAAGTTTGGAAAGGGTCAGGATTGACCTAGGTATTCGGGGGGGGGGGGCGGAAGCATGGCACGTGGTCTGCCGGGGTAGTATTGTGGAATGGAGGGTTATACATTCAACATTTCTTCAGTCCAGGCTCTCTGAAGGACTTTATTCTTCTGTATGACCCTACCCTGGTCTTAGAACTTCAGGACATCATTTTCGGAAGTGTGCTTGGTGAAGTTCCAAAGTGCTTTGAGGTGGTGTGGGTTGCATAGGCCATTAAGACCCATTAGCTTTAGAAAAGACCTGCTCCTTGGGGAGAGAAAGACTGGTAGCTGCTTGTTGATGAAGGTTAACAAATGCTGCCCACATTTTTGGGGGCCCCTCTTTAAAGATGTGGCTATAGGGGCAGACATTTTGAAGCCCTCCACGTGAGAATGGACCACGACTCTAGATACATGACTTAGGAGTTTATTTTTGATGACCAGAGAGAGTTTGGGCTTGATTCGATCCAGGACCCATTTTGTTCCCTGGGAAAAGTCATTTTTTCTGAGCTTTTCTGCCTTAACGGACATATTAGTCCATTTCTCTACCCATGTTTCAACATCTGATAATAAACATACCGACTACTAGTCTTGCATGTTGTTTAATTTGCTTTATGGTATTGTTAACCACAGTGTAACTCCCATTGAAACAGAAAGGTGAGATATAGGCATTTCATTAAAATTTAAAAAAATATATGGAGGAGAGATCTTGGAGGTGGCTGGCCTTTCTCTCCAAAGCTTGGTTTTAACATGGATTTAACGACATCCTCTTTTCCCTGATAGAACGGAACAGACTTCTGCCTTCCAAATCGATTAGCAGGTGACAATGCCAAGCCAGACCCACACCTGAATTTTTGTGTGTTCAATGTATTATTCTGAATAATAAATTCTTCTTTTCACAAACCAATTTATTCTTGGGTCTTGCCTCACCCTCTTGCATCGTCCCTCCCAGTTTACCGCGTGTGCCTGCAGGGAAATCTGGATTAGGCAGTGCTGTTGGAACACTCAGCTACTCCAAATAGCAATTTTTGAAGCAGCGGGGTGGTTTGGATTATTTTTTCACCACAGGCCATGCGTGCGGAATCAGGGTCTTTCTCTGAAATAAGACGAGGCCTCAGTTGCGGTCTGGCGGCTCCTTTGTTTAACTTCCTGTCTCTTTAACTAAGTCTTTCCTCCAAGACATTTTTCTTCTTCGGCAAAGCTTTGCTTCAGAGGAGTGGCGAAGCACATATTGTTGTTATGCGCTGCCAAGTCAGAACCAACTTACAGCGACCCCGATAGGATTTTCAAAGAAAGGGAGGTATATACGTTCTGTGGTTCTAAGATCAACATGGGAAGGATTCTCTGGAAAAGACAATAATGGTAGGAAAAGGTGGAAGGCAGCAGGAAAAGAGGAAGGCCAAACACGACAGGGACTGAGTCCCTAAAGGAAGCCATTGGCTTGAGTCTACAAGAGATGAGCAGGGCTGTTGAGGACACATGTTAGGAATCACTCATTCTTGCTTTGACTATAAGTTGGAGGCAACTTGATGGCCAACAACAACAACAACACATTTTGGAGACTGCTCATTTGTAGGGTTGCCATAAGTTGGAGCCGACTAGAGAGCACATAACAATAACAAAGTTCTAAGATAATCATCATCGTTATTAAGGAGTGGTTTTACAAGTTCCATTCCCCCAGTGAGTTTCCATTGCAGAGCCAGGGAACTGAACCTGAGTCCGGAGTCCAAGATTTCAAGAGTCCTGGTCTGTTCCTCTGTCCACTACACCGTACTGGGACCTTGAGCATTGTTCGTGGTTTAAAGTAGGCTCGCCTTGAATGCCCCTGTGTTTCAATGCTTGTTTTAAGGAATGCACCTTAAAACAAGGGATGTGGTGGCGCTGCGGGCTAAACCGCAGAAGCCTGTGCTGCAGGGTCAGAAGACCAAGCAGTCGTAAGATCGAATCCACGCGACGGAGTGAGCGCCCGTCGCTTGTCCCAGCTCCCGCCACCCTAGTGGTTCGAAAGCATGCAAATGCAAGTAGATCAATAGGGACCACCTCGGTGGGAAGGTAACGGCGTTCAGTGTCTAAGTCGCACTGGCCATGTGACCACGGAAGATTGTCTTCGGACAAACGCTGGCTCTATGGCTTGGAAACGGGGATGAGCACCACCCCCTAGAGTCGAACAGGACTGGACAAAAAAAATTGTCAAGGGGAACCTTTACCTTTACCTTTACCTTAAAACAAGCCACTCACTCTTCCCCTGGCCTGCTCATCACCAGCTTTGGTGCATCAAGTGTTTCAGAACAATGTTTCGTCTTATTGCTAGCGCAACGTCTTCTTCGATTAGTGAAACATTGATGGTGATTAGGACAGAATGAGTGATAAGACCTACTGCTGCTGGAAGCTCATATCATGATGAACCCAGCTATGGGCTCACCCTAAGCTGGTAGAGAGTGTGTATGTGATGATCATCATCTCAGAATCTAGGTCATTCAATAAACCTGAATAGCGGGAACCTATTGACAAATAAGAAGAAGTCCTTATTTACCCCATTCATGGCATTTCTTATTACAACGTCTAGCGTTGGCCACCAAGTAGGGTGGCCATTGAAGGGAATTAGAGAAAGCCGTGGGCTTTTAGTGGCCATTAGCAGCACAGGTCTCCCTGGCAGTGGCTGGGGACCTCAAGAAGGGGGGGGGGTCCTGTTGCACTCATGTCCTCCCAATGGGAGCATCTAGTTGACTTCTAGAGGAACAGAATGCTGGGCTCAGAAGACCTCTGGTCCAACTCAGCCCAGTTGTTCTTACGTTCTTAAGAAGATCCTGGTAGTATTAGATTGATCAACCACCACTGACATGCATGTTATTTCAAAGAATGGAATATGCCCACACCTTTGTGAGTGCCCCAATATCCATTGATTTCAGAACCTAAGCAGGGACATGTTTGAGGTAACTGCCAGGGAACATCAGGAAACAGCAGGACTGAGGAAGAAACCTGCTTAAAAGTCCTGGAGACTAATTGCTACGTACAAATCACCCTGGATAACTGGGCTAGACAGCCGAATGATTAGACTCAAGAGGTGGCAGTTTCCTGTATGACTAAGAACAGGCATGACAGGTCTCTCTACCCGAAATTCAAGAGTCAGGTATTTATTTTCTCCATCTCAGAACCGGCTAGAGCAATCATGTACCATGACAAGAATGACATGTGAGTTAGTATATGGGAGATGTTCAGCTGAGTCTTTCTGCTTGTTAAGAAGTTGCATTCAGCTGTGACGGCTTCCATATTCATGTCTCATTTTGCGGCTGTTGTTTCCTTCTGTTTGCAAAACGGGCATGAGTCATCGTAGTTTCTGGAAATGCAAAAATTTGGCAGGAATGAAATTTGTCCCGTTCATTGTTGAGTTGGAGACGTTGACGACCTCATCCTTCTGTCTCCAAGGGAGGCTTTCTGAGATGTAGCAATGAGGTGCAAAAGTTCTAAAGAGAGAAAGACACCAAGAGGCCTCTTGCCTTAATGAGAAATGGCCCAACCCGTTGAGTAAGAAAAAGGTCCTCAGAGTCATCTTCTGTTCAGCAGAAGCTGTGCATCATCAACACGCTGCTGGGTTATTTTTATGGGGAAGAAACAATTGCCTAGCAGATGTATTTTGGAGAGAGAAACTTAGAGGCAAAATCCAGTAGGGTCCTATTAGGTCCAAAAACACTCATTCATGCATTCTGAATTTTTTAAGCAATACATAAGAGGGAAAGATACAGTTTCCTGAAGGTGCTTCTTCCTCGCTTACACTTGTGCGTGTGCAGTGCTAGACCCTATAAATTAGCCATTCAGGAACAAAAGTGAATACATGATTCTTCACTTCCTTTTTTAGGGGGGGGGGAAGTGCACTTCTTGACATTTGAGTAGAGAAGCTGTTAAGAGAGAGTATAAGCTCAGAGGTAACTCTCAGAGCAGATTTTAAGTAAAATATCTCGACGCTCGGCTAGCTATCTACCCTTCCGTCAAATTGTATCTCACTCTTTGGACTGAGTCCTCCAAATCAGCAGCTCAGAATAATTGTGAAAAAAGCAAATTGGGGCCTGGATCTTGCCGTCAAAAATTTAAGAGCCTCAAAGAAGTGGATACAGGAGAATATATTTTTGATGCTGGCCAGAGAAGAAGGGTAAAGCTGCTGGAAAATAAAATTGGAGAATTCTGAACTCAAAAATAAAATGTTCAAAGAGCGGTAGTCAAGCAGCGCCAAGAGCAATGGACAAAAGACCTTGTTTCCAAGCTCTGAGAAACAGGAATTCATAGAATGGCCAAATCTAAGGCGACCCGTGAGCAGATGCAATCATTTCCGATCATCTGTCCCTGAGTTCTTTAAGAACGCCATATATGACCATTGTGTACATATATTTGGGCCTAGGATGGTGGCAGGATCACGCCGATCAGGGTTTGTGCAATGATTCAGGCTATGAGTCTACAGAATATGGATTTAGGCATGGTTAAAAGCTAGCATCCACATGTAACAAACACCAATTTCATCCTGAATGCCCTCAACTGATTTCAGAAGCTAAGGAGGGTCCAGCAGGGTGAGGATTTGGATGGGAAATAGAAAGGTAGGGCTAGGGAAAGCATCCAGTTGGGAGAGACACATGCGTTGTAGACTTCCTTCTTTGGTCTCCACTGACTTTGGAGTCTCTTAGACCAAGAAAGTGAGAGAGCTAGGTATTGGCTTCAGTAGGCAGGACTAAGATCAGGGCTCAATAATGCTCTGGTAGCAGCCGTTTCATTGCTTGAGGGAATTTTGTGTCCTGAATCAGGTTCAAGGTTTTGATGTTCGCATATGAAGCCCTAGACTGTTCCTCTAACCCAGCATTTCCAGCTCTGGCTGGCAGCAACGTTAAGGATCTAAGATTGGAGGCTTTCCTCATCCCTTGCTCCCTCGATTTACCCTTCTCTTCCCCCTGAGAGAGCTTGAATGGACCCCTTTATGGGTCCACAACGTGGCAGACAATTAAAGGGACCAACAGATGATCAGCTTGCTGGTACTGGTTTCATTGTAAGCACAGAGAAGATCTGAAACCAAGCCCCTTAGTGTCTTGGTCCAACATCTGCCCAGTGGACCAGATCCTCTTAAGCTCTGCTCCTCCAGGTAGCCACACCAATGGAGGCATGAAAGAAATCAAGAAGAGGTAGGGCCTTCTCTGTGGTGGCACCGACTTGGTGGAATCAAAGGCAACTGCTTTTTAGGAAGGCTGTTTGATTCTGATTTTACGCCTAATTGCTTATGGTGCCATCTGTATTATTGGGTTAAATGTCTGAGTTTTATTGTTGTAGTTCATTCGTATATGCCATATATGTTTTTTTTTTACGGTTATAAATAAATAGTGCATAGCCCTAATGGGGTGGTATATAAATCAATGAAATCAATAAATTAATAAAATTTCGGTAGGCTGCAGTGTGAGTGATGCATTACACAAGCGTTTGCCTTGCTCCAAAGTAATAACCTTGCCATTAACACTGGTGAGGCATTGCTCTAAACCCCTAGAACAAGATGCAGCACCTTTCGGAAGCGGCTGTTAACAAATCCTCCGAGGAAACAGCACTGATAAAGATTAATGGATTACTTATCTGGGATACAAGCACAGAGTTTCGATGGCGAAACCAGTCTGCTTCCACCGAGGTTCTTAAATAATGATTTGTCTGGAAGGCAGTGCTTACTAATGACAGACCGGCCATGGGTCTTGAGCCTGCGAACGTTTGTAGACATGACATCCTTCTGAGATTGCACCTGAGGGGTGGAGCACAGAGGGCAGTTCGACCAATGTACGAGCTGTGAAACTGTCTACAGACTTACCGGGTGTTTTGTTGTGAACATGGTGTTACTGCATTTCTATTGACTTAAATGAAGGGAGAAACACTGGGTCTATGTAAGGCTTCTGCGGAGTCAATTAAAAGGCATTCTTGGCCGTAGCACTCTGGTTGAGGGATGCCCTCCGCTTGCAGGCATGATTGGCACCATTATGGCATTTCTTTCAATGCCAAGTCAAAACCTGGCTGATCACCCGAGTTTGTGGGAGGTCATGACTGGGTCTCCAGTCCTTCAGACTCCTGCTGTTTCTCTTAATTGCTTTGGCTGAACTCCAGTCGCAAGTCATGGCTAGAGTCGACCTGTTGAATCAGTGGAGAATCAATGAGTCAACGCCTATGCAAGTTCCATCAATTCAGTGGATTTGCTCTAGTTGTGAGTTACTGTTGGCTTTCAGCTTTTATCGGTTAAAATGTTGGAAGTCTAAATGTTGTTAAGCAGTGTTAGCTTAGCTTCTGCTTATTTTAGTGATTGTGTGTGTGTGTGTTCTATTCTATCAAGTCAGAAATGACTTATAATGACCCTAATAGGGCATTCAAAGTAAGAGAGATGCTTAAGGAGTGATTTTACTAGTTCTACTCCTCCAATAAGTTTCCTTGGCCAAGTGGGGATTCGAACCCTGTTCTCTAGAGTCCTTATCCATCACTCTACCCATTACACCACACTGCTTATAAATGGCAAGTTAAAAACTTCTTCTTCTTCTTCTTCTTCTTCTTCTTCTTCTTCTTCTTCTTCTTCTTCTTCTTCTTCTTCTTCTTCTTCTTCTTCTTCTTCTTCTTCTTCTTCTTCAAAATAACACTTAAATGACTACCAGTGCTGATTTATTCCTTTCTTTGCTTTGGCAGGATGAAAAGAATCAAGTCTTAACCACCAACATTTGGCTGCACATGGTAAGTTTTAAAGCTTGGGAGTATGTTTTGAAAGGACAACTGTTCAGAAGTCTGTTTCAAAGGACAAAGAGCAACGGCAGAGGGTCTGGTGGCCTCTTAAAGGCTAACACAATATGACAGATTCAATAGTAGCCGGCCGTCGTGACTGATTTAATGAAGGAATGCAGCTAATAAAAAGCTGACCAAATTCCATTGAAGACGCCCTGTAAATAAAGTCACATATTGATCGCTGTAGTGGCGCGCCATCTGTCAGATACAGTTAAGTCTTAAATGAGCCTGGGTGTCAGCTGCCACCTCTTGTGAAATACTGGCTGGCTGTCACATATTGTCAAAAAATGACTGCTCGAGGTCAGATCTGTGAGCTCAAAGGGTGATCGTAGCTCTATGACAGCTGCCATCTACTGTGAAATGTGGAATTCTGCTGTAAAATCCTTTGGTATCCACAGGTAGATACTGAATGGCAGAGACCTAGAGAGGAAACCCATGTTCAGAGATTTTTCTGGGAAGATTAATTTAATTCCATTTATGATTAAAGGATCTGGAGAAGATTCCAATGAGGACCTTATATTGGATTTTGGAAAGGGTGTCTCTGAGGTTGTTGGGTAACCAGGATCTCTCCTTCTGTAGATGGTGGGGAAGTTTTGCTGTAGTCCCATGATTGGCCGTATGAAGCTCATCCATGATGGATCATGTCCCGCTGCTGCTCTTACAACATGGATGGCTCATAAGAGGCAGGACGGGGGTGGGTGTCCGAAGGAGATCAGGAGGAAAGGCTTGGGTCCACTCTCGCCCTGGACCTCTCTCTCCACCGCAGGGAGGAAAATGCACCAGCCTTTCCGAAACACAATAAGAGTTGAACTTGGTGTATTATTTAAATATATGGACCCTTTTTTGGCTCATGATATTTAATAGACTTTCTTTCTAGGTTGCTCTTCTCCTTCTGTTAGCAAAGAACTGGGCATATATCAAATGAATAGTGTGGTAAGATTTACTCAAGAGTTGCTATTTGAACGGCAATGTTCCTATGACTCTAGGGGCAACGTATTGCGCTAAAGCCGTGGTTCTCCAACTGCGGTCCCCAGATGTTCTTAGACTGCAACTCCCAGAAGCCTTTGCCACTTGCTGTGCTGGCCAGGATTTCTGGGAGTTGTAGTCCAAGATCATCTGGGGACCCCGATTTGAGAGCCGCTGTGCTAAAGCACATTGCAGTTAGAGCAGGCCCATTTGGCTCAATGGAACTTACCGGGGAGGTGACTCACCCAGTCCCCATTGATTCGGTAGGCCTGCTCTAGTGCAATTGACTATGCGATGCAACAGGATCTGGGCCACTCAGAGAGATCCTGCAGATCTCTGATTTCAACAGCCCTTCTCATCCACCTGATCAAGTTGTGGCTTAATTTTCAATGGAAAGACTTCTCCTACATGATTTATTTTTACATGAGTGAGAAGTTGCCATTCTTTAGAACTGAGGACAGTCGGTGGCTTTCACAACCCCTGCCTTAAGCAAGCAGAAAAACTTCCAAGATAGGGAGATCAATTCAACTGCCCAAGACTGTAGGTGTCAGTAGGATTCCTGCCAGAGATTTGGAGACCAAAGGGGGCAGAGCTCACAACCAATGTAGAGGATGATGTTTAATTATAACAGGGGGGGGAAAGTCTACAAATTGGATTCATTAGAGACATGCCGCTGTAATATTATTTCCCACTCCGGCTTGGATCCAAAACATTCTAAACAAATAATCCAAATGTTACTTCCGTTCCCCCCACTTCTCTGATTGATTTAGCATTTTCTTGCCTGAGCTGCCAAATCATGTTTTGAACACAGTTGAGCTGCAAAAACTGGCAACTTGATTTGGCAGGCTCTTCCAAGCGCGAGCTCTATCAATTCACACATGAAGCGTTGCTGTCTGTCTTTCTCCACCTCTTTCAAAACAGACTCCAAGAGTATGAAAAAGGCTTAAATAGACCATCTACCACCCCAATAAAAGCAGTGTTTGCAGAACACTTCTGAGCATCAAATTAGGCCCGTCTACTGAGCACATTTCTAGAAGAGGTGCTTCCTCAACTGGTGAAAAATGTTTGTTTGTCCCAGCATGTGGTTTTCCTCACCCGCATAGCTTGCCTTTATTGTGCTTAGTTTCAACTGCTGAGCGATAAACATGGGTTTCATTTGCCACCCTGGTTTCTGAGGCAAACATCTCAGAGGAAATCTGTGGAGGGGAAATGGGCTTTTGAAAAGGGCATAGACATGCTCCGTACTGTCTAATATAGACCTGAATATGCGAACATATTTTGAGCCAGCTTTTTGTACCCACTACAAAAACTGGATTTCCTCCAACTTGTAGAGCCTGCATGGGGGCGGCTGAATTACTGGACCTCCTCATTAGGCCTACCAAGGCTTTAATTAGTGGGAAAACAGCAGGGATGAATTTTTATTTTATTTTTTGCTTACTTTATTCTCACAGGTGGGAAAGAAAACTTCCAAAAGGCTTCTTCCTGCTGGGTGACATGTGCATTTCCTTTCCTTTCTCTTTCTTTCCTGCTCCTCCTTTTTTTCTTTTTTTACATTTGAAACATTTTTGCAAACAATTCATGAAAGTTTCCCCCCACACACATACATTGAAAAAATATTTGCTTTTGCAAAAAGAAAAGTCTTTTGTATAAAATGCAAGGAATGGCCCCCTCTCCCTGAGAATAAACTTTTGTTGGCTAACATCTCTCCCCCCCCCATACCATTCATGCAGGAATGCAAAACCTCACAACCCTTCTCCCCCCCCCCCCAGGTTGTCTCAATGTGTCAAGAGACTGCTTGTCATTGAGGAAACTACAAAGATTTGTTGCATTCTTTAAAAAGCAATATTTGTTTTTTCGCTGGTGTCAACACTGGCTGGGCCGGCTCTACCATTGGGGTAGAGTACAGCATCTTTCTCAGGCAGCACCACTGGAGAGTCATGGCAAGGCAGTGAATGATGAGCATCTTCCTTTGTTATTGTGGGCTCTCTTCTGCCAGAGATGAGGAGAGGCGATTGCAGGATTCTCTGCTTCATTTCTGTATTGAAAGAACATATCTGTACTTTGACCTGGCAGGACAGGGTGGTGTTTGCTTGTTCACATCAAGCAACAACAAGTCTTGGACCAGATGAGAACAAACTGTTATCTCTGGACAGTTAGTGTAACTCTACTGGTTTGGCTGGGCTCTGCTGATGTTGACTTGTCATCCTTCCCATGGGCTTGGTTCTCCAATGCTGAGCTATAAGGTAGACTAGTAGAAAAGGTCACTGGAAGGACAGATCCTGAAGCTGAGGCTCCAGTACTTTGGCCATCTCATAAGAAGAGAAGACTCCCTGGAAAAGATGCTGATGTTGAGAAAGTGTGAAGGCAAGAGGAGAAGGGGACAACAGAGGACGAGATGGTTGGACAGGGTCATCGAAGCAACCAACATGAATTTGACCCAACTCCGGGAGGAAGTGGAAAACAGGAGGGCCAGGCGTGCTCTGGTCCATGGGGTCACAAAGAGTCGGACACGACTTAACAACTAAACAACAACAGTAGAAAAAAAGTTTCCTTTCTCATGTTTTCCTATGGCCATGATTGATAATCAACCCAGCTACAAGCCTGAAATGGTGAGGTTGCCTGAAATGATTTCAGTGCAACCTAGGTCTAAAGACAGAGGGAAAAAGTCACCCCTTGCCCCCAGAGGAATCATAGAATCATCGTAGGGTTGGAAGAGACCCTGGAGGTCTTCTAGTCCAGCCCCTTGCCCAAGGCAGGAGACCTCCTACCATCCAGGACAGTGGGCTGTCCCATCTTTTCTGGAGGAGCAAGTGAGGGATGCCTCTGTGGTGATCTGAGCAAAGAAGGATATGTGAAGTGAAAGAGAAATGGTGTGGGGGGGCACAAAAAGACCTTCAGATTTTTGCTCAGAGATTTCACCGGCAGTAGCTGGGGCTTAGGCCGGGCACACCAAGCCCATCAGTCTGGAATGAGATGCCAGAAGGATGAGATCAAGAATCAGGACTGGAGAAACCCTACCCCTTCCTTAGTCAGTTTAGAAAAACTGCTTACAAGTAAGAAAGGGGATCTGGGATAACCATTATGTTTTTTAAAAGGAGATATGGAAGGACTATGAAAAAATGGAGAAAAGGATTCAGTGGTTCATGCAGGCAGATCATGAAGAACTCAGAGTATACTGTATCTACAGTCAGGGCTGTAACTGGAGTAGGGCAAGTGAATCTTTGCATTAAAATTTAGATGGCACCAAAATCTAGAGGAGAATTTCATGGTGAGTGTGTAAAAAACAGGGGGTGACCCCTCTTGGCCCCTTAGGGAAGTACCGACTTCCTTCCCCCCTTTTTTGGGGGGGGTAATGTGATTGTCTTCTCCCCCCTTTTCATGGAGGACTTGCTGATGGATGTCAGAGTGTACTGCTTGGTTCAAAATGGTTTGTTGCTGCTCTGCCTGAATCATGTGATGGTAGCACCTTGATACCAGTTTAACCACCATCCTGCCATTCATAGAATCACAGAATACTTGCGTTGGAAGGGACCTGTAAGACCATCGAGTCCAACCCCATTCTCAGCACAGGGATCCAAGTCAACAGATCCAAAGTAGATCCAAGTCTACTTTGATTCAACAGATGGTTGTCCAACTTTCTCTTGAAGGCCTCCAATCTTGGTGTACTCATCAGCTTCCCAAGTCATAGGTTCCATTGTTGTACTGCTCTTTTTTTCCTGATATTCAGCTGAAATCACATTCCTTGTAACTGGAGACCATTATCATGTGTCTTGCATTCTGGGATGATCAGTTCTGTGGGATCTTGGCATTTGTATTTTGACAGGGCATGTAGAATTCTCAGTTATAACTCAAGATAGTTCAGTGGATCTGCCTAGCAGTGAATCCTAAGTGCTTCTCCAAATCCTAAGGATTTTGTCCGATGGAGCCGTGGTGGATGAAGTGCTATCAAAACTGCTCTAACTGTCTAGCGTAGATACCCTCTCCAACAGTTTAATTAAGGATACAGTTATTCACGTCACAGACATGGAAAAAGATGAGAGTCAGTCGCTGGGTGTCCCAATTTAATGCTCCCTCCAGCGACTGACATCTGTAGACCTGGAGGATATATCATTGGAGTACTTTGATCATTTGCTGGCTTGACAGCATTGTAAACAGCCCGGAGAGTTGCAAAAAAAAAAAAAAAAAGAATAACAAAACAGCCAGACAGCCGTTGTGTAAGATGTTAACATTACCTGAAATGAGGGTTCCATTAACTCTTGCCAGACAATCAAGATTGCCACACAATCCTCTTAATGGAGGTATAAGATTCTCCAATGATTGTGGCAGTGATGTGGGACTGAAGGACAGGCGTACTGATGTCAGGGAGTCATAGTTGGCACAACGCAAACAGGCACACCCCTAAATTGGAGGAAAACCCACACAAGACGTGACCCTGTTGCCATTGTTAAAAAATCCCATTGGACTAGTGATTTCAAGTCAATCAAGCCCCCATCTTCTTTCTGAGTCTCCTAGTCTCTAAAGGCTGCAAAATCTTGACACAACATTGTGAGGCTTCACAAAGCTGTGCCAGCCTCCTAAGGGTCCAGGCTCAAAACGTATGCATAAAGTTGTCTTTAAAAAATGCCAACATAGGTTGGATCCAGAGGAGATGACCATCCCCTCGGGTGTAAGTGCTATGGCTGTTGGCAAGTCTTTGATATCAAGTCCCAAGTCTGAGTCTCTATTAAAAACCAGCTTTCCCCACCGGAATAAAGGGAAGGGTGATTGGGTTCTGCATGAGTCAAGTCTGTGACTCAAGTCTGACTTGACAGTAAGTCCCCCAGCTTGAGTCCCCATCCCTGGCAAAAGATCCTTTACTTATTTAGGTGGCTGTGACCATTATCACGTCCCAGAGGTCACCATCATCTGTGTGTGCATGTTGATTTATTTAGTGTAAATAGGTTCCTTCAAACTAGAGGCAGCTTAAGTTTTTGCTCTCACTAGACCTCGGAGGGCAGCCCATCTCTAATCCATGTCCCCCAATAGCTCCCCACACCAGTAGAGGGTGCAAGCAGGAACTTAACAAATTATCCCATTTGTAATAATTTTGGGGGACTGTGGATCAGGGGATGGAGATAAGTGTGATCCTCTGCGGTCCAGCGATGGCCACGTGTGGCTCGCTGTATCTCCCAAAATTGCCTTACCTCAATCCTAATGAATCTGTGAACTTCTTGGCTTTACGAGAGGCCATAAACATTTATTTTTTTCAGCAATAGGGTAACGCGAAGAAAACACTATTTTCCTCCCATTACAGACAGCATCCTCAGTCATAAAACCTGCCTCAGTTTTTTTGCAGAGCTGAAGTTGCTCACGTATCTTATCAGCTGAGAGACCTTTGGCAGTCCAACTTAATGTGCTTCTAATCGGTTATTATGGTCTAATCATTTTTCGCTAAAAGGAACTCTCCAAGTTATGGCGCTAAAGCAAAAGGTAATTGGAGAGAATGTGTGGACTTTATTATTACTCTTATTCTTCTTTTTTTTAAAGGTATGGTCCAATTTTATGCTTGAGGTAGCATGAGCTGTAAGTCACAAAACATACCAAAATGTCTTTTTATAGGCGGTTCTGTGCAATTGGGTGACCTAAAAATGCAATTTTAATGCTTTCCATTTGTTTCTCTCTCCCTTAATGTGTCCAGAAGCACAATTTGTAAAGGGTTTACGTTTATGAGCACAATGTTGCTTGTTTGAGTGATCTAGGCAGTAATTTTTACCCAGAGGAAAGCAGGCTGTATTTCAAGGAGCAACTTAATTCTAAAAGAAGCTTAAAATTCAAACCAGGTG
Organism: Pogona vitticeps; assembly: GCF_051106095.1. Classification (NCBI taxonomy): domain Eukaryota; kingdom Metazoa; phylum Chordata; class Lepidosauria; order Squamata; family Agamidae; genus Pogona; species Pogona vitticeps. Next base: position 3,654,654 of record NC_135794.1, on the reverse strand, counting down.
ATTGTTTACTTTCCTTTTCCTTTGTCAAGTATTGGACGGACTACTATTTACAGTGGAATATGTCCGAATACCCTGGAGTGAAAAATGTCCGTTTTCCTGATGGTCAGATATGGAAGCCGGATATCCTTCTATATAACAGGTAGGTTTACTACTGAAAAAAAAGTGTGTGTGTGTGTGTGTGTGTGTGTGAGAGAGAGAGAGAGAGATATTTGTTTACATGTGCTAACATTGCCTGGATTATGAATGTAGCTGTTGATCACGGCTTCTGCCCAACTTATGTATGTCCAGAATATCATCCTATTTGGTTGAATAAAATTAGGAGTCATGATGTAGATCAAAGGTTCCCAACCTTGAATCCCTAGATGTTCTTGAACTAAAACTCCCAGCTGTGGTGGCCAGGATATCTGGGAGTTATAGTCTTGAAAATATCTGGGCACCCAACGTTGGGAAGCACTGAAACAGATTAAGTCTGCATTTTTTGAGATAGCATGCTTATCAATGAATGCATAAGAACACGAGAAGGTCCAAATCAAAGGCTAAGATAGCCCAGTGTTTGTTGGTTTGTTGAATTTCTATACTGCACCATCTAGTGGGATGTCGTTGCTCTGAGTGGTTTGCAACAAAAAATAAACATGAATGTAATTAAAAGAAAACGATCAGTGTTCCACTTCCTGGGCTAATAGAGGTCGTTGATGCTGATGAATCCACTCTGGGGTTCTGCGTAAAATTTAAATTAGCTCTCCAGAGTCTTCAGCACCATGGACAGCTCTTGTGACCATCTTGGCTAGAACCCAAAGATGAGGACTGGGGCCATCACCTTCCATAATACACCCCAGTGGCCAGGCTGATGCCTAGAGAACTGCTACAAGTTGAGCCCCCACACTCTCCAGAAGCTGATATAAAGAGGCATACTGGCACATGGGGCTGAAGAGAAGAGATGCCCAAGAGTAGCACATCTGTCTTGCTAGGAGGCTTCCCAGAGGCATCTGGTTGGCCTTGCGGGAGCAGATTGTTGGACAACGCAAGTGTTTGGTCAGAGGCAGCGTGATGCTTCTTGTGTTTTTGTGTATGGGAAATCATGGCAGGCTGGTTGCAGTGAAACCAGCTCTTAAATTCCCAATGGTGCTGTCTGGGCTGTTAGTCCAATATGGTGGCTGTAGTACATGTTGGAAGACTCGTCTACAATGTGTGATTGTATGCTTGTTTATTTATACAAATACTGGTACATAAGAAAGTGTCCTTGGCATCAGCCAGCCTCGGATTTGAAGGCAGACATGTAAAAATTGGTTTATTTCATTCTCATAGTAATAATTCAAAAATTCAAAGACTTTCTCACGCTGGGAGATAATCTCCTTTGGCTATTACAGACATTTTTCTGCATTTATTTATTTTTTGCACTTCAATACTTTGTCATGAAAAATCTGCAGAAACATTTTAATGTTTTGAATCACAACTTTGTGTTTTGTATTACAAGTGTGTCTTTTGTGAGGACTACATTTTTTTGTGCACAGAAATGACTTTTTTTGCTAGTGTTGCTGGTGAGCATAAAAAAGTGCATCTTGTTGCATAAAGTAGTTTCTGGCAAGAACTCACAAAACACATATCTCCCAGCCTTTGTCAGTTTTTCCCCAGGGAGGTCAGCGAGTCTTTGGGTCGGAGTCCCAAATTTGAGTCTGAGTCTTTGGTTATGAAGTCCCAAGTCCAAGTCCTTATTAAAAATAAGCTTTTTGTCCCCAGAAAAAAAGGGAGGGTGGGTTCTGAGTGCTCTCTCTCTCTGTGTAGGTCTGAGGCTTGAGAACCACCCATGATTGGTCCCATCTGTCCTTTCCCTAAGTATTTCCCAGCCTTTCTTGCCTTTTCTGGTGAGCGTCACAAAGCTTCTTCCAGGTTTATGGCATCCCTCATTAAAAGAATAGGGACTTGAAAATGTGACTCGGAAAAATGTATCTGAGCTGAGTCTGAGTCATTTAAAAAAAACTGAGTCAAGTCTGAGTCGCTGGTGTGACTTAAGTCTGACTCGACAGTGAGTCACATCGCTGAAGTCCCCATCCCTGTTTTTTTTCCCCCAGTGGGGATGCCTTGATAAGCTGAGATAGACTTTTTGATCAAGGGCTAGGACAATTAAAAGCACCCACTACCTCCTTAATACAAGAGGGGTGGAAGACTGTTCACCACGGGGTTTCTAAACTCCTTCATGCTTCCTTGCTGAATATTAAGACGCATCACACTTCCAGTATGCTTTCTTTAAAATAAAATGCAGATCGCTCAAGAACGTACACCGCAGCTTCTCCAAAGCGTCACCCCCTGCTGATCTCCTGGCGCATCAACCCTTTGAACTGATGTTCTGCGTTCACGGCTGTCCATGTCCATTTATCTTGCCCAGCTGGTCTCTGTATCCATGCTCAGCGATGGATATTTATGCGCTGGGTAGAAGCGCTTGCCTGGTGACCGTGTCTGCGAAAGAGGAGGATTAAGCCAGGCAGGCTGTTGAAATATTCCGAGGTCACTTGTCATTTTTGTTTCTTGTTCTTTCATTCCTCTGAACGTGCTTGATCCCCAGTGACTCTTTTGGCTGTTTCAAAGATGCACAGCGAAATTCTCCGTTGAGTGTGTAGAGTAGTTGCTTCCTCATTTGAAGAAGCTCTGGCTGCAAGGCCAGTGGTAAAAGATGATGGCATGTGACTTGCAAGATGTCATTCTGGAGGCAACTTGTCAATCAGGTGTCTGTCCATCATGTTTTAGGTCAAACAGAGAAAATCTCGACGTGTGTACACCCAACCGCTCTCAGCGGTGGTGGAAGAAGCAGCTTATTTCTGATTCACCCCATTTTGACATGAGGTCTCTCTTTGAAATAAATCTAATTTTAGTTCCAGCTGGATCAGATCTGTGGACACGAAGGGGACATGGATCCCTTTAGCAGGACTTTTTAACCCAAACACTACTGATGCCATTAGGATGAAAAATGGCAGAATATATCAAAAATTGCATCCATCCATCCAACAATCCAGAAGGGGCGAGCTTTTAACTTCTGGTTTTGATTCGGGATATTTTGTGAGGGAGTTGGCTTTGGTGGTCTCTGATGGTGTCCATTAATTGCAAAATGCTTTTTTTTTTCAACAACAACAAAACAGAGGATTTCACAAAAATTCTCTTAGGGCTAGGAATTTGCCCATTGCTGGCTAACATGAATACAAAGCCCATTGGTTTCAATGGGTCTATTCTAGTTACAATAAAAATGAATTTGGTCTATTAATCCATTCTATTTCAATCTATGATATATTTAATGCCTCAAAATTCACTTCAAGCTAAATCCAACCTTAATAATAATAGCATGCCATCAAGTCAATTCTGACTTATGAGGACCCTACCCAGGGTTTTCCAGGCAGAGAATACTCAGAAGTAGCATTTCCTATTCCCTTCCTCTAGAGGGCGCCCTGGGACTGTGCAGCTTGCCCAAGGCCCCCCAGGCTGGCTTTTCTCCCAGGAGGTACACAGTGGGGGAATTGAACTCCCAACTTCTGGCTCTACAGCCAGAGACCCAAACCACTGAGATTAACTAAAACAGACCTACTGGAACCAATGGGACTTGGATTTAACCTATTCGTTTTAAATGCAGTTTTTTTCACAATAGAGATAGGCGTATTTTTGGTATGCATTGTCACTTCTCAAGTACCATTTGCACCCTGAAACCAATTAGGTTATTAATTTGCACTCTGGGTGAAACCCAGACAAGTGTTACCTCCAAGTAACTGGATTTCTCTCTCTCTCTCTCTCTATGTGAGAAAGTGTTGGTCCAGTCTGAGCTGGAATGCAAAACAAGGAGTGATATACTCTCTGAGCTTGGTTTCCCTCTGCTCCTTTTCTCTTATTCTTCTCATTTTCTTGGTAGCCTCTGTCGGCCCAAAGGGATTCATGCTTCTCATTAGCAATTCAATTTCTCCACTGGCACAGCTCTTTATTGGGACATGGCCTCCCTTTCATACTGATTTTTCTCCCCTTTTTTAAAATGGCTTTGAATGTCTGAAGATCAAACGCTCATGTTATTCTACATGTCACTCCTGGCTAAAGGGCAAGCACTATAGGTATTGGTCGGGACTGCTTTAGAAGAATCTCCTTCATCCTTGCTTTGCGAAGGATCCTTCATGATCCTTCATCCCCTACTGAGAAATAGGTCTCGGTTCAATTCGATAGGCTGTACTAACAAGAAATCATGGGTCAAGGTAATGCTTGCAAATTGAACCCAAACCCCTTGTTCAGAGTCTTCAAACTGGAAAAAAAAATCTGTAGAGTTTCGCCTTTAATACTCTAGAGCACTGGTTCTTAACCTTGGGTTACTCAGGAGCTTTGGACTACAACTCCCAGAAGCCTTCACCACCAGCTGTCCTGACTGGGGTTTCTGGGAGTTGCAGTTCAAAAACATCTGAGTAACAAAGGTTAAGAACCACTGCTCTAGTGTATGTTGTGACGGCAGCTAGTTTAGATGAGCTTAGCAGCTGCAAACATTGAATTTAGAGAAGACGTAGGTAAGTATGGTAGATATTTGAAAAGTAGCTTCTCTAAGATTTGATTCCTCTTGTAAATCTTGGCTGTAGAGAACTTCCTTATCTCAAGTGGTCTAAGAACAATGTTGCTGTGAAGAAACAATATATGATGATCCATCGGGTCCCTTCCAGCTCTGTATTTCTAGGATGAAGATGATTAGTACTTTCAGAGAGAGGTCTAGGAAAGGATCATGTCCCAAAGCTTGGATAGCCTTTGCTGCCAGTTAGGATTGGCTAATACTAGACCAGATGGGCCTTGCACCTTCTCATGCTTTCAATCTACTGGGACACAGTTTGCAGCTGGATCTTCTCTGACGTCTCCTTCCTCACAGTAGAAGCCTTACCTGCCCTGGTAACAAATGAGAATTGCACAGCTGGAAGGGACCCTCTGGATCATCCAGTCCAGCCCCTGTCAAGGAGGCACAGTGGGGGAATTGAACTCCCAACCTTTGGCTTCTCAGAGTCTAACAAAGTCTTCTATATTAAGTATGGACAACACTTCATCAGTCTCAAAAAATATCTCCAGTGGTTTCGCAAGGAGGGGATGATTTCCATTGGTAGAAAAGGAAGAACTTGAGGTTGAAGAAGGTCCTGAGGTGTGATAAAAGCCTGGAGTGAGGTGTAATAAGAGCTGTGATAAGAGGCATTGAGTGAGGTGCAGGTGAGATATCCAGGAGACCATTCCAAGGTCCTTTCAGATCTTCCAGTTGTATTGGGGTTCTTTATGGAGTTCTATACCTCTCCCTCAGATAAGGTCTCACTGGGGTATAGAATGGGTGGAATCCTGATCTATCCTATGATCCTCATGTCCACTGTCATGTCGATACATTCCTCGGTGACAAAGAATAGGTTTTGCATGCAGAAGATTTCTGGTTCAAGTCATGAGCACATCTACATTTTCTATTTTTTTTAAAGGCCCAGGTGATATGAAGTTCCTTTGCCCAAGAGTTTTGCCAGTTCAGAAAGACCGTCTGGATGACAGCCATCCAGCCAAGAATAGGAGCCTGATAGGCCAAATACAAGAAACAGACCTGGTGCAAGGTGACCAACTGTGCTGAGCTTAAGTTGTAGACTCAGGAACCTTGGACAAAGTCTTGCGATGGCTCATCGACCATTGCATGGCTTTGTAGTGTCCTTTGGACCCTGCTGATCGAGGCCTTGCAACCCCACCGAAGAGAGCCTAGAAAATATCTCGGGCCACGATGGCTGGAGATTTCTGAGCGTTGCCGTTGTTTCTGACAAAAAATTCCCAGCTCCTTCTGCAGAGTTTACAAGGGGGAAAAATGGATTCCTGTTGGATTTGGCCAAAACTTTTTGGAGCATGACCAAGCCTTTCTGTCGATCCCCCTGCTTTGGTCCCGGCATTCCAGTCTGTCTCCGTCACTTTGGCCAAGTAATCTTTTGAGCAGATGCTGCACATCTTGCCTTGGATGTGGGTCCAGTGCTGGAGGCACTGTCGGTTGGACGCTCCACCTGAGGAACCAAGCCAAGGCCCCGAGCAAGATCTCACTTCCAAGCTGCTCTTCCAGGGTCCGTGAATCTCACCATATGCATCCCAAGGAGAAACGAAGATGACATCTGGGGGTTCTCTCTCTCTCTCCCTCCCTCATGTCTCACGGGTCATCTCCTGTAATACCTCGGATGTTTTCTTCTGCCATAGTTGCAACACAACCCTGAGGTTAGCCTGATGCCTGCTGGAGGCTTCAGTTCCCCTTGCCATATGTCCATCGATTAGACACATCTCTGCTGAGTACAAAGGAAGCAGATTGCTTGCCTTCATCTCAAAAGCCAGTGTTAGAAGTTGCTTTTGTTTCATTTCAGCTACTCTTTCGCCACCCTCTCTTCTTGCCAAGTCTGCTCCGCGATTAATGTTGCCCTTCTAGGTGGCGTTGACTCATGAGGCGGTTTCAGCTGAGCGCGGCAAACGAGGCCACCGTTGCTTTTATCCCCCCACCCCCGTCCACCACCTGAGCGCTCCGTCTTTCAGAGCCGACAAGCCCACTCTATTTACCGCCTGCTTTGAGAGAGTGCCTCCGTTCCGAGCGTCTTTCATGTTAAGCGATCTGGGACGGACTCTGCTCTGCAGTTTGCTCATTGTGCCGGCTGCGTCTGCTTGTCAGGACGCATCATTATTTCAAGCTGGAGAGCCGGATGTGGATCTTGAGGGTGGTGCATATATTGATCTTGGAAGGAGTAAAGCAAAGTCTAGAACAAAAAGACCTCTTGTTCTGGAATCTCTGCAGGCAAGACCGGTCAATGAATGCTCAGAAAAGGGGTTGCGTTTCGCACATTAACACAGTTCTCCCAGTGGTCCTTGTAGATCAGCTAGCCCAGTGGTCCCCAAACTTGGGCCTCCAGATGTTCTTGGACTTCATCTCCCAGAAATCCTGGCCAGCAGAGGTGGTGGTGAAGGTTTCTGGGAGTTGTAGTCCAAGAACGTCTGGAGACCCAAGGTTGGGGACCACTGGGCTAGACGATCGGGGTCATCACTGCTGGAGCCAGGATGGGTGGATCATAAGAAGAATCCTGAACGGGAGAAGATAATTTATTCCTTCCAATCCAACAGTCAGCTTTTCTCAATACTTCCAGCAAGTTGATGAAAAGGTCACAAAAGCAGCAGCTGTCCTTGCTGGGTTTTTCCCCATGAACACGGTCGGGTTATTATCACCTTTGAGATACCTTTGGGTTCCATGAGTCATAGCCAGCATTGCCGTGGTGTAGGATCCTGAGAACGACAGTCTAAAAAAACATTTTTCAAGGCCACTTTTCTCCACAGTTGACTGGAGAAACTTTTTAGCTTTATTGTTGTCACCGCTGATATTGTTAAGTGCTCTCAAGTCACTTCAGACTTTTAGTGACTAGTAGTGTTTTCAAGGGAGGGGAGATGATCAAGGCCTGGTTTATCATTGCTGCCCTGCAGTGAAGTGCTATGGTTGAGTGGGGATTTGAACTCAGTTCTCTTGAGTAAAGATGGACACAAAATGAACCATGAAGTTAAAAAAAACAACAACCCATGAATTGGGCTATTTCATTTCATGGCACATCGGGGAAACGTGACTGTCCAGAATGAAATGAAACACAAACATAATCCAGCTGCTAAAAAGCAATTTCCTATGGGACCTGCTTTGGAGAACTATAACTCAGAGATCCTAAATCCAATCTATGAAAAATTTGGCAGGGGTAAGGAAAAGAGTCAGCTGACATTTTGTTGTGAGTTTGGCATCCCTGACTCATGAGGAGGCCATTCTGGTTCTCCTGGAAATTCAGAATCCCACAAACCACAAAACAATTTGTTTCATCAGAAACTTCACGATTTGTGGTTTGTAGGTAAGTGACCACCATGAACCACTATTTTCCTTGTTCATGCCCATCTCTACTCTTGAGTCTTAATCTGAGGCTGTATCCACTGCACCACACTGTCTTGACACTTAGCCTTTGGCTAATAATATAGGCAGAACGAGTCTACTCCACTTCCTCTCCTTTCCCCCAATGATCAACCAGATACGACTTGAGAGCCCTTCTTAACTCTACCAATCCCATCTGATTCCAAAGGCTCATCAGGGTGAAGTCTGATTAGGACATGGATGGGACACTACCAGGAAGTGACATGGGGCATCTAGGCAGAGCTAGGCTGACAATAGGAAGCTTCTTCGTCTTCCAATGAATGCAGAGATACCAGCATGTTGACTATTTTACACTTATGTTCCACTGACTTCTTTATGTTGAGTCAGACTCTTGGTATTGTCCATTTTGGCTGGAAGTTCTCCAGGCTTCACGCAGGATTCCTTCCAAGCCCTACCTGGGGATGGACTAAGGATGGAACCAACTGCATGCAAATCATATGCTCTTCAACTGAGCCACCAGTGACTTCTCCGCCTTCAATGTCTGCTAGCAGTTCTTCAAGGCGGTCACCTTCTGCCCTTGTTTTCCTCCCTATAAATTGCTCTTCTGAGTAACAGATGGCACTTATTAACAAGGAGGCTCCTTTCAACCTCATGGTTCATGGGAAGGGGCTTATTTTGTAGCAAAACCAAGTCGCGCTTATTTTAGCCCCGTTTCAAAGATCCAGTGGGAAGCCTGTGAAGAAGCAATGCTCGTTTCTAGGCAAACATATGCTTTGTACTAAAAAAAGACATTTTGGCAGCTTCCCATCCATTCATTTGCAAACATTATCATATGCCAGTTTATCAGCTTCCATAATTCTTCTTGCTGAAAATATGGCTTGAGTTCTCCAGACTCAGCCACCTCTCGGCGACCATAGCTGTCCTGCTTCCTTTTTAATGGAAAGGACACCAGCATGGTAGGAAGCCATGCTAGCATCTTCTGCCTTGAAGATGGCAGCTGGGCCAGATCCAGACTTGAAGATGTGGCTGGACTCCAACTCCCAGTATTCCTCCATATTGCCTGTGTTGGCCAGCGTTGATGGGCATTGAGGTTCGGCAACTTCTGGAGAGATTCAAGCTGTATATCTCTGTGATCAACAAAGCCTTGTGCTTTGGCAGTAGTTATGTGCATTCAAGTCAATTCCAACTTATGGTGACATTAGTAGAGTTTTAAAGTAAGTGGGATATTTAAAGAATATTTCAGCTTTGCTATTCAACCCAGTAATTTTCCCATGGCTGAGTGGGGATTTGAACCCCGGTCTCCTGCATCCTAGCCCAGCACTCTGTCCACTACACCCCATTGGCAGCTCATTGGACCTCCATTTTCCCACTGTGGGTAAAGTGCAGCCATCCGGAGGTTGTGCTGAACTGTATCATCCAGCACTCCTCTCCACCGGCCATGCTGTCTAGAACGGATGGAAGCCAAAGTTCAACCACATCTAGAAGGCTCTGTGTTGCCCACCCCAGCTTTATCCTAAAAGCAATTGACTTGGTAAATTTATATCCAGTCTTTCCTCCTCTTCACTTATCCTCAGAATAATTTTGTGAGGTTGATCAATCTTAGAGAATCTGACGTGCCCACAGTTACTCCATGAATCTCCTGACTCAGTGGGGGATAAATTCTAGATCCCAATGTCCCACTTGAACACTCTAACTAGTGCACCACAAAAACCCAGTTGGCTTCTCCACCTTAACAATTTTGTTCCTTTCATTGCAGGGTGACCTTCCAGTATGAAGGTGTAAAATCTTGTGCATTTGTTCAGAGGGAAGGTGGAGGTGTTGAAGGACAGACTGGAAGACTATTAGGGAACCATCTGCCATCCGTCTAGGGTTGCAGACTTACAGTGTGCAAGACTGGTAGGGTCCAGAATCACATGCCTTCTTCAGAAGATCCTATCATGAAAACTGTACACCTGCTTTCACAAGTTAGGTGTCTAAAACATCAGGTTCCCTTTTAGTAGGAAGAGAGAAATGGAGATATGAAGAAATACTGTATTTTTCCACGTATAAGACTATACTTTTGTTTAAAATCTTTAGACGAAAAGTTGAGGCCTGTCTTATACACGGAAGTAAGCTGAGGAGAGAACAAAAACAAGTGGAGAGGAAAGCAGGGATCAAAGCGATCCTGCATCGCTTTGATCCCTTTCCCCTTACACTTGCTAAGCCCCACTTATTTTTCTTAATTTTGGATTAGAAAAATGGGGGGGGGCGTCTTATACATGAAAAATACGGTACTTTGGTAGAGAAAAAGAAAGGACTGTGCAATGGGGAGAAACAATCTTGTCCTATAAATCTACCATTGTGGAGTGCAAGATGTCTGAACAAGTAAGGAGAAACGAGGCAGAGGGAACAGGAGCAAACAAACAGCCTTGCCTGCTTCCAGTTCTCTGCAGTCACACTTCTTCCAAGGTTGCCGCACAGCTGTGTCACTGAGCAGCTGTAGTGTTTAACTCTCCCTGGTTGCTGAGTCTTGCTGGGAGACTGACAAATTTATTAAATGCGATTCTGGCAGCCTTCTGCTGGCAATTTGAGAAATTGGAGAGCCACAGCTGGAAACTTTATTTCTTTTAGAGTTCAGGTTTATTTGCAAACTGTTCATAAATTGAGGCTGATTTTCATCACAATGATTGGGGATGCCTGCCTGTTTGTGTTACGGATCTAGGGATGTTAATCTTTGCTTACTTCGCTCTTGCAGGCAAGCATAAAGAGAAAATAATAATAATTCAGACCTGTTCGCCTTGATGGGAAAGCTCACTAGAGCTTTTGTGCGATTTTGCAGTTTCAAGACTTTTTGTTTGCAATCCCCCCCCAAAACCCCACTCCACTTTGCAGCATTTTTTAAAAAGATATTTTTAAATGATACACAATAAGATGACAATAATAAAACAACAAAAAATGGGACATCGATAATAAAGTTCAACTAACCTGTCAAAAAGAAACAGAACCTATAACATACATGTTCTGGCCGGCGCTCCCCACCACCAGTGGGACTAATTTACTGATTTATTTTATATTATATTTTGTAGCTGCTCTGTTTCTCTCCAGAAATATAACAATTCTTATCCAGGGGGTATCACCTCTCCCTTTCTCAAACACATTTATAAAAATAAGTTCCATATCCCTTTAAAATCATTTCTTTTCAATATTCCTTTTCTAATCCTAATTTTACATGTCCGTTTATCACGGATGGCCACCTGCGACATTTCTTCATACTATTCCTCCATATTATTTTGATTAGTCTTCTTTCAGTTCCTTGCAAATATTAATCTTGCCACCGTCTTGGCCAGGCTATAGTACTCTCTCTCTCTCTCTCTCTCTCTCTCTCTCTGTGTGTGTGTGTGTGTGTGTGTGTGTGTGTGTGAGAGAGAGAGAGAGAGAGAGAGAGATCGGTGGAGGTGTTTGCCATTGCACACTGTGGATGTGGCAGATTGACAGTACATGCTTACACTGACTTCTTCACCTGTGACCATTTGCAGTGCAGAATTGTGCTGGTGGAGTTGTCAGAGTCCCGAAAACTTTTAAATTGGTGGAATCGTCTTGTTTTTCCTCTCTCCTTCCTTCTAGTGCTGATGAGCGCTTTGATGCGACATTCCATACCAACGTTTTGGTGAACTCTTCTGGATACTGTCAGTATCTCCCTCCAGGTAAGAATTGTTGGGGGGCTTCTGGGAAATAACTGCTGTCAAGACCACCACCGGAGTCCCACTAGCGGCGAGGGAGAAACATGGCCCTCCGTCTTGTTCCTGCCACAGTGGCTGTCCCCATCATCTCCGCCATGAACAAAGACAAGGGAGAGTTGTATAGTTTGGATGATCCGTGCTGCAGGGAAACTCAAATCTGTAAAGTTTGCCTTCCCACTGGAAGGATATGTTACCAGTTGTCACGGTTCATATTCTGAGCCCTGTTGCTTATGGTGCATGTAGGTATCTTCTTTCACAAGATCATTTCCACGTGCAAAATTCATGGAAAAGCATGCATCGGACTTAACTGGACCTTATCGTGTGACAAGGCACTCCTGTCATGACAGACTCAACTAATCTAAGAGAACAGCTGTGGGATTAGCCATTGGGCCCACCCACGGATAAGCCTTTGGGAGGCACAGTACAATGCTTTGGGGTGGTGGAAATGCGTTCGATGTCGTTGGTCTATAAAGGAAAAGATCCATAAAAGTGGAATGAAAAGTAGCAGCAAGAACACCTCAAGTGACACATTACACAAGATCAGGGAGGTTCATACTCCTATTTTGTCTTCAGTGTGTTAGAACTGCTTTCAGGCAGATCAGCAGTTTTAAATGTCGGAACCAAAAAATGGACAGTTCTACATGTTAGAAGGCGTCAACCACTGGGAAGTCTCTGTTCATCTCCGTTTTCTGCTGCATTTCTGTCTAGGAATATTCAAGAGTTCTTGCTCCATCGATGTGCGCTGGTTTCCTTTTGATGTCCAGAACTGCAAACTGAAATTTGGATCCTGGACGTACGGCGGATGGTCCTTGGATCTGCAGATGAAAGAAGCTGAAACGTCCGGGTACATCTCGAATGGCGAGTGGGACTTGGTTGGTAAGCTTTGGGGAATATGCTTGGTCAACAAGGTGACTCCAGTTCAGCATGGAGGTCCGTGGATAATGGGGTGCATTTAGATGAGCAAACAGTCCAGGCTACCTTAAGTCGCCCCTCTGTTTCTCAGCAGCCACATTTTTCTGTCTGGCAAAGCGCTTCCCCTCAAGCGTTCTTTGGCAATGCGGTTCATCACTGCTGCCACGTTATTCCCGAGAATGCCTGTTTCTTGGGCTACAAAACTGGGGAAAGATCGCAAGGTTTTATTTAAAAACACATAAGGAGAATGTTGGGTAAGAATGGGGAAGGATTTCTTTGTAACCGGTTTGTTATGGTAATTCCCCCCCCCCAAAAAAAGTTGTGATTATTTTCAAGGCCACAGCCCAGGGCCTTGAAAACTTCAATTTTCAAAATCTTGATTTGACACCCAGTGTTTGTGGCTATGGAAGTGCTAAATTGGGATTCAGTCCCTCCCTCCTCCCAGTCATTTCTCATCTTTCACACCTGTAAGAAGGCAATTATAGGGTGGTTCTCTGCAGGCCAGGAACAGCTCTATCTATTGAATCTGCACCGCAGCACAGATGGGTGGTGGTTGGGGTGTGTGTGAAAATTCATTTTAGATCTTTCTCCGAGAATTTTGCAACCGTTTGCCAACTGTGTTTCCAGAATGGAAAGAGCTTTTGGTTTTCAAATTCTGAATGGACCGCAAAGTCAAACAGATAGTTCTGCCATTCCCCAGTGAAAAGCCCCACCCTGTCATTCCTTTCTCTTTTGTGACTCCGTAAGAAAAATAAAAGTGCTAATCAGGGGAGAAGAACGGGTTCAGGAAAAGAAAAGCTGTGCCGACAGAAATCTCCTTAGATGGAGAGATCACAGACTCTTGATTCCAGTCCTTGTGATTTATTTAGTGGGTTTTCTCATTAAAACTTCGTAAGTTGCCCTGTAGAGTAAACTGTCCCAAAACCACAAGATGTAATGAGACAATAAGACGTGAACAAGGATAAATGACGAAATAACACCACATGCATAGAATAGCCCCACCAGAATCCTAATCCAATTTTAGGTCAGTGTGGTTGGCCACTCCGTACTTTATTATACGCGAGTCTTTAAAGCAAGCATTGACAAAGTAATGGCCATGGGGCCTCCCGGGCTATTTTCATGATGCTCAATCCTCTCCTCTTCTTTTACTAGAAATAAGAGCTGAATTGCATTTTCTGGAAAGATCTTTATATAGCTCAGTGGGTTCCCAGTAACTGTTTAATACACCCACATAGCAATTTTTCAGAAGTACAAATGGACTTAGAACAATAGTTCGTTCGTTCGTTCGTTCGTTCCTTCCTTCCTTCCTTCCTTCCTTCCTTCCTTCCTTCCTTCCTTCCTTCCTTCCTTCCTTCCTTCCATTCTGATGGCCTACACAGCCTCCAGACCCGACTGGATAGCTATCTGCTTTAGGTCTCTGGCTGTGGAGCCAGAGGTTGGGGGTTCGATTCCCCACAGTGTGCCTCCAGAGAGAAGAGCCAGCCTGGGTAGCCCTGGGCCAGCTGCGCAGTCCCAGGGCTGCCCCCAGAAGAAGGGAATGAGAAACCACTTCTGTGTATTCTCATGTGTATTCAGCCTGGAAAGCCTGGGGGGAAAAGCATCACTACAAGTTAGAACTGACTTGATGACACATGAGTATTATTATCTAGCCTCCAGGATGCTCCAGAGCAAAGAAATCCATCTCTAGAGCCATCAATTCTGTTTCAGAGTCTACCCGAATACCTTTAAAGATGAGACTTGGGGCACCCAAGCCTGCACCCAGCTGGGTTAGTTATGCTGGCAGGGTGGGAATGACATTGGAACAACCTACCTCCTGAGATTCGCATGGCTCCCTCGCTGGGCATCTTTAAAAATCAATTAAAAACATGGATGTTTCGGCAGGCCTTCCCATCAGATAATTCCTGATGCCCTTTCTTTCCCTCTCCTTTTGTTTTTCCCATCTTGTTTAATGCTTCTGTTATGTGAAAATTGTTTTATATATATTTATTGCACTATTTTATGTTGTTAGCCGCCTAGAGTGGTCCTAATCTGACCAGATAGGCGGGATATAAATAAAATAAAATAAATAAAATAAATACTGTTTTTTTCGCTCCATAAGACACACCTCTCCATAAGACACACCAAATTTTTAGGAGAAGAAAACAGGAATAATCTGTTTTCTTCACTCCATAAGACGCACAGACTTTCCACCCCCCTGTTTTGTCGAAAAAAGTGTGTCTTATAGTGCGAAAAATAATAGATAAGGCAGATTGTCTTATCCCTGCTTCTGTTTCAAGGTGAGCCAACCTCACATGCAATGAGACAAAATGGGTGTGTTAAAAGTTCCTGAGAGACACAGTGAGCTATTCAAAAGCTTTCCAGGAACTGGTACAATATTTATGCCATCTGATTCCTCTTCCTGTAAGCTGCCAGTCTTCAAGGGGATGTATTCAGTGCCAATCAACGTTTCGAAGACGTATTCCAGCTAGGCAGCCCCATGTAACATGCAGTGCAGTAGTCTTGCTTGAATGTCACTAGACTATGGTTAACTGAAGTCCCTCGTTGCTTAACATGGTCACAACTAGTACACCCACCTAAATTGGAAAAACATACTTCTGGACCACTTCATTTCCCATAAAAACTGCGCAAATCTCCAGTCAACTGGAGTTCAAGAGAGTGGCCAAACTGCTTGAATATTCCTACCACATCACTATATTTATGTAAGGAGTGTGTGTTGTCAGTCTTTGGATAATTCTCTCTACCTGTGCCGTATCAACAGGCCAAAGAACGGAGACAAAAATATGACAATAACCTCCCCTTCCTGCTCTGTGCCAGAGAGAAAGGAAGAGATGCTCCTTCTTTTACAAAACTCTAGCAGTACGAGAGAGAGCTACAACACACAAAAACCTTCTTAAAAGGTCTGGGGATATTTTGCAAAAAATATCCAAGGGATTTAGAAGTACAAGTCAGCCTTTCTTCTCCAAAGCACCTAAGGGATTAGCAGAATCTCAACTAATGCTCTTTTCACGCTGCCCGCATTATCACCGTTTAATTCTTATGAGCGTGAATATGAATCTTGTCCTTTGCATTATAAAAGTCTTTCCGGGAAAAGGGCTAAACACAATTTCACTGCCTTTTATCCACGTTGCGCTTCCAGGTGTCTAACATTGTCATGTCTTCCTCCCTAGAAAAGTCGTCAAGAGTTTTATTCGGTGACAATGCTAACTAGAGATGGGCATGAATTAAGAAATGAATTAAAAAATTGGTTGTTGTGGGTTTTTTCGGGCTCTTTGGCTGTATTCTGAAGGTTGTTCTTCCTAACGTTTCGCCCGTCTCTGTGGCTGGCATCTTCAGAGGACAGGAGTAGCACTCTAGCTGGAGTAAAAATTCATTACTATTGCCAATTTGTTGATCGACATTCATATTCGTATTCCTCCCTGATGAATCCTAATTAATTATGCTTTGGTGATTTTTGATTCATTTGATTCTTTAGGCTATAAAACTGCCCTCCCTGGGCACCTAGAAACACCCAAATTGCAGAGAAGTGTCTTCTGACTCTCCTTTTTAAGGAGAAAGGCAGGATAAAAACATTTTAAATAGATAAATAACCCTGGGATCTTTCAGGGCCTGTGATGAGAAACCACGGGGCTACATTCTGCTGCTGTTTATGAGGACCCATTGGGATTACAGTGGGTCCTTATAAACCAAGTCTATCATCCTTCAACCATGGTTCCCAACCTTGGGTCCCCAGATATTCTTGGACTCAAACTCCCATAAGCCTTCACCTCCAGCTGTGTTGGCCAGGATTTCTGGGAGTTGTAGTCCAAGAACATTTGGGGACCCAAGGTTGGGGACCAACAACCTAGAATATTAAAAACATATATAAAGATTTGGATAAAAGCAAGTTACCCAATTTCCTCCACCCATTTCTTCTTGTTCTCCCTATGCAGGGGTTCCGGGGAAAAGGACAGAAACTTTCTACGACTGTTGCAAGGAGCCTTATCCTGATGTGACTTTTACGGTGACCATGCGGCGGAGAACGTTGTATTACGGGCTCAACCTTCTTATTCCCTGTGTGCTGATCTCAGCTCTTGCCCTCCTTGTGTTCCTGCTCCCAGCCGACTCTGGGGAAAAGATTTCACTTGGTAAGCCTAACATTCCAAACGGGTCGAACATGAGAACAGTTGGATTGCTCGGTGCATTAAGTAGAGCTGGCTGTGGAGCCAGAGATTGGGGGTTCCATTCCCCACTGGGCCTCCTTGGTAGCGAATGGACTCAAGGATCCATAGGGTCCTTTCTGATTCTGCAGTTCTCAGATGATGATGTAATCTTGCTGATGATTGTTTTAGGAAGTCAACACAGCCGAAGTGGGTATCCTTGTCAAGGTTAGATGTATGCTGCCTGGATGAATAAAGTTAAAATTTTAATGGTATACAATCCTCTTCCTTCCTTCCTTCCTTCCTTCCTTCCTTCCTTCCTTCCTTCCTTCCTTCCTTCCTTCATCAGCTCCTTCCTTCTATCCATGATCAGCTCCTTCCTTCCTTCTATCATGATCAGCTCCTTCCTTCTATTCATGATCAGCTCCTTCCTTCCTTCCTTCCTTCCTTCCTTCTGTCCGTTCGTTCGTTCGTTCGTTCGTTCGTTCGTTCGTTCTTTATTGTGCAGCCACAGACCAGACTGAAGTCCTCTTTCACAGTTGATTTGGATGTAATCCAGATAGGCTATTTCTGGCTTTAAGCATTCTGTGAAACAGAACAAGAACAGAAATATCTCAGTTTAAACATGCCTTCGGTGCTCCCAACTACAACAATGGGGTGTGCCTATGTTTCAACCCAAATATGGAACCATTAATTTTTTATAATTACAATCCCAGCCCATTGGGAATATTCTCAAGTAAGGTTACGAAACTCTGGTTTTTGACTCCCCAATTAAGTTGATCGATCTAATTAAGTTGAGCCAGTCTACTGGCTTTGGCCCTTGTGGCATGCCTTTTGACTTCTTCATGTGACGATGCTAATATAAGTCAATGATACTGTTGTCACGTTGCTGGTGAGCAGCTCACAATGAGGGAGAACAGCTTAAATAAGATTTCTAGGGAGTCCCAGAGCACAGTTTATTGGTCCACAGGGTTCAAACTGGGCATTTTCTAAATCATAAATTCCACTGGAGTCCTTTATAGGCTTACCCAGAATGAGTCGTATCCATCACAAGGGAATATGCTCCTTGAAGAGCGGTCACAAGATTGTCACTGCAGTCAGGCATCTGAGGATGTGAGCTGCACTTCATGCAGTTCGAGATCAAGTAAAACTTGTTAGTCCTTCAGGTGCCACTAGATTCTTGGTTGCTGTTTTAACTAAAACAGGCAAACACAGCTTCCTCTCACCTGCAAACTATGCCAAGGTGTTGACCCCACCAGAAGGGGCCCCGTAGACTGCTATGCGACATCCAGGTCTCAATGCTGCAGCAAATCCCTTATACTCCCCAAAGTTCTCCACTGTTTCTCAGTAAAGAAACATGTGCCAAGTTTCTAAGCTCCATGTGGGCGAGCAGGCAATGATTTCTGAAAAGGCTCAGCTGCAAAAGGCAGTGCAGTTCGGCGCTCCAGCTTGGCGCCGTTCTCGGGGTAAGGATGAGCATTACGAAATGAAGTGCCTGAGGTCACCGATGACAATCCTGCAAAAAGGAAAGAAAAATACAATAAAAAAATTGGATACATGAATCCTTGGGCTCCTTCCAAGTCAACACAGCGGAAAGGATAACAGCCTTTTCCTTTGTTCTGTTGTTTTAAACTGCAGGGAGGGGATCTTGAGGATGCCTGCTAAATATTTCATAGTTTGCCACCATACAGTGCCAGCACAGAGGGGAAAAAGTAAAAAATAAATAAAAATAAAGCACAGCCTCTCCCCCACCTTAAATATTTGGTCTTCAGCCTATTCAATCAACTCCTCGTCCAACCAACTTCAGAAAAACTCTTTATATGCACTGGAAATTTATCTTCATGGAAACAGAGAAAGTGGTCTTGTACTCAGTGAGACACTTAGTCCATGTAGGCCAGTATTGCCAGCTCTGACTGGCAGCGATGGCTTTCTGGAGTTCTGGGCAAAATTCTTTCCTGGCCCCATCTGGGGGTGCTAATGATTTAACCTGGAACCTCCTGTATCCAAAGCCCCTGTTCTATCACGCAACAAACAGCCCTTCACCGCCCGTCACCTTAACCTCAGCCTATTCAACCAACTCCTTGTCCTCAAGAGCAGCGCCAGAAGGTCTTGGCCTTCTTTCATGTGACAGTCCTGAAAGGATCTAGAGAAGGCTGTTACATCCTCACCTCCTTGCTGGTTCTCTCCTCTCTCCAAGTTCATGTACCCCCTTTGAAAAATCTCTCTTGCCCTTCTTGTGTACCTGTTTCATAGAATTGTAGAATCGTAGCATAACTGAGTTGGAAGGAATCCATAAGAGCAGCACATCCAACTCCCTGCTCAAAGCAGGGATCCAGATCAAAGCAGATCTGACAGATGGCCATGTCTAACTTTCTCTTGAAGGCCTCCAGCGCTGGAGCGCTCGCCACCTGCCCAGATCATGGTTTCCATCATCATACTGCTCTAACAGTTAAGAACTTTATCTTGATCTTCAGCCTAAATCTGGCTTCTTGAAGCTTGGAGCCCATTCTTATGTGTCCTGCACTCTGGGACGATCGAGAACAGATCCTGCCCCTCCTCTGTAGGACGACTTTTCAACCATTGGAAAAGTGCTGTCCTCTCTCCCGTCTGTCTTCTTTTCTCAAGGCTAAACATACCCAGTTCTTTTAGTCTTTTCTCCTAGGGCTTGGTTTCAGTTTGTCTACATTCTGCAAAGGAGGGGGGGTTTAGCTTCATGGAAATCTATTTCTTTTGACATGTTTCACTCTTCTTTTTCCCCCCGGTTCTGAGATCATTTTTGCTCTGACTCCATATCCCATGATTTCTTTTGCAGGGATAACGGTTTTATTGTCCCTGACGGTTTTTATGCTCCTGGTGGCAGAAATTATGCCAGCAACTTCCGATTCAGTGCCATTGATCGGTAAGTCACTGCTAGCTTCATTTTCAATGGAGTTTATTTTCAAAGCTGCAGCATTGAGCGTGAATAATAGGAAGTATGAAGTATCTCTTTTAAGTATATTTTTCCAGGCTGGCTCCATCTTTCCTGTCCTTCTGCAGGCAGGCAAAGACCTTTCTCTTCAAGCAAGCTTCTCCTTAATGAATAAACGGTTTTAAATGGACTCTCATGCTCTGTTGTTTTAAATTATGTTTTAGTATTAATCTTAGTTACCATTTTATTATAATACTTGTTTAATTCTTTTTTAAATATTTGTATACTTACTATTTTAGCTTTTAAATAAAGTTTTAATGATGTAAGCTGCCTTAGGTCCTTTTGGGGAGAAAGGTAGCATAGAAATATTTTAAATAAATAAATAAATAAAAAGTCCACGTGTTGATCCTTGGAGTTAGAAAAGAGAAAACCCATGTCTTCCAATGACGTATATGTAGAGTTTTAAATGCCCAGTTATTTTTCTCCCCACCCCCCCCCCCCACCCAGTGGTTCACAGTTATACAATGAGTTTTACCACCAGGAGCTAGAGTAGAGATGGGAAATTTTGAGATGCTATTTGAATCTTTTTATCGGAAATCAAGATTCATTTCCAGGCTCAGCATGAGTTTTAATATTGACCTAACGAACCCTAAAGGAAGCAGCTGACCTGAGGAAAAAAAAGAGAAAGCTCTCCTAATTTTAAATCTACTTGATCCTTAAGATCAGCCATTGGGGCAGCTTTATGTCGGTTGAATTTGTTGAGTGTAAATCTACTGAGTGTAAACAAATAGTTTGGAGAGACATAGTATACAGATAACATGATTAATTAATTGACTGAATTGTACCCTGTGGTAGTAGCGTGACAGTTCAAGAATAATTAAGATGATTTGGATTGTTGTATTTCTCTGTTGTTTTAACACTGAATGAAAAATGTTTTCTGGCATAGTTTTCAAATGGGTTTTTCCCCTGTTCTCAGGGATGTTTGACAAAGCTAAATAGCAATTGGCTGAGAAATGTTATGATATTAACGCATTGAAGATGGGATTTAGATTGGTTGGGATCACCTTCTTTGTTGTCAACATAAAAGCTATGTAGTTCTTCTGTAACCACGAGAAGAATATCAATAATTTAAGGTATGCAGATGACACCCTATTGCTGGCAAAAATTTTTTTAGTAATGACGTAGAACAACAGATGGGGTAGGGCAAAGAAGAAAGAGTAGAAGGAGGATGACTACAGAAGAACTATATACAGTGGTGCCTCGCTAGACAGTTACCCCGCATGGCAGTTTTTTCACTAGACATTGCCTTTTTGGAATCGCTATAGTGATTTGCAAAACAGTGATTCCTATGGGGGAATTTCGCTGGACAATGTTTGGGCCCAGCTTCGCAAACCGATTTTTGCTAGATGACATTTGCTTTTCGCAAGACAATGATTTCACTAGATAGCGATTTCAGTAGAACAGATGATCATCGTCTAGCGAGGGACCACTGTAACTTGAATGTTGAAAATGAAGAAAACAGAAAAGGTAACTGATCCAGGTAGAATGGAAAGGAAAAAGTGAGTGGAATAATTGGGTGCAAGCATCAGGTGTCATGGAAGGGACAGGCATAAAACGGGATGTGAGAAGATGTTCACAACCTGAGGTGGGGAAGGTTATGGAGGTTAAATCAAAAACTCAGCCTCATATGTGGAAGACAGATACTTGACACAAGAGTTTATCACCCTGAATTTGTTAAGCATCCTCATCCTTTTCTTCACAGCACAATATTTTGCCAGCACTATGATTATAGTTGGGCTTTCCGTCGTGGTCACGGTCATCGTGTTGCAGTATCACCACCACGATCCGGACGGGGGCAAAATGCCCAAGTGGGTAAGGTCCCGTTTTTCTCCGTTTGAAATACTGGTCAGGAGAGAGTCAGAGCGAGAGCTTGCCCCCCCCCACAACGGTGCGTCCACCAAGGCCAAGAAAGAAATGTGTCCTTGGCCAGGTGTTCTAATCCCGTGTACACAAAGTTCTTCCCCATGGCGGAAAACTGGCAGCCAATCCTATCTGTGTCGCACTGCCACACGGTCACAGCCCTGGTGATGCATATTTTCTTTCCTGAGATGCTTAACTCTGACTTTCCATCTGAGAAGACCCTCGAGGCATGTAACAAATCTATTATGGATGGCAGCATTTAAACGCTGATTACACAGCACCCTTGCAAATAAAAACACTAAAAGCACCCTGATGGGTCAGACCACAGAATTTACATGACTGGTCCTGATTCCCACAGTGAAAGGGAGATATCTCCGACATGATTTCCCTTATCTCTCTATAAATAACACGACTGATGTGGAAGTTTAGGGATGGACATGGGATATCTGGAGGGGTGGGTGTGTTTCAAGACTCCCTTTATGGATTCAGTTGTGGAGTTGGTTGTCTGTCTCTCTGCCTGTTTTAATCACTCAGTATGTTGGGTTAACTGGCTACAGAGCTAAAGATTGGGAGTTCAATCCCCCACATCATCTTCTGGAGTGAAAGCCAGCCTTTGTAGCCTTGGGCAAGCTGAACAATCCTAGACTCCTGAGAAGATAGGTCTTTTCATCGGACAGATCTCTCCAGCACATGAGTACACCTCCAAAAGTGGGAAATTCATACAGATCCCCCTGAGACTTTTTTTTTTTTAAATCTGGTGCGGTGACACAGACCATCAGACGTCAGTTGCGCCATTGATCTGGTGGCACAGCAGAGAAACATTAACACTACAAAGACTTCCAACAGGGCAGTTCCCGGGATCTATAGTTATGGAGTTTCTAGGAGATGAGATTGTGCTTGGGGTCGACTTCTTCAGAGGAAAAGAGAATGGAGGTGAACATCAACAGATGACATCTTTCAGCACCAGATTTCTACATGAGTTACTTTGTCTCTGAAAACATTCACTCCATTCTTCTTTCCAAAGGTATAATGTTGTGCCTGTCAACTGAATTTGGGCACGGTTGGCTGATATCTTAACCACTGATGAAACGGTAGCAACTATCTACAGGTTTTTCTTATCCCTCTGCCTAATACTCAGAAGTGGTTTCCCATTCCCTTCTTCTGACGGACCCTGGGACTATGCAGCTGGCCCAAGGCTACACAGGCTGGCTCTACTCACAGGAGGCTCAGTGGGGAATCAAACTCCCAACCTCTGACTCTACAGCCAGAGACCTAAGCCACTGAGCTATCCAGCCAGCTTAATAATAACTGCAGACCAAGATCAAGTCAAATTTGACCTACAGCAATTCTTTCCACAGTTTCCTAGGTAGAGAATACACAGAAGTGGTTTCCCATTCCCTTCTTCTGGGGTCATCTTGGGACTGTACAGCTTGCCCAAGGCTACACAGGCTGGTTATTCTTTTCCCTGGAGGCACACAGTGGGGGAATCAAACTTCTAACCTCTGGCTGTGCAGCCAGATTCCTATGTATTTGAGCTATCCAACCAGCAGTGGTGCTGATATTAATATTAATGTTTTTCAGACCAGAATAATCCTTCTGAACTGGTGTGCCTGGTTCTTGAGGATGAAAAGACCAGGGGAGGATAAAGTACGCCCGGCATGCCAACATAAGCAGCGTCGATGCAGTATGTCAAGCATCGAGGTAAACACTGTGAGTGGACAACCATCCAGCAATGGGAATATGCTGTATATTGGATTCAGGGGTCTAGAAGGTGTCCATTGCACTCCAACCACCGACTCAGGTGTGATCTGTGGCAGAATGACTTGTTCCCCTACCGAAGACGACAATCTCCTTCACAGCGGGCATCCCTCGGAGACTGACCCGGAACTAGCCAAGATCTTGGAAGAGGTTCGCTACATTGCCAACCGGTTCAGAGACCAAGACGAGGCGGAAGCCATTTGCAATGAGTGGAAGTTTGCTGCCTCGGTGGTGGACCGCCTCTGCTTGATGGCCTTCTCCATCTTCACCATCATCTGCACCATCGGCATCCTGATGTCGGCGCCCAATTTTGTCGAGGCTGTGTCGAAAGATTTTGCCTGACCTGCACGCGTGGACCTGCAGAATGCCAGCGATCCCTCAACATACAATAGCAATAGCATAGATGGTGCACTTTGGCTAATGCAGGAGGTGCAGAAGCAAACCATTTTGGGAGGGGGGAATGGAGAGTATATTTAAAAAAAGGACAATCGGATTATTAATAGCCTTGGCTATAGCTTGGGCTGTGTGTAAACTGCACCACCATCATCTGAAACCAACGGAGTTGGTGTCCAGAATAAATGATTTAAATTAAGTCTGTTTGAATCGTCTTTGTATTATTGACTCACCTTCCAGTATTTGTTACCAGTGGGATTCTCCCTCTCCCTCTACCTTATTTCAAAAACAAAGAGTTAGCTAGTAGAGAGCCCAGAAAGAAAGATATAAAAAATGAAAAATAGGTAATAACAATCAAGCCATCAAGTCAATTCTGACTTATGGCAACCCTTTCCAGAGTTTTACAGATAGAGGGGATCCCTGAGACTGTGTAACTAGCCCAAGGCCACCCAGGCTGGCTCTTCTTCTTCTTGAGAGACCCAGTGGGGGAATTGAACTCCCAACCTCTGGATTCACAGCCAGCGACCTAAACCACTGAGCTATCCAGCCAGCTTAAAATATAGATAGACCCATGCAAAGTTGCATGAGAGTGGCACAGTGGTTGGAATATTGAGTGACAGCATTTGGGTTCTGATCCCTACCTAGTTGTGAATTTTAAGGAAAAGTCTGATAAGAAAGCACTTAACCAAGCCCAGAAACACCTGGATAGCAGAGAAAGAAGTAAGCAAACAGAATTAAGAACACACCCAACCGCCTCCAAAAATGGAACCGTCTAAGGCAGTGGTCTCCAACCTTGGGCCTCCAGATGTTCTTGGACTTCAACTCCCAGAAATCCTGGCCAGCAGAGGTGGTGGTGAAGGCTTCTGGGAGGTGTAGTCCAAGAACATCTGGAGGCCCAAGGTTGGGGACCACTGGTCTAAGGTGTTGACAGGGCTGGAGAAGAAGCACCAGTTCTGGAAGCAATACGAAATGGGATGATCATCAACAACTGTGGAAGGGTCGGTAAGAAGGTGATCAGGTGGGTCTTGTAGAGAAGACTGTTTCCAAGCTTGGCTCTGTAATGAAAAGTAGTTATGCTTTCTCACCAGTTCCACTTTTGACAAAAGGAGACATGAACTAGGGTCAACCTCTTTGGAGGATATAGTTTCCCTATCGTGAGTTCAGAGTAAAACCTGGAACAGATTGACAGCTCCACTGACTCTGGAGTCACCGGCCTCCACGGCACAGGCAAGAATTCCTTAACTTCACAAGGCATGTGATTGTCACGGCAGAGCTTTCCCCATCCCCCATATCTTGTCAATTAGCTGCCTTTGTTTTATGATTGGGGCTTGCGAGAATAGGAAAAGAAAAACCTGTAAAATAAGTTGGGGAACTGTGTTCCTAGAGCAGTGGTCCCCAACCTTGGGCCTCCAGATGTTCTTGGACTTCAACTCCCAGAAATCCTGGCCAGCAGAGGTGGTGGTGAAGGCTTCTGGGAGTTGCAGTCCAAAAACATCTGGAGACCCAAGGTTGGGGACCACTCTCCTACAGGGCTCAGGGCTGCTGAGAAACCTCAGTATGGGCTTCTCAGAGTCACGTGATGCCCACAGGGAATAATTTGCTCACCTGTGCATTACATTCCATCATCATCTGCCACCACCAGTCAGAGCCTTGATCAGAGGGGAAATAAATATAGCACGCTCAAGTCTGTGATTTATCCATTCATCTCCAGGCCCAAAGGGTAAGTCGGGGAGGATCAGGGCATAAAGCACAGATTTCCTTTCTTTTTGGTATTATTCTTTATTCTTTTGGGGCAAAAGTTGGCACTTCAGATAGTTTTCTCACAACTCCTCTCGGTCCCAGGCAGTGCAGTGGTGAAAAGTTCTGGGAGACGCAAACTCAATGCAAGCAGGGGGTTCACTTTGCCTGCCCGTCACCTATGGAGATATACAGACAAGTAGACATGGTGGCTATATACCAACTCCAGTATTAGAAGCTCTACACCTCTCCATATCACTTGGAGGGGAACATAAGTGAGAAGGTGCCATTTTACTCATGGCTCACTTGTGAGCTTCCTGGAGTCCCTTTGTTGTCCAGTGTAGGTGGCAGGTTGGACTAGATCCATCATGTGGGATCCAGCAAGGCCACCTTGATGTTCTTAGATCCAAGGAAAGTGACTTTTACATGGTTGCTTAAATTAACCCAAACCCTGAAGAGCCAGAGCATTAGCGATGTGGCAAGGTATAAAACCCTGTCCTCTAGAAGGGAAAAAAACAGTGAATAAGGTGCTAGGATTTGGACAACGATGTCTTTGTTGAAACAGTCATGAAGCTCTCTGGGTAATGATTG
The DNA here is from genome assembly GCF_051106095.1 of Pogona vitticeps. NCBI lineage: Eukaryota > Metazoa > Chordata > Lepidosauria > Squamata > Agamidae > Pogona > Pogona vitticeps. The sequence goes on along the minus strand of NC_135794.1, from coordinate 3,628,695 downwards.
GTTTTTCTTAGCCTGACCCAACCTTGCAGGGCTGTTGTGTGTAAAAGCAGGAGGGTGGAGTTAAAAGACAAGGGGCTCCATTCAGCTAAGAGGAGCCTGCAGTGCCCCCAGGAAACTGCTAGGAAGAGGAGCTTGCCAATGTTTTGAACACGATCACCAACAGTTGGCGGAGGCCAGGGTTGAAGATTCAGCCTGGTGATGGTTTTGGCTTTTCTTGACCTTCAGCATCCTTCTCAGAAGGCATGTGGGATGCAGATGATGCAGTCATCATTTCCCCCAGCTGAGCCCCATCCTGTTCGCAGCAGTGGGTACCCTGCCATCTCATTAACTCTAAGCTAGCTGGCAACGCTTGGGCTGGGGAGCTGTTGGCATCGTGCAGGCTCCCGGGTGCAAATCTGCCGGTCAGCAGAACTAGACTTCGGGGCTGCTAATGGGATATTACTTGGCTTCCATTACAGCGCGTTATTGATTGGCAGCTGCAGTTGTCAGGAGATTTCATTGCGTCAGTCAGACTTCTCCAACCAGACACACTCCCGAAAAAGAACAGAAGAAGCTGCCTTTAGATAAAACCCTGGCCACTAGGCCATCTGACCCAGTGATGTCAGCTCTGACTGGCAGCAGATCTCCAGTATCTCAAGAAGGATTCTTTCCTAGGCCAGTCTGAAGAACTACAGAGTCTTAGTCCAGAGGAAGAGCAAGAACCCTTGAGTTTAACCTCATGCCAGTGAAGGAAATGGACAGCTAAAGCATCCTTGCTCAATGGCCATTTGGTGTCTTGATAGAAACCTCCCACTAAGCAGAGACCATCACGTCCCAGGAAAAGTCCACCCCTTTCCACCGTCCCAGTCTTTTCCACTTCTGAACACCGCTTATCACCAGGTACACCTCTATTGCCAATTTTAATTTTTTAGATTTAGGCATCCTTCAGTATCGAGAGACTATGTAACGTGCTCTGTATGGAGGACTTGGAACAGCATCTAGTGTGGCTGAGGAGGCCAATTCGAGAGTGACAATCCCTTCCACACTGAAGACAAATCCAATCTGTCCCTTGTCCAGCTCCCTGTTTTTGCTGGTTTCGGGACGGCCTCTTTGCCTCGGCCTGCTGGACAAGGGTCTCTTCAAATTGGGAGAGGCCATGATGCACCGCCTGCCTCCAGGCTGAACGCTCAGAGGTCAGGGTTTCCCATCTGTTGAGGTTCATTCTTAAGGCCTTCAGATCCCGCTTGCAGATCTCCTTGTATCGCAGCTGTGGTCTCCCTCTGGGGCGATTTCCCTGCACTAATTCTCCACCCAGGAGAATTTAACTCTTTATTTAATGCAGTACAGCTGTTGCTGCTTTGACTGCTCTGAAGCTCATGGTAATCGACTGGCCCCAGAAAGACTCCAGCTCCTCTGCTTGCCAGATCCTAAGATCTGATGAGAACCCATCAGAAGGGAGACCTCCTTTTGCATAAAAGCAAAGCAAAGCAATGTGTTACTTCTATACGGCCCCATAGCGCTTAGAGCCCTCTCTGGACACCTTACAATTTATAGGCTACAGATTGCGCCCACACCACCCATGAGCTGGGTAGTCAATTTACCAAACTCAGGTTGCGAGCAGAGTCTTTACTGCAATACTGCAGTTTATCCACTTCGCCATGAGATGCCACTACACGGAGGGACTAGGAGACATTGGTCCCCATGTCTCATGTCACTGAAGGAAAGGCCGTTAAACACACTCCATTTTTGGAGTTTATATGATTAGCATCCTGCAGCATATCCGGGCCTTTGCTTATGTCATAGAATCTTCACAATCACTCCTAAATTTCACAGCGTGGCCAACCCAGTCAGAAGACATTGTTAGGAGGCATCTTGTGGCTGGTCAAGGATGGCATCCCAAAAATTCTCTCTCTGTAGCATCCCTTACCAATAGTACCCTACCTTGTGTCTATTGGAATCAGTATAGTCTGTTGAGGCCTCTTTCTGAAACCTGTTCAACTATAAGTGAATTAAATCTTTTGTTCTTTCTCCCACTAATGTCTGAGAGTGAGTTACTGAGACTGTAAGCGCCACTTGATGAGAAAAAGTGGTGGTCTAAAATGGGGGGACTTGAAGCTAATTCCACTCTGTGAATCCCTGCACTTCTGCTTAGAAGTATTTAACTAAAAGGCAAAACTCTGCAAGGGTTGCTTGGAATGGAAGTTCAAAACACCTGGACCACCAAATTTTGCCTATGCCTGCTTTGCAACCCCTCTGAAGGTCGGTCAGCATCCTAGTTGCTCCTGGTTCTGATCCTGTCCACACCGCAGAGGATCAGACCACTCAGGAGTCCACGGCTTCTACGAGATTTGAAACAGGGGCTTCTTTATTTGCAGGCATCATCTGCTCCTGACAATGAGCTGCTTTTTTTAATCAAAAAAAAATCTGCTGAGTGGTCTAAATAGTTGCCCTGCCTTCCCGCTGTGAGCTCAGTTCACAAGCCATCAATTTCCCTTATTGCAGAATCACAAACTGCATAATTGATTCACAAAATGATGCCTGCCAAGAGCTGCCACAAGCCTTCAGATAATCTATAGCCCCTTTCTGCCGACTGTAGCATCGTCAATTTCCCGTTTTCCCCCCTAGAGGTGGCAGCAAGGCGGAGGGAGGGAGAATAGGAGCAAGCCCTAAAAATAATAATATTATTAATAAAATACATTTGAAAATGTTTCCCTTCTTCTTAAATAAGGGAGGTGTCAAATTTATTCTTCTGAACTGAAACGGAAGTGGTGTGTGAGCAAAAGCAATAGATCACGGCTCGTGAGAGGAAAACCTAATTTTAAACCAGGACTCAGTGCTGAAGCTGGATTTGAAAATTCCTCAATTCCATCTCAGCAATGTGTAAGCACATCAACATTGTTACCAGAGTTTAGAAAAGTTACTTTTTAGGATTACAACTCCTTGCCAACACAGCTAGTGGTGAAGGCTTCTGGGAATTGCAGTCCAAGAACATTTGGGGACCCACAATTGGGAACCACTGCATTAGAAATGTGGGGTTTCTCTGCTCTCTCCCCATACTCATCCTCAACTATCTTCTTTCCCGTGGAAAGTCAGCCAGAGACTGAGCATGTTTAAGACAGTTTGCTGCTCGAGGCAGACCACAAAGTATGTGTGCAGCACACTGATGCATGTGAAAAGTCAAAGGACCCAAAGTCGGTCAAGTTATTGGCTTATAACTTCTCATGCAAAATAAGCTAATTTTACTGGCTGTAAAAAAAGTAGGGAAACAAAGGATCCTCACAACATTGCTTCTTCTCAATGAGGTAAGTACCTCAATTGGTCAAGACCTCCTGTTGAGGGATCCTCAATCTTGGTGAGATTTCTCACTTCCCGTGTGAGGATGATGGGAAGAGCAACTTTCCCAAAACATTTATGGCAATTTGAACAAAAGAACTGAAAAGGTACTGTACTTTTTTTTTAGTTTGTGGAGGAAAATGTGCATGAAAGCACACACACACACACACACACACACACACACACACACACACACACGTACGTGCAAGCAAGCAAGCAGAGAAGGACCGACGCAATTAACCCATCCAACACTTCTTATTTTTAGGAGTCAAACCCCCTGGGGCAGCAGCCGTTGGACTTTTCATTCAAACCATTGAGTTTAGGCAATTTATATAATTTATGGAAATTTTGCCAAATCGATGCAACATTGATCAGGTAATGAGGAAAAAAAGTCACCGTTTCTCTTTACCATGTGGGAGAATAAGAGGAGGAAAGTTCACATTTCTAGAGACAAGAATAACAAATTGAGTAACTAATTGGAAACTGGTCATGACACCAAAAAATGGCTCTCTAAGGCATCTGTCTTTAACTTGCCCAATGGCAGGGCCAGACCTGTCAGAGAAGGTAAGTCCTCCCCTTCTCGCTTATTCTGCCTTTCGCATTAAAAAGGAGCTGCGCATTGCTGAAGTTTTGATTGCGTCAAGCACAAGATGATACAATTTACAAGATTATTGCAATAAGAGATAGAAGACCAACGCCTGAACTATGGGGGGGGGGGGAATCACTGAAGCCAACTTCCTATTTCATCAGGAGAGGAGGCCAAAGGAAATGAGGCGCTAAGACATTTCAGTTAACATATTGCCAAAAAAAGCAGGTGGGCAGCTGGTGATATGCCAGCGGAGTGTGGCGAATGCACCCCTGCTGAGTTAGCAAAAGGTTTCGGAAAGAGGTGAAGATTGAAATGACAGCCAGCCACCAGAAGCCATTATTTACTGAGCTCGTTGGCCAAATCTGCTTGGAGAGGGGGATAAAATGAGAAGACCTTATTAAATTACATCTATCACGAAAGACAAACGGCTTCATGGCCACCCTCCATCCAGAAATGCTACTGATAATTTCGGGACTGTTCCAGGGGATGGGCTCCGGGTGAGAGTCTTTCCCAAGAGAGGAATGGCAGAAAAATGCTGTTTGATCGCAACTGGTCATGAAGGGGACCTTTGACAGACACCGTCTGAAAAAGCAACTCTACTGCTAATGTTTCCTTCCCAGAGCTTGGTCTGCTTCTGAAGACAACATAGGAACAAAGTCCAGATCCTTCAAAGATACTGTGGCATCTCTACAATGACCCCAGGAGAGAGGTTATTACCGCGGGGAAACTGATTTTCAAAAAGGACTTCGTTGTTGTTGCAGTTCCAAGGTTTCAAAAGAGGAAAGTAACTCCTTTAAAGCCACCGAACGCCTTTGTTTCACACCTCTGCCCTTGGATGAAATAGGGGAAGGAAGGGGGAGAGGGAAACAATGGAGATGTCCATGGGGAAGACGGAGGTGGCCACCACATGCCACACACCAGGAGAGGTTGCATAATAAGGTTCAATTCTTTAGAAAAGTTACCTCTAAGAAGAGTCAGTCCAATGACAGGTTGCAACCATCAATATCCAAGCAGTGAGAGGATGATGCTCCCGAACCTCTGATCTCAGTGAGAAAGCTTGTCAAAGACAACCTGTCAAGGAGTTGTTGTTTTTTTTCCCATGAGAATTCTTGATTCCACACACAAAAAAGACAGCAAATACTTTCTTCTCAACAAAGGATTCTGAATGTAATATCTATATATTGGTCGATGGATCAAAAAGACACAAACAACCCACCCAGGGCTTCTAATTCAGAAAAGTACTGCCAGCAACTGTTGCACTGTTTATAAAATTATTGCTCTCATAGACTCAAGAACTGTAATCAAGATCTACGGAAGATCCCTCTCCATCTTCCCATTCTGGACAAAAGTATCTTCCCATCCCATTCATTTTGCATTTTTCAGTATCTTGTCATTGCTAAAGGTGGTTAAGAATGTGCATTCTTATGATCCTCCAGGACCCAGAGCACCATCCTGCCACTTCTCACCTTTCCTGCATCATCAGATTATTTCGCTACAAAAGTAGGAAGTTCTGCTAATTTGCAATGAATAAATGAATGGGGAAATGGTCCATGTATATTAGAAATGTGCGCTAGATTCGGACATTTTACAAATCTTAACAGAATAGTCCTAACTTGGAGTGATTTCTACAAGGTCTGTGTTGAAGTCGATTAACCAGCTTTGGTTTGGGGTTGAAGAACTGAATGGATCTACAGACTGAGTTGTGTCTATTTATGATAGGCGGGCCACAAATTGCTTTAGTCTTCTTTTTAAATTATGAGCCACAGAAAATTAAAGGTTCTGTATCTAGTATGCAAACCCTTGAATCTAAGTATCCGAAATCTGGCTGGTTTACTCTCTTTAAAGCCTATCATGTCGCCCACCTTCATGTATCTCAGTGTACCATCAAAAAGGTCAGAGCAAAGCTATCTCAAAGACCGTATCTCCCATTATGAGCCGTCTTGGGTTTTAAGATCATCAGGAGAGGCTTTTCTCATCATCCCGCCACCTTCACAGGTGCATCTGATGGGGACACAGGAGAGGGCCTCCTTGGTGGCTGCTCCAAGACTCTGGAACTCCCTGCCACTGGAGGCCAGTCTGGCCCAACCTTTGCTTTCGCAAACAGGCAAAGACCTTTCTCTTCAGGCAAGCTTTCCCTCAGTGACCTGAGGGCAAATTTTAGATGGATCGATGCTGCATTACTGCTCTGACCGGCTCTTTAGTACTATTTTTGTTTAATCGTCTCCCCGAGTGGCATTTTGTTTGTTCCGTTTCATTATTTTTATACTCGTGGTTTGAGCTTTAATATTGTCTTTTAATAGTGTAAGCTGCCTCTTGACACTCATTGTTCTTAGCATTAAATATTGTCTTTTATTGATGTAAAACCACCATTGTGTACTGATTGTTCTCATTTTTAAATATTACATTTCAATGATGTAAGCTGCCTGGGGTCTTTCTTAAGGAGAAAGGCAGGTTGAAAAAATGAATGAATGAATGAATGAATGAATGAATGAATGAATCAGTCAGTCCATCAGTCAGTCAATCAGTCAGTCAGTGAATTTTGAGTTATAGCAAAAGTCAATGGGAGGCTTACTGGTGGACTCAGATCTTGGGCTCAAATTGATGGCTCCAGACCAAATCAGGACACCTCTCAATATCCCGAATTTGTGTCCAAACAGGATCAGGGAACCTGTGTGCAGTCCAAGTGCCAACAGAGCTTGAAACGGTCCTGGGGACAGCCTGCCGATATACACCGTTCCAAACTTCTTGGAGGAAATAAAAATAAAAATAAATAAAGTGGTGTGAAGGAGGCAGGAAAAAAAAAAGAGATTAAACTACCTTGCTCGTTGGAGCGGCGCATTCTTTATGGAAGCCATTGTGTGTCTTCTCAATAGCACCTCATTCAAAAAAGTTCTCTTCAAAAGAAGATCCTAGATTGCAGCTGTGAAAGGCTTATTGCAGTAATATCCATGCGTGATGTTTGTTTTCCTCTCGGAAGGCGGATCTATTCTTTTTAAAACTCACCATCTTCCAAAGGCTTTTATCGGTAACCTCATTGTGTCTGCCAGAGAACATACTTTTCCCCTTAATGCGACTTTATCTCAGGCAATGAGGAAATAAGGATGGTGGGTAGGGAAAGGAAGAAAACAGAGAATTATTGGAAGGGATTTAGTACTAAGACTGTCCTAATTTGTTGGGTTTTTTAAAAATAAAATAAAATAGCTGCCATAAGCCGAGAGAGAGAGAGAGAGAGAGAAAGAGAGAGAGAACTGATAATAAATCTCTAATGACAGGCTTTCCTTGGACATGAAAGACAGCTCCAATGAGGAGCAATTAAAATGGTAATGGGATGAGAATAAATTTCATTTCAAACAGGAAGGCACAGTCCTTTTCCAGATGAGAAAGGGCACCTATACGGGAAAAGATTGGCAGGCAGTTCGTCAGCTGCTTGGGTTTGCTCCAACGTCACACCAGACTGTCTTGCATGGAAGGCGAGACCTCTTCAATCCACAAAAAGGATGGTGAGACAAGGGCAGATGGAAAATTGTGAACACCCTGGGTTGCGCCTGGAAATATGGACTTCTGTGAAACTGATGGTCTGCAGGTGTGTTTCCCAGCTTCCTTGCAAACTGCAACAATAATATTAACAGTGCTACTAGTCACGGGTCTCTGGAAGCTGGTGCCCAAAAAGTAACTTCCCTAAATTCAGAAGATAAGTCTTCTTGGGGATAGTATGCCAAGTGTGAGAGCTGGCCCGGACATTTTGCTGCCCCACTACAGTGGCAAATGACACCCTTGTCTATGCAGGTCAATGTGGACGAATTCCCAAAGTTGGCCAAGTCGCTTTAGGTGAGAAGACAGAAAATCCCACAAGCATCCCTCATTGTCCATGAGAATGGGGAGGGCGAAACCAAACCAATGAACGGAATCACTCGCAATGAGTTTCTAACACCCAACGTCTTCTGATGGAGACATCCACCTCATTTTGCTTCATGGTGAGGTTTCAGAACCCCAGGCCTCTTCAAAGGAGGATGAACCTGTCAAACTGGTTACTCCAAACCTTGAGGGGGTGGAGGACCTGCTTGATCCTAGAGATCTCGGACCCTCGGGGACCCAGGGAGCTCAGCCTGTGGATGATGGGGGCTCAAGAGCTGAGCCTGAAGAGAAAGTGGAATAACCTCCCTGCCTTTCGGAATGAAGTAGACTGAAAGAAGCAACCTGGTTTGAAGCTCCAGGGCTGAATGTTTGGCTACAGGGTGGGTAGCCTTGTGAGTATGCGGTCTTCTCACTAGTGGTCTCTTTCTCCCACGGACAAGCTCTACCATGGATGGCATCCCTTTCTTGCTGATATCCTAAGTGCTTCCTTTCTTTCACACTTTTTGCTAAAGATTCACCTTAAAAAATTCTAGAAATTCCAGTGGCCAACTCTTGGAGTTGTAGAAGGGTGGGTTAGATGACCCTACATAGGACCATCCAACTCAACACTGCCATAATTCTTTGATTCAAAGACCTGGCTCAAGGGTTTTAGCCACGATTGGATTCTAATTCTGCCCACCAATGACCTTCCTCATTCTTCCCGAGGAAAATCTTTTCCCCTACTCAAAATGTGGGAGACCTGAGTGCTGATCTTATCATTTTCTTCACAAATACTTCACATATCCTGGCTCTTCGTTCCCACTGGTGAAGGGCCACTTCTGTTCTTAGGAATCAGGATATTATTTAGAAGTTTTCAAAGACTCTCCCAAATCAGCTGGGAAAGACTAACATCCTTTTTGCTTCCATGCCGCTGGAGGGGGGGGACACAGTGTCATTTTGCCCTCTGTTGCCACTTTAGAAGAGAAATCAAGAGGCACTTTTTGACAAGCAGCTTCAAACCAATCGCATTTTCCTTTGGGTTGGTTTTTTTTTGCACACCAAAAAAACAGGTAGCAAAAACCAGTTCCAAAGGGCCTCCAGAATAGGCTGCCTTTCAAAGCATAGATCAAAAGGTGCGCAAGATGATCAGCAATAAGAAGATTTACATTTTAAAACTTTAGCGGCTGGAATGGCACAGTTAGGATGGCAGCAGTGATGATGATCAGGGAATATTCAGGGATCGAGGGTCCAAAAAAGGAACAAGATAAAAATAAAAAGAAGAAAATGTTGTGGCAGCTTAAAGACTAGCTTTTGAGCTTTGATGAGCAAGGCTACTTCTTCAGACATAAGAATGGGACTACATGGCAAATAGTTACACATTTAAACATGGGGCCATTGATGGCAGAGACTATGGTTTAAAAAAGAGCCTGTTTTTTTCTGGGCACAAGTTATTTTAAAAAGTAACTTTCACCACCTCTGAGCTTTGTTGTTGTTTAGTCATTTAGTCGTTTCCGACTCTTCATGACCCCAGAGCACGGCAGGCTCTCCTGTCTTCCACTGCCTCCTGGAGTTGGTTCAAAGAGCTTATTTTGTCTAATAGATCGCCCTGTCTTCTTAGGTACAAGCTATACAATATAGTTAGCCTGTTATTAGAAGACATTTCTTGAGTGCTAACACATGCATTGTTGTTTTTCACTCCTGCTGCACTTTGCAAATTAGCTTGCTCTATTTTGCAGCTGGTCTTTGAAAGTTTGGTGGAGAATTTGTGTGCAAGACCAGCCAGAATTACATCTATGGAAAACTGATTCCCTCTTCTAATAGTGCGCTATCTGTAGCTTGTGATTTAGCCCTGGTTTTGCCCTGCTTCTGGCCTCTCCAAAAAGGGTCCTCATACCAGTATGTTTTATGATCTTCATCCTCACTTCATCTACCCAATCAGTGGCGAAACCTCTTTCCCTGCTCCAGTCCCAAACTAATGGTGGCTGGTTGACCTCAGTGTTGTAGGAGGGATGAATCTGGTTCGCATTGAAACCTGACTTTGAAGGAGTTGTCCACACTATTTGGGGGAGATGGTTCAGGACCTTGGACAGCTCCTGAAGTGGATTGGCTGCTTTGGGACACTGGAGTCACTTGCCTCTACGATGCCAGCTGTGAACAGAATAGGTTCCCATGGGTTTTTATTATTATTAAGGGGCAAGATCACGAATAATCGGGTGAGATAGTTAAACCCTATATTTAGGAAATCTAAATAGAGGATGATTTCCATACTAAGAGGGACACTCTGAAGACGTTACAGCCTGGTAACACACACGAAGCCTTTCCTCACAATTGGGGGGCCCTTGGCTCTTCTTTCTTTTAATCAAACTTTTGATCAGGGATGCTGGCACATCTTTGGGTCCAAATCCGGAGTCTGAGTCTTTGGTACCAAGTCTCAAGTCCCAGACCCCAAATCTGAGTCCCTGTTAAAAACAAACTTTTTATTCCCGCAGAAGAAAGGGAGACATGGGTGAGTTCTGAGTCATGGGTTCAGTCTGAGACTTTGCGAAAAAACTCAACTCAACTCACCAGTGCGACTTAAGTCTGACTTGACAGCAAGTCCTGTGACTCAAGTCCCCCATTCTGCTTTTAATAACCACATTGGTTATTAAAGTTCTCTGTGCATTTGACCTTTGCTTTCTTTAATGTGTTTTTAAGGTTGTTTCCTTGGTTTTAGATGGTTGATATTTATTCTACTGGATGATTAATTGTGTTTTTTTAATTTCAATGATGTATTGTATTTATAATTGTACTTGTATTTTAAATATGAATCCCCTTTTACAGGAGAACAGCAACATAGAAATAAAATGATTTTTAATGACCCTCACCCATCTTTTCAGATAATCTTTCATTCTATCAAGTCAGCGTCAGGCACAGGAATGGATGAAAGCCTTCCAAATTAACCCCTTTCTCTATCCAACATAACAATGAGCTTAAAACTACAGGGCTGGAAGGGACCCTATGGATCATGGGGTCCAGCCCCTGACAGGAAGGCATCATAGGGAATCAGATTATTGACAGATAGCTCTGCAGCCAGACACCTAAACCACTGAGCTATTCCACTTGCCATGCTGGCTCGGGAACCAAAGAACCATGTCATCTAAGAACATCTGGAGACCCAAGGTTGGGAACCACTGCTCTAGTGGCACTCAACCCAGACATGGACGTCTGCTGTGTTGAATATATCACCCTAAGGAGCTCTCCTCACCTATGAAATCCATTAGTGTAGATCCTTTCCTTAAAGGGACAGAAGAGATGCATCCCAAATATCCTGAAATATCCTCTTCTCGTAAGTAAGAACAAACATATTTGAGGGTGTATGTCAAATCCATTTCTCCAAAGCCGGAGGAGGATGAGTTGCTTGTTATTTTCCAGGTTGATGGTGCTACAACTCTGAATGTTGCATTTACATTTCCAATGAAGCATGAAATTCTTGCACACACTGCCCCTTTCTAAATTCGTCACCTGGGTATGTCGATACGAGGCACGTGAAAGAGATTAAACAGAGAAATAAATGGTAGGACAACTTGCATGCTTTAAATGCAGTGTACCAAAGCAGAGCTTCCTCTTCTCTCTCTGTCAGACTTTCATTCTGTCTAATTAGATTGGTTTCTGTCAATACTGTTCGTTTCTCATCTCCTTAAATAAGAACCCAACCTTAGATGGAAGCAAATCGCTTTCTGCATCAGAGAAATTAATATGCAGCCGATGTCACTCTTCAGGGCAGGGGTGCTGGAAAGGAAGACCAATTTCTGTCACCCATTATAATCCTAGAACTCCAGAGCTGGAAGGGACCCTATGGATTATTGAGTCCAGCCCTTGTCAAAGAAGCACCGTACAGAATTGAACTCTCCACCTCCGCCTCTGCATCCAGATGTTTAAAGCACTGAGCTATCCAGCAGTACTTGTCCACAATACTGACTATTAGTAACCTTGGTTAAGATGGAAACCTGAATTGGAAAAATGGGGAAATTAGAAGAAACGGGTTAGGCTGCAAACTCTTGAGTTTGAGGGGCAATGCACCCACTCTGGATTTTAGCCTGGAATTTATAGGCACTATCCAGGGTGCTGAATCTCAAGCATAAAATATGTTCAGTTGGATGGACATCTCATTTTAAGTTCTTCAAGGAAGGGTTTAGTGGTCCAGAACCAGAATGGGACATGTCTACTCTGGTCCCTTCAACGACAATTTTGTATATGTCTAGAGGACAGCAGTTGGGATGATAAAAAGTCCAGATACTAAGCTTTTTGAAGCTCTGTGAATTTCCCAGTTGAGGGAAGTGGTCAGTTGAACCAGGAAAAGAGAAAGCTTAGAGGTGATATGACAGCTATCTTTATATATTTGAAGGGCTGTAACATGAAATATGAAAGACATCTTTTTGTGTGTGTGTCCAGAGCACAGGAGCCGAAGGAACGGATTCAAATTACAAAGAGATGGAGGTTTCAACTAAACATTACATAAAATAAACTGCTGGGTAAGCCAGTGGTTTTTAGGCATCTGGCTGCAGAGCCAGAAGTAGGGAGTTCAGTTCCCCACTATGCCTCCTTGACAGAGGCTGGATTTGGTCTTCCATAGAGTCCCTTCCCAGATTTGCAGTTCTAAGGTAAAATGTAAATTACAAAGAACTTCGTGGTAGAGAAAACTGCTCAACAATGGAGCAGGCTGCTTCAGAAAGCAATTGGCTCCCCTTCATTGGAGGTTTGATGACCATCTATAAGGGATGCTTTCTATAAGGGTTGGCTTTGATGACCCTTTGGACCCCTTCATGCGGTGTGCTTCTTAAACTCTACGAGAACTGGGAAGTAATCTCAGAAGCAAATTGGGAGCAAGAGCTGTTGTCACCTGGACCACCTATTGGCCACAGTAATCTAGCCCCCGCCCCCCAAAATCAAAACAGGAAGTGACCGGACACTGATTTCCCCAAGGCAAAGGATTGGTGTCTCCATCTGAGACCCTGAAGACCAGCTGATGGACACCGGATAGAACATTGAACTGGATGGACCCATGACTTGAGTGCCTATGAGTCACACAGGCTTCGGTTTTCAGTGGTCCTCCCTTCCCCTTAGCTAGATTTCCTGGCTGCACAAGAAAACAGTTGCAGATGGGAGAGAAAGGATGAACCGTGGCCACAGAAGCACCTCACATGTAAGCACCTCACATGTATTTTTTAAAAAAAACTCAGAGAGAGATGACGAGGTTTAAGCATTTTATGATTGGTTTATTGCTATGCTATAAGCAGGCTGCATAATATTACCCGGACTTGTCTCATAAGGCAGTAACTGCACAGAATAAATCTTCTCTCCTGGTCTTCTCCCTCCAGCCAGGCTCCCTGTCACTCACTGTAAGAATTTTGACAAAGTTATGAAGATGATTTGTCTGCCATGCCCTTCGGTGGTCGTATTCATATCCCGCTGGCTTTAATTACTCCTGTCAGTGCTTCGTGCTTCGTTAACTTCACTTGAAATTTTGTCTCTACTAACAGTAAGGATTGCCAGCCCTCCCATCATGGATGGAGTCACAAAATGGCGGCCAGTGGATTTAGTCCTTTGGGTTGATAAGCTTCTCATTGAAGAGCGGATGTGTTCATAATCCAATCCATTTTAATATCTAATGTATGTGTCCTCCTGTCCCCAAGTCAAAACGAGGCCCTCAGATCGACAGGAAGTGAATCTTGGAACTTCTTTGTGGAAATCAATATATATCATCTTCTCATCGACATCAGATTCTTTTCATTTTCTTTACGGCGACTGAGGTGTGTCAACGGCATTAAAATGCTGCATTAAAAGGTGAAATAAAAAGGTTGAATAGAATATTCAAGCACACTGGAGGTTCTGATGTGAAGAGAGACAGCAGGGTCAACAAAGTTTAAAACCAGGCTAGGCAGCTCTTGACAAGAGGTTCAAAATGGAGCAACACTTCAATAGTAGAATGGGACATACAGCTGACTGGATAGTGCAGGGCTTTGGGCCTCTGGCTACAGAACTAGAGGTTGGGAGTTCAATTCGCCACCATATTTCCAGGGAGAAGAACCAGCCCGGGTGGCCTTGGGCAAGCTGCACAGTTTTAAAGTGCCCCCAGAAGAAGGGAATAGGGAACCACTTCTGGAAAACCCCAGAAAGGGTCTCCGTAAGTCAGAATTGGTTTGACAGCACATGATGAGCATTATTAAACAGAACTTTACAACCTGGATCTGGCTGTCTAATTGAGTGGGACGTGGTGGTGCTGCGGGTTAAACCACAGAAGCCTCTGTGCTGCAAGGTCAGAAGACCAGCAGTCGCAAGATCGAATCCACGCAACTGAGTGAGCTCCCGTCACTTGTCCCAGCTCCTGCCAACCTAGCCTTTCAAAAGCATGTAAATGTGAGTAGATAAATAGGTACCACCTCAGTGGGAAAGTAAATGGTGTTCCGTGTCTAGTTGCGCTGGCCACAGAAACTGTCTATGGACAAATGCCGGTTCTATGGCTTGGAATCGGGGATGAGCACCACGCCCTAGCATCGGACCCGACTGGGCTAAATGTCTAATTGCCGTCTAATTGCTGCTTATTTATTTGTTTGGCTTCATTCACACTCTACCTTTCCTGCAATGAGCTCAAAGGGGCATATATGGGTCCGGCCCCCATCTTATCTTTCCAAGAGCCCCATGAGGTAGGCCAGGCTGAGACAAGCACCAGGCCCATGAGCTCCGTAGTGGAGTGCAGAGTTTTCCATACAAAGACACCACAGATAGAGACTGTCCTGCACATTAAAAGGGCCAATCCTTCCCTTTATCAGAGAGCTCAATTCTCAAACTTAATAGAAGATCCTCCCATGCACTGACTGGAAAGCAGGGAAGTTAATTTACTGACAAATTCATAAGGCTCCTTCTGCATCAATGTGATGTTCTGAAAGGCTACAGACAGTTACTGGAATGTGATAAAGGCTTTACTAGCATTATCATCACAAATGGGCAGAATTGATTTGGAGAGACTGTGATTCATGGATAGACACAGAAAAGCAGCTCAGAATCTTTTCAGTTTAGTCATTTGTGCCTTCAGTAAGGTTTCAAGTTCAGGTTCACAGATACAGACAGGTCCATTATACGTAGTGTCAAGCAGTTCAATCTTGGTGTGAATCATCAAGGGCAGAACTTTTCCTCTTTCAACCAGACGTTGACAAGATCTGAACACAAAGTGAGTCTACATGAACGGCAGGGTTTAGCTGCCTGGATGGAGTTTTTAAATAGAGTGTTGCTTTGAAAGTGTTTTTCATGTTAATTTTTAGTGTGATTCATTTTTTCGATAGATCGACAGACAGACAGACAGACAGACAGACAGACAGACAGACAGACAGACAGATAGATGGTTGGATGGATGGTTGGATGGTTGGATGGATGGATGGATGGATGGATGGATGGATGGATGGATGGATGGATAGATGGATAGATGGATAGATAGATAGATAGATAGATAGATAGATAGATAGATAGATAGATAGATAGATAGATAGATAGATAGATAGATAGATAGATAGATAGATAGATAGATAGATAGATAGATAGATAGATACAGTAGATAGATAGATACAGTAGATAGATAGATAGATAAAGATAGATAAAGATAGATAGATAGATAGATAGATAGATAGATAGATAGATAGATAGATAGATAGATAGATAGATAGATAGATAGATAGATAGATAGATAGATAGACAGATAGATAGATAGATAGATAGATAGATAGATAGATAGATAGATAGATAGATAGATAGATAGATAGATAGATAGATAGATAGATAGATAGATAGATAGATAGATAGATAGATAGATAGATAGGGCTAAACTTGATAGGCCCTTTTTTGCTTCCTCCAGGGTTTACCTTTCTAAAATTACTTGTTGTTGATGATGGTGATGTTTCTTTACATAGCTGATTGGATAGCTCTGTGGGTTGGGGCCCCTGGCTGCAGAACTAGAAGCTGGCAGTTCTCGTCTATTCTGCAGCTTTGGGGAAGCTACATGGCCCCAGAGCGCCACCCAAAGGAGGGCCTGGAGAACCACCGCTGAGCACTTCATATGTACAAAACAGTGGGAGTGTCACGACGAGATGGAACAGCCTTGATTGTACCTGATTATCATCAAGTCATTCATTACTCTCTTCTATACCCAAGAATTTGTAAATTTTGATAAACCACTCTTTTTTTTTAAGGAAGAAGCTGAAATGAAATCTACAACTTCAACAGCCCAGTTCAAAGGGTAGCAGTTATTCCCTGCATGGAGAGGATCCCATTTTACCTGCCTACCATGTGGCTGATAAAGACGAGAAGACTCTAATTTTTAAAAAGAGTTGGAAAATCTTGCGATATTCAAAGACTTAGTTCTGAGAGATAAGGATGTTGTGTCTCTTAATTTTGCTTTCTCTCTTTAAAAATATCAAGATCTTTCTGCCT